>NW_027632409.1:1819975-2419975 GCF_902686455.1 Sciurus vulgaris
GGGGACCTGCTTCCCTAAGAAGTTAATTTAGAAACTTACTAAAACTTCACTGAACACACTAGACAATTTGTGCTAAAAGGATAATGTTTCAACCATTAAAGCAGTGTCTGGAGCCGGCAGGTCACGCGCCCTGCCTTGCTCATGCTGAGCTAAGATGGCGCCTGCAAGATGCTGGCGGGGCATGCCTCTACCTGCACACACAACTGTCAGACTATACCAGGTGCATCAGACTAGATTGCGTGATGCTTCATGATTGGCCAACTACACTTCCTTATTCGAGTTCTGGCACGAGACTAGTCTTGCCTTCACATGCTTTCCCCTGATTTGTTTTTGTACTTTATATTAACTGTGTTTATTTCCCTAAGATATGAGACTTGATCAGGCTTTTGTCTTGTCTCCATATCCCGTGTCTCTTGTCTCTCCCAATTCCCGCTCCACCCCTCCAGGTTCCCATTGAAATCCTGGGGGTCGCGACAAAGCAGGAGATACACACACACACACACACACACACACACACACACACACACATACCCATACCTGACTTAAAACCTCAGAGGTAGTATGTTGAGGGAGGAAAGGACAAAATTAACAGCCATGTAAATATCTCTGTGGCAAACCAAAATGGGTTCTTATCAAATTCTTTCCAGTTTGGTGGAGAAAGAGCCTAGTACTTGAAGAAGTTATGTGTATTCATTTTTCTAAGTAGGACTGTGTCTGAGTTCATTCTAAGAATATGAAAATGCATTTTCATTCTAGGCTCAGTTGAGAGAGATGATGAGAATGTCATTGGGCAGCAGAGATTATTAAAACTTTTGCTGTCTTTAAAAGTACTTTTGTTCCTCTACAACATTACCTTTCTGCTCAATGGAAAAAAAAAAAAAAAAAAAAAAAAAAAAAAAAAAAAAAAAAAAAAAACATTCCCTTGAGTGACACAGGCTGTCTTTCTGGGAGTTACCACTGTTCCATGGTGTTCATTGTATTATATTTTATCACTCTAACAAATGTGTATGGTTCATTTTGTGTTTATTTACTGTTACTTTATTCCAAAATTGTATTTTCTACTTAATAGGTGATATAAAAAATTAAATAAATTCCTTAATGCCTGCTTATATATTTGATTTTCATCCTGTACTCCTACAACCCTGGGATTACTTTTTTCCCTCAGTACTCTTTTTAATTTTCTTATTCTCTTCAACTTGAAATGTTACTGACAAGAGAAAAATAACTGTTACTAATTTTAACCCTTGAGTTTTTTTTTTTTTTTTTTTTAGGAATTTTGCTGCCCTTTTGAATTTCTGTATTTAGCTTGCCTATCATGCCTATTTGATTAAATTTAAGAAATTTGTTAATAGATTTTTTTTTCTTTTACTTTTTTTGTGTTAGTAATTGTACGTGCATATAGGGGAGAAACAGGGGCACTGGAAAGATCTTGTGCTTCAGTTAACAAACTATTCAAGCTGCTTGCAGTAATTGAAATCCCTGAAGCATCTTCATTTCTAAAACTTTGACTGTGGGTAGAATTTCCAGGTCAAGTACATGGCAGTTTTGGTAACTGTTGCCCTCAGTACTCTTAGTCACTGTTGGCATGTGACTATTTGAGATCAGAATGGATAATATTTGAACAGAATATACCTGTTGATAATTGTTTATGTATTTCCAAGAAACTAAGATAAACTCCCCTTTTCTCTCCAAAACGAAGGTAGTATTTGTGTAAGGTAGCAGTTAAAGTCAAATTCAGGGGACCATGGATGGTTTGGCTTAGCAAGGATCAAAATGTGTTTTCAGACCATTTTATTGCCAACCACTGTCTCTCTGGTGGTGTTCTGGATTCTTTTACTCTGGGTCCAGTGAGGAAAGAGAAGTCACACAGTAATGAGAGCAGAGAATGTTTAATGTAAAGAATTACTATCACAGGCTGTTGCCTAGTAAGAAGTGAAAGGAGCTGTAAAAGTAATCATAAGTGATTCTGTATCTGTTTATACATTTTCATGTTAATAATCTCACTGGTTAGCCTGAGGACACTGAAATATCAACTATTCCAACTTTATTGGGGACTCAGATATCTCTACTAAATTCTTCTTTGCTCTTCAATTTACAGTGTTATTCAAACCATTAAAAATTACAAGTTTTGCTACTTTGTAATTTGGTAATACTTTTGTATCAGAAGCTTATACTGTCTGGCTATTGTATTCCTTATTAACATCTTCTGATTTTGAAACTTTGAAGAAATTAGCTTACCAGTTTTCCCTCTCAATTTCTTCTTACTTTTTAGTGTGATATCACTAACTTAATTGTAAGCCCTTTAATACAGTTCTTTTCTCTTCATTAATGAAATATGTTCTTCTGTATATTTAGTTTAATTAATTGATTTTGCTCTACTGGAAAGTGAACTTAGGGGTGCTGTACCACTGGGTATGTATTAGCCTTTGTAATTCATTTTTAAATTAAAGACATTATCTTATATAAGGCAGATTCTTTCAAAATACCCATTAGTCTGTGAACTTGTGATTACCCTGCCTCAACATTGTGAGTCACAGGATTATGTTCATGTGCCAAACTGCCCCCCTACTCTTTATAATTTTAAATGATTTGGAAAATAAACTGCTCATTAGCAGGTGTCTTGAATAATTTTAGTTATAAGGCATTCTGCTAAGTGAAAGAAATAAGTAGGTGAAAAGTATTTAGAAATAATTATTTTTTTGTAGTGGGAATTGAACCCAGGAGTGCTCTACCACTGAGCTACACCCTCTTTTTAAAATATAGTGTCAGGTTCTTGTTAAATTGCCAGACTGGACTCCAACTTGAAACCCTCCTTCCTCATCCTCCTAGGTAATTGAGATTGTGCTGGTGTCACCATTCCCATAATGTCCAAAAGATGTTTTAACCATAGTGGGGACAGTAGCTGACAGTAAAACTGAAAATATCTTATTAGTTCTATAGACTTTAATGCCAAGATTAAAATTAACTAGAAAACATTAAAGAAATAGAATATACATAGACCTTCCCTGGGTTTTTTGTTTTGTTTTGTTTTGTTTTTTTTTTGGTTATGGTATTGAGCCCAAGTGCCCTTTACCACTGAGCTCCATACCTAACTCATTTATTTTTTTTAAAGTTTAAGACAGGGTCTCACTGATTTGTTGAGGCTGGCCTCAAACTTTTTCCTCCTGCCTCAGGCTCCTAAGGTTCTAGGGTTATATGCTGGTGCCATCACATGACTACCTGGAAAAGGCCAGTGAGTAGCAAACTAAAAAATCACTTTTAAACAGGTGATAGAAGATAAACACAAAGTGTTTAGAGCCTTCAGGGGACTCAAATTATATTTTGAAACCCTGACTCCTCATGTGACAGTTTTTGGAGATAGGGTTTCTGAAGAAGTAGGAAAGTAAAATAAGGTCATAATTCTGGGGCCCTGACCCAATGGTATTATTAAGTGTCCTTTCATGAAGAGACATTGGAGAGCTCAGGCATGCTTTGAGGTGCCTGTGTACAAACTAGGTCATTTGAGTACACAGTGAAATGGTGGTCATTTTCAAGCTGTGGAGGAAGACCTCACCAGAAACTGATCCTGTTGACTTTTTAATTTGGACTTCTGTCAGAACTGTACTAAAATACATTAATTAAACCCCATCCCCAGTCTGTGATATTTTGTTATGGCAGTCCATGTAGACTAAGACAGGTTTATAAGTATTCTCGACTTGGTTCTAGAAAAATTTCCTAGCAGAAAGAGACTTACTAATGGTATCTGTGTTAACAAGTGATTTCCAGGTAGAGGTTTAATGTGGATGAAAAGGCATGGAAGCATGAGAAGGTGGAAAAGAGGATAGAGGAACCTCAGTGAAGACATGTTTTGAGGTGCTTTTGAAATGGGATGGAGGATCACATCAGACAGTGCACTGCTGGAAATGTGGAAAAATGGAGCTCAGAAAGGCATACAGTTGTATGACTTTGGACATGAGCCAAAATTTTAAGCCAAGTTCTGAATTTCTTCATGAAATGGGGATGTAATTTTTTGTTCTCTTTTTCTTTTGCAGTGCTTGTTACCAAAAGCAAGATCTTGTGCAGGGTGGGCAAACCCTTAACACTGAGCATTATTTCCCAGCTTTCTTGTGTATTTTTGTGAATAATTAATAATATTTTACAAAATACATGGTTGCATACCAGGCATCTAATAAATATAGCAGTAAAAGATAAAAAAATAAGATCTGTTGGAATCAATCCAAAGCTTGAATTCATCATACTCTGCTTGTGGAGGTGAATGGAGATTAGTTGTACATTGTTTTCAGGTGGGGTTAGGAAATCAGTCTAAGAAGTTGTTTCTGTTTACTCATATATCTCTGGAGAATAAAGCAGGACCATTGCTGAATGGGAGATGCCAGGGTCCAGCCCTAGCAGGAGTCCATGGGTTCCACACTGGTAAACGGGGCGTGGGGAGACAGCGTCGGCGATGGATGGAGAATGAAAGACACAGACTCTAGTTCTGGTGCAATCAATCCCACTTTATTCTGGGGAAGGCTGGGTTTATATACATTTTTCTTCAGGCTTTGATGACAGGCTTAAGATTAATAAAATCAAAGAAGTTTCCAAAGCATAGGCAGAAATTGTTTTTACCGAAAGATTATGAGAAAACAGTAACCTTACAGATTATCCTTACTTAATCACAATTATTTTAAGCATATCTAACTACGTCAATGAGCTATAAAATGTTTATTTCCTTAATATCTAAACTCTATATGACCTAAGACTATTTTTATTATTTTTGCGGTAAAGCGATAGACAAATAATGTCATGTGACCATCTCTACTAGGTCCTTCTGGTTAATATCTGAATTGCTGAATTAAGGGTTACAGGAGGGCAGTGGTCCCAATGGTTATTGTGTATCAACCTTTATTATAGGGGTGACATATTCTTTGTAGGAAGAAAGGAATGTTGTGAAACCTTATTTTTTTACCTTACCACCACACATTAACAAAACCATCATCTGGATTAAACCACCCTGTAGGAGACAGGGGGAGATCTATATCTACCTTCTCTAAGGGCTTGCCTTTAGGGGATACCAGGGCTTGCCATAGATAAAATAAGCTAGTCCATATCTAGTAGCTACTGTGGGAGATGCTTTGTGTTTAGAACTTGGGGAAACATTGTTATATATAAATTTCTGTGCCCCAATAGGTTCTGGCTATGCCAGTAAATGCAGTGTTTGATTTTTAACATAATAAAAACATTCTCTGTAGTGAGGTTAACATCACAGGGTTTCAACATGTGTTTTATCTCTGATATGTTTTTCTGGAAATTTGTAGAATTATTCCCATCACCTCTAGCAAGATCCTCAGACTGAAGTATAGGAAAACTCCCCAGAGTAACATCCAAGCTAGGGAGGCATACATCTGGCTGCAATCCTTTTAGGATGAGTCTCTGCAATCATCCTTGAGTGGAACTCTTTCAAGCACTGCAAGGAGAGCCAGGTGCCCCGGCAGGGAGAGACTCATATTGAGAGAGTGGAGAATGTGGTAATGAGTTTGTCATAGAGAAAGAAGCCAGAACTGAATAATGGCACAGAGATGGCTTAGCACATTGGCACACACCTGCAATCCCAGCAACTTAGTTGGCCACAACAGGAGGATCTTAAAGTCAAAGTCGGGTTCTACAACTTAGATCCTGTATTAAAAAGAACAGGGAAAGTTGCTCAGTGGCAAAGCATATCTGGGTTCATTTCCCAGCACAAAAAGAGAAAAGAAGAAGACAATGAAGACCCTGGATCTTGAAGAGTGCCAATCTAAGCAATAGATTTCTTTCTTCTCTAACACTTCACAGAGATGAGAGATTATTGGCTTAGTCCAGGATCAGGAGTTTGCAAGATTGAATAAGATAGGAAGAATGAGAGGTTGAGACTAATGAAAGAGTTCACAACTGAAATCAGTGTTCATTGGGTCTGTTTGGTTTGGGAAGAAAGTGATGTGAACAAGTGTCGGCCAGTTATGACCCACAGGCCACACATAGCCTGGTGCCTGCTTTTATACAACCTGTGAACTAAGGATGGTAGTCGTGTTTTTCAGTGGTTGGAAAAACATCAATATAAAGATATTTTATGATTGGAAATTACATGAATTTCCAATTTCAGTACCCATAAATAAAATTTCATTGGACTTCAGACTTGCTCTTTCATTTACATATTGTCTGTGGCTACTTTTGGCTTAAAGCAGTAGTAACTTTCCGTAGTTGTGACAGAAAATTTTTTGTCTGCAAATTCTAAATTATCAGCATTTGACTTTTGTTGGAAGAGTTTACTAATTCTTATGCTAGCATATTAGCAACATTCAATGACAAGAAAAGTTTATTTGGGTCTTTCTTCCTTATTTAGCTAAAGATAATGAATTTTGTTTACATTTCCAAATAACCAGCTCCTTGTTGCATTGATTTTTCACATTGTTCTTAGTTTCCACTTTGTTTATTTCTGCCATGATCTTTTATTATTTCTTTAATTCTACTGATTTTAAATTTTGTTTATGTTTTTCTAAGACCTTAACCTGTGCATCACTAGGTTATTCTCTTTTTTCCTTTTAAATTTGTATTGATTTCTCTGCTTTTATAACTGTAGAAACTCATAGCTGTGAGCTTTCCTCTTAGTACTGTTTTGTTGTATTTTTACCATCTGATATCTGATCTTTTAATTTTCATTTGATTTTAGGATTTTTTAAAATTCCCTCCTTGGTTTCTTCATTGACACCCTCTGTTCTTTGAAGAGTATTGTTCAATCTCCAAGTTTGTATAATTTCTGTAGTTACTCTTGAAGTTGGCTTCTTGTTTTACTCCATTATCTTATCTCATACAAGAAATTGTTTGCATTTTTTTTAACATATTAGCACTTGCTGGGTGCAGTGGCTTGAGCTTGTAATCCAGTGACTCACGAGTCTGAATCATGAGTATCATGTGTTCCAAGCCAGCCTCAGCAATACTGAAGTACTAGGTAATTCTGTGAGATCCTATTTTTAAAGAAAACACAAAGTGGGGCTGGAGATGTGACTCAGTGACTGAGTGTCCCTGAGTTTGTTCCACAGTAACTCCCCCAAAAAATATTGACTTGCTTTGTGGCCTATATATAATCTGTTTTGGAGGATGTTTCCTGTGCTAATAAAAAGACTATATTGTGTTGTGTACATGACCGGAAAATAATTAAGTTGAAATAAGCTCAATAGAAATCTTGTAATCACTGAAGAAGAAATATGATGTAGGCATCATGCCCACTTAAGTATTCAGATTGTGAGTGCAGCTCACAAGGTTTTCATTCAAAACCCATAAAGAATACCCATAACTCAATAATTATTTAAGAACAACCCAATTAAAATGACCTAGGCACAGTGGAACATACCTGTAATCTCAGCAATCCTAGAGGATGAGGCAAGATGATCACAAGTTAGAGGCCAGTCTCTGCAACTTAGCAGGAATAAATAAAATAAAACAAAAAAAAAACTTCTCTGGCTTCAATTCCCAATACCAAATTGCATATAAATTGATGCTCTATATCATTAAGTAGGCAAGTGACATATTGTAATTACAATGAGGTAACAATGGACATACACTTATGGTTATTTATAAACAACAAGGCTGCAGATGTAGCTCAATGGTACTGTGTGTTTATTAGTATATGACTAGTCATTTGTCAATCCCCAGCACTGTGGACTAGTAGGAGGAAATACATGTAAGTGAGAATGTTTAGAAACTGGAAACTTATGCACTCATACATCTTTGGTGGGGATATAAAGTAGCACAGCCACTATGAAAAGAAGTTTGTTCATTTCTTAAAAAGTTAAATATAAACTTAATATACAGTCCAGTAATTCCACTCCTAAGAATACAGTCAAGAGAATGAAAACAATGACTTACATGAATCATCATAGCAGTAGTATTCCTAACAGCCAATACCTAGTGATTCAACTCTTCATTGATTGCTAAATGGATAAACAAACATGGTATATCTATTCAACAGGACATTATTCTGCCATAAAAAGGAATAAAGCATTTATTCAAGCTACCACATGTAAGAACCTGGAAAATATAGCCAAATGTAAGAACCCTGATGCAAAAGATCACCTATTATATGATTCCATCTATACAAAAGGTTCACAAGGTTGCTGATCAATTTAGACAGACAGCATATACCTGGTTGTGAAGGGCTGCAATAGTAGTTAAGAGTCAATCATTTGGGCATTTTTTTGTCATAATATGTGGGGGCGTCTAGAATTCCATCCAGTGCTTGACAAAGATCCTCTGGAGGATGTTTGCAAAGGCTCATCCTAAAGGGAATTGCTGGATGCTTTGCTCCAGAGCATGGTGTTTTATCTGTTGTCTTTTTCCGATAATATATTACTCATTTCAGTCTGAACGGATTGCTTAAGGGAATGAGGGGAATACAACAAAAATTCCAGAAAATATTACCTACAATCTGAAAGACAATGGGTCTTTACCACTGAAAAAGTTAAAAATAACTTTGCAACAGGGCAATGAGTCTCTGAAAGCCTCTGGAGAAAATAGATATAGATCTGCCTTTGTCTCCAACAGGCTGGTTAAATCCTAACAATGGTTTTGCTAGTGTGTTGTGGTAGGGTAAAAGAATAAGGTTTCACAACATTCCTTCCTTCCTACAAAGTATAGGTCACACTTATAATAAATGTTGGTGCACAATGCCCTGTTCTGGAAAAAAGAGCTATATAAGATAAGGTAATCTATTCAGTAAGAAAACTTGGCCACGAGAACCACTGCGACCACTGCCCTCCTGTAGCCCTTAACTCAGCAATTTAGATATTAACCAGGTGGACCCAGTGTAGACATGGTCACATGAGATTACTTGTCTATTGCTTTAACCGCGAGAGTCATAAGAATAGTCTTAGGTCACATAGAGATTAGACACTAAGAAAATAAACATTGTATTAGCTCATTGATGTAGTTAGATATTCTTAAAACAATTGTGATTAGGTAAGGATAATCTGTAAGGTTGCAGTTTTCTGCCTATGCTTTGAAAACTTCTTTAATTTTGTTAACCACAAGACTGCCATTATAGCCTGAAGAAAAATGTATATAAACCCAGCCTTCCCCAGAATAAAGTGGGAGTGATTGCACAAGAACTAGAGTCTGTGTCTCCCCATGCCCCATTTACCTGTGTGGCAAACATGGACGCCTGCTAGGGCTGGACCCTGGCAATAATAAAAGTATGTTCAAAGTGGACTGTGGTAATGTTTGCAAGAACTTTAAATCTGTTAAAAAATCTCTTGAGTTGTGCATGTATAATAAGTAGACTTTACAATATGTAAGTCGTAGCTCATTAAACAGGAAGACAGAAGGGAGTCTGAGCATGCAAGCACATGATGACAAGAGAGCATGAGTACCTGAGGTCAAAGGTAATATAGGCTAGAAGACTAAGGACCATTTAATGTTCTGTGGTAAAGAAACAGTACAGACATCAAACAAGATAGCAGGATGTATCTTCACCAATCAGTCCTTCTGGAAAATTCAGCTACTGCGAGCATCTATAAAAGGTGGAAGTAAATGTTCTGCTGGTCAGATATCTGACTTTTGGAAATGAATTTAGGAATGAATGTTGCAGCATACACTAAAGCAGTGGCATCAACGAGCTGGAATAATTCTGGAAATATCATGAAGTCAAAATCATTCCTATGACTAGGGAATTAAGCAAAATGCTAAGAGACATTATTGGACATGGGCATCAAAGGTTTTTTAAGGAGTCTATATTTGTTATATTTTGGGTTAAATAAGAAAAATGCAAATGATCCCTAAGAAAAACAATAGAAACAAACAACAACAACAACAAAAATAACAGGGGTTGGGGTTATGGCTCAGTGGTAGGGTGCTTGCCTGGCATGTGTGAAATCATGGATTTGATTCTCAGTACCACATAAAATTAGATGAATAAAATAAAGGTCCATCAACATCTTAAAATTTTTTTTAAATATTTTAAAATAAG
Organism: Sciurus vulgaris; assembly: GCF_902686455.1. Lineage (NCBI taxonomy): Eukaryota > Metazoa > Chordata > Mammalia > Rodentia > Sciuridae > Sciurus > Sciurus vulgaris. The sequence goes on from NW_027632409.1 coordinate 1,829,952, forward strand.
GAAATTAGCCCTCACAAACAAGATGTGATTATAACCCATCTTCTGTATTGGTGTACCTGAAGTGAAGTGGGAATTCCCCAAGGGCCCTCTGCCTTAACTGTGCTACTGAACAATAGATGCCTGCCCTCCATGCTTCAGCGAGTATTCCACCAAAGTATGCAGTGTGTGTGGCTCCTCAAGTAGGGCCCATTTTCCAGTGAGTCCTGTTCCCTGTATCTTCGGTATAGGAGACAAAAATGTTACAGAGTGTTGTGCTCAGGAGAGAATGTCTGTTATGAGGTCACCATGAAGCAGTGGAGTCAAATCTGACCCACTAGAGATAATTACACCATGCATAGCATCCTTCATTGAAAGTAGGTCTAAGTGATTTTACAGATGCATTTCCTACCTTCTTAAAACGTACACAAAAGGCAAACAGGCAGGGTGTGGAATAAAAAATTAAGCTTCCTCAGAAACTTGGTGGAAACAAACTAAACCATAATCACAAATTTGCAGATTTCCCTGCCTTTCCTTCTTTAAAATTGTTATCTTTCCCAGAAAATGAAGAGTTCCAATCAAAAGGAGATAAGTATATCTTGGTTTTCACTGTGCAGGATCATATAATAACACCTTGGAGAAGTCATGACCATATATCCAACCACAGATCCATGACCCCTCTAGCCTTAGAGAAGGAGGAAAATACCTCACATAATTCAGATCACCTACAGGAGCTGCCTACTTCCTTCCACGATGCCATCTGTTTATAAATTAAAAGACAAAACAGTAAAGTCTGAGGTCTGCCTACAAGTGCATCTGGCCACAGAAATTCAATATCTTGGAGACTGTGACAAGGTAAGGAGTCTCAGAAGGTGACCTCAATGCTAGCAAATTTCTAATTATGACACACACATCTCCTACCCTTCCTTTGGCAGACTGACCTTGCTCATCAGGAGCTACCTGGCAGGTGCTGGAGAACTGAAGAAAAGGATAATCATGCACTCCATGGCTGGCTTGACATACTATGAAGACAACTTCAGCTGAAACTTGCCAGAGCAAGAAATATACTGATTGAAGATCAGCAACTTTTTTTTTTTCACATAAGGGAGTTTATTAAGCAAACAGAGTGTCTCCCTGTAGCGTAAGAGAGAAAATGAGAGGAAAAGAAAGGGTGCACGCAAGGAAGAATGGAAAAGTGAGGAGGAGAAAGAAAGTGTGTAGGAGAGAAAAGCAAGAGAAAAGATGGCGGGATAGCTACTGTGAAGCTGTTGAATTCTGCTGGGCTAACAGGGGACCAATAATGGAGAAGGATACTTGCAAGCTGACTGATGAATCAATACCTAACTAGGATGTTTACAGACTGACAGTAGTTGGGAGGCGGGTAATGCCTGCAATGGAAAGGGTGGGGGAGCAGCTTTGTGCATTATATTCCCCAATTTCTGTTTTTATAACAAAATCTTATGTTCTCCAGTTCTTCCCGAAGTCTTCTCTCTCCTTCCTGCCTAAGTGACTGGGGCTGGTTTTGCAGGTGAGATGTAAAAAGTCCATTCTCCCAGGGGCAGTCTTCAACTTCCAGACTTCCAGAGGCAGATGGTTTTCACAGACTTCATTTCCTCGATTTGACTGATCCCCTATTTCTACGCTAACTGCCTGACCCCAATTCTGGTTTCATTCACCCCTCTAATTTTAGGAACTCCTTTACTGCTGTAGGGAAAGGGGGGTGATGACCATTCTAGCTTCTTCAAGCTGGAAAAGAGCATCGTGGGGCAAGCAGTTTGGAGTTTCCTTTTTAGAAATCAGGTTAATTGAGTGTTCCATCTTAGAAATCTTGTTGAGGAAGAGCAGGTTCTAAAGGCATATGGGGATGGGTGCTTCCATGAGAGAAGAACAAAAAGACATGAGTACTGAAATGAGATTGAAACAATATAAATGTTGCAGAATCTGGAACATGCCAATGAATATCATAAAGATAACAGAAGTCAATAATTCCTCACCAGGGAGTAGAAGAACTGAGTTGTTCCCATAACAAGGCTTAACAAAGGCTGAAGAGGACAAGGCCTTCATTTGGGAACTTTAACATTGTCCAGGTTATCAGGAATGTAAGCACAAAATTTAGTAGAGATACTAGCAAACATAGATTAAGCCTACCTGTGTCTGTAGGCCTTAAGTTGACTAAACCTTCTGACTGGCAGTTTCTCTTGATAGTTGTAAGGCATATTTGCCTACGAATCTCTCTTTTGTAGCTTCCAGTCTTTATTCTAGTGGGCTAACACAAGTGTACGTCTTAAGTTACATTTAACTATTATTTCTTTTAAATGCCCAAGAATGGCTATACTTTGGTTTTAACTGTTTTGCTAGGTGTTTAAGATCAAGCTGGTCAAATTGAGGTCTGTTCCTGTATGTTAAAGAGTCAGCTGAATTTCCACTGAGGTCACTCAAAGAGAACTTGAGAGCAGTTTGCAGCTTCTTAGCTCCATTAGTGCCATTGGTTAGGCAGGGTCCCCTTGATGAGATGTCTTCCCTTGCAAGCATTAGGGTGTCTTCCTTTTTTCATGACCCTCCTCTGCAGCAGGTGCACTGAGTGACTTTTCATTCTCTAGTGGCCTCATTAATCTCCTTGATCAGGAGGTTGTGTGACCCACCCAGAGTTGCAAAGCTCCTTAGAGAATTCCTTTTGCTTCTTGGGTTCAGGCTGACTTGGAGGGCAAGACCCAAATATTGACTTTTCTTGGCCTCTGTATTTAATCTCAATCTCTAAGTTTGATCTTAACCATCAAGCAAGCCAGTCTCACCAGTCATAAAGTAAGAGTACTGGAGTTTAACTTCAATGTCTATATCTTTACAGTTATTTACCCACTCTTATCTAATTGGGGCCTACATTATCTGTCCTATAGGTGATGGCTTTTGAAGTTAATCTATGGTGTATTTCCGAAAAATATCAGGCAACAGAGTTTACAAGGAAATACAAAATGGAATTGCCAACAGTAAAACATCTAGAATTTTGGCTGAGTTATTCATTATATCCCCTGTTTGAGATCACAGTAATCTTTACAACAAACATCAAACTTTTGAACACAACTTTAAATGAGTTAAAGTCTGGCTTACTTTGGAGTCATTTTAACATGTAGCAGGGTTGTGAGGCAGAGCCTTATCTCAGGTAAGTTGGTGCTTTTCCTGAAGCTAATTTTTCCTCTTTTTCCATGACCAGCATGATAAAATTCTCAAGTTCAGTGAGCGGCAAAGGAGTATTAGAAAATAAAGGTTTATAAACACAGATTTTGAAGATTAAGCTGAGTTCAGATAGAGCTCTGTTCTCTGATTGAAATGAAGATATAAAGAGTTATGTCAGCAAACTTTATATATGTCTTATTATTAGGTTAAAGATTATGTAAGCATTATTTTTGTTTTCAGGAAAGTTACAGAGATTAGGACATCTACATAACGTTTTCATAGCTGCAAAGTGCAACGTTAGGAGCTCTATGTAGCTCTCAATGAAGTAAGTCCACTGTCCAAAGTCATGAGGTCAGAGACCCCATGTTGTCCCATTTTTGCTACTGTACATTACACTCTTTCTTAAATGTAATTTTAAGAAGTTTACATATATTGACTCCTGAATCTATATGAACATTATTTAACACAATTTAATATTATATCTAAAACATGAATTGAAGAAAGGCTGAGAGAGCTTTTAACTTTCCTTTTGTGTGGCAAAGTGGCAGAATGCTTTCATGTTTAACCATTAAACAAATCAGACTTCTCAATAAGTTTTAGAAATACATTTAACAAATTTTACATATACCCTATTGATGTCAGGTCCTATATAGAACATTAAAAGATAAATTTACCATTATGGAAAAGTTTAGTTTGGAGAATAAAAACTTGATACATTTTCTACTTTAAAGGCTTGTACACCTGGAAAATATGAACACATTTAATATACAAAGAATAATATTTTATGTATGTTACTCCATGGAATAACTTTGTAAATTAATCAGATGTCTCTAACAAACATGTTTGAATAATCCCATACATGTCAACTCTAATTCGCTAATAGTATTATAAAAAAAAAAACAAGATATCAGACAACTATAATGAAGTCCAAGATATCAGATGAGACAAGTGTACCAACAGTATTTGCCATCTCCTTTCTGTTGAATAAAAGTCCTAGAAAAACTGATGTTATACATTTTATAAACATCAACATTTTATTAGTTTGACCATCTAGAGACTTGTGAGTTAATTTTAAAGACATTTTACTTCTATTAGTTTACCCAATTTTAATTGAACATTTTTAAATCATGAATTAAAAATATTTAAATCCACTTTTTAAATTTTAATTTTATGCACACTTATACTTAACACAAAAGCAAAGACTTTGTAATGTTTATCTCCAATGAAAAGTAACAGATGTTCAAAAATAACTCTAGAGTTAGATAAAAAGAGCTGATCAAAAAAATCATTAGGTATGTAGGATCAAAATTGTGAACTCAAAAGTATAGCATTTAAGAAAAGCAAAAGTTCTAGAAGAAAAATGATAATGGCCATTAATTATAGCATGAGAAAATGAGAAAGAGATGGGCAGAGAGGGAAGATGAGGAGAGATAAAATGATTTATGTTGCAGCCCAGGAGAAATTTAAAATGGACACTTTTTTCCTTTTCTTGGGTTTGAGACTGGTCTTCCACTGAGCCTTCCTCCATTTACATTTCAATGTAAGCCTTGGCTGAGATCTGAAAGCAGCTAACAGGTTCTAGCAGAAAATTGATGCCCAGGGCATTTTAACCCTTTTTTTCCTGGTTAGTAATCAATTCAGGTTTGCATGCCAAAAATTGTGAAACAATTATCTCCCACTACTTGTGGGGAATGGGGCTGCTATATCATACTACTTACTGGGACATGACACAGATGGTTGGGCTGGTTACTCCCTTCACACTGGCGTATGCAGGACCTTGTGGCAGGGGAGGTAGGTGGGCTGGGCCGGGGAATGGAAGCAGAAACAGAACAGGGTAAAGGAGATGGAGAGTAGGGGAAGATGGAAAAACAGGGGCCAGAGGTGCTTGAGCCTGTAGGAAGAGCCAAGAAGCAAGAAAGAAGAGACTTGAAGATAAGGAATCCCTTTCCATCTGCCCGCTCACTCATGGAAGCTGTGTGCTGTTATGCAAACAAATTTTGATGGCTTTAAGCCAGGGGTCAGGTGAAGTGTTCCCAGGGTTAAATCTGCTGGAATGGAGGACCCAGATTCCATGGTGGAGACTGATACAGCCAAGTCTGTGGCCAGGGCATCCCAAGGCCAGAGTAGTCGACTGGAGATGAGAAGGCAGCATATAGATGGTGTTGTCACACAAAAATCAATGTGGGGCCAGACAAGAGCTGAGAAGAGTTGAGGACCTGATATCAGGGGTTTTGTTACAAGTGCGAGTGCAAGCATGAGCATGAGAAGAGCATCAACCCTGAGAGAATCTACACCATAAAATCAGGAATCCACTCGGCAGGTAAGACTGACTAAGGGGCCCGCTGTAACTATAAAAGTTGTGGATGGGGGTAACCCCACACCTCAGCCACCTTCAGAGAGCCAGACACTCGATGGTTGCTTCTCAGGTCAGCAGAGGTGTGTTTAAGTGGTCTAGAGTGGAGACCTGTCAAAGGGAACTCAGCAATCTGAAGTCCAGTGTTGCATGCAAAATGCTGAGCATCAGGCAAATGGAAGATGGCGCTGTGTCTGGGTGTCACTGGGGCGTCAGATGGGTTTCCACTGCTTAAGAGGCAGTGGAAGGACCCATCTGAGTCACGGCACCAATGTAAGGAATCCCACGAAAACCATGCTGGACATGGGAAATCACATAAGGGAGTCTCTCCCTGAAGGGTAAGAGAAAAAATGAGAGGAAAAGAAAGGAAAAGAGAAAGGGCATGTGCAAAAAAGAGTGGAAAAAGTGAGGAGGAGAAAGAAAGCAAGTGTGTAGGAGAGAAAAGCAAGAGAAAAAATCAGCAACTTTCATTTCTAAAAGTAGCAGCTCTTCCTAATCATGCTTAATAATTTCCTTTTAATTTGGAGGCTATCATAAACCCTACATATTGTGGTGATGAAAGTGATAGATATGTAGAAGTTTAGACCTGCTAAAAAATGCATATCTCAGAATGAGGAAGACCCTCAAATTTTAATATGAGATTCTAACTTTCTTTTCATTGTTAGAAATTAATAATTTGTTACCTTCTTGAGCAATGATTAAATATCAATAATCAACTCAGTCAGGAGCTGTGGCATATGCCTGTAATCCTATGCTTTTGGGAAGTTGAGGAAGGAGGATCACAAATTCAAAGTCAACTTCTGTATCTTAGCAAGATCCTAAGCAATTTAGCAATCCCCTGTCCTGAAATGAAGTATAAAAGAGATGGAGCTGTGGCTCAGGGGTTAAGTCCACCAGTACTAAATAAAGAAAAATAAATACATAAATAAATAAACAAACTAAACAAGTTGTGAAATGAAAGTACAATCTCACCTTTTTAATGACATAGGTAAATGAAATAAATCAGATTACATGACTAAAGAGTGAGAAGTTAGGTAGTATATAAGAAGATGGGATTTTGGGCTCAAGAATGTCTTCAAAGTGACAAAATGTGACCCCACAGTCTATCATCCATACTGGGACAGTCTACCTAATAGAGTATACATCATTCTGTGTAAAAAACCTTCCATGAAGCCCCAACACTCTCGAATAAATTTTACATCAATCTTCTTCCAATAACTCAAGCACATACCTCAGTTATCACAGTGCAATGCTAAACAAGGGATGCTAACATCTCCCTAATTTCTCTCCACAATGACAAGAGTATTATTACAGTTTCCAAAAATTTCTGCCCAAAGAGTCAGTGAAAGTGATGGCTGTTCTCAATGACTTTCTAAACTTCATGTTCATCCTCTGTTTAACACAATATCCTACACAGTGCATTCCTCCATCTGTGCCCCACAAATGAGTCAGTGGAAGTGATGACTTCTTAATTTCATGTTCATCCTCATTTAAAATGATGCCTTCCTCCACCTGTGCTCTTCCCACCTACATTCCACAGACTGTCACTTCATAGGAGCTCTACACCTCATTTTACTCATCTTCATAGCAACATGTACTTATGAGGATTATTAGAAATACTTAGTGAGGTACTATACGTAGAGTGCTTTAATCAATGTCCAGCTCTCTTCATAAACACCTAGGGTGCTTCTTGAAGGCAGAAAAATAGTTTTCAATGCTGCACAAATGACTCTAAGATATTTTCTATTTGTATTTGTTATTCAACTTCCATTTCTCATTGAGTCTTTAATTTTCACGTACATGAACATCACGGTTGTTCTCCTTCATGGTACGTGTTGTGGATTTATCTTTCTCACTTTTGTCCATAATTTATGCTGTCTTAGAGAAATTTTTATTATTTTACTTTTAACGTGTAGCTCAACTTTTTTCCTAATGGAAGGGAAATATACAGTATTTTTGGAAGTGTATTTTGTATTTTATTGGTTTGGTGATAATTCCCTAATTTTAAGTATATGCATAAAAGTGTATAAAAATAGATTCTATGGAAATCAGTGTGAAGTTTCAAAATGTATATATGGGGGATCCAAGATGGTGGACTAGAGGGTGACTGCATCTCCCGTCACTCCAGAACCCAGGATTCAAAAGGGGAGACATTGAGAGACTCTGACTAACATAGAGCAGCAGGGTGAGTATCTCCCACTGGGTGAAGCTCAGCCTTAGTGGCAGGTCTGGACAGGGGAAGCTTCCCGGAGCAAGACAGGACAGCTAGAGTCTTCCCCAAGCAGACCTGCTCCCTCCGGTTGCCGGCTCATTCCACAGCCAGCTTCTTGGTGCAGGCCACCCAGTGAGAGCCTTTCCGCACAGAGCAGGCTCCAAGCCCCGGATGCAGAAGAAGGCCCTGGCCCACAGGGGGCTTCTGGGACCAGGGCAGGAAAGTCAGAAACTTCCCCAAGCAGCCCTACTCCCTCTGGTGGCAGGCTCTATCCACAGCCAGCTTCTTGTAGCAGGCCACACACTTAGAGCTTTTCCACACAGATCCAAACCTCAAGCCCTGGACAGAGTAACGGGCTAGGGTCAGCTTTCTTCAGAAGCACTGTATTCTAAAGTTCATCCAAGACTTCAGGCTACTGAAGGCTGGGAGGTGATATACTGCAAATCTACAGGCACAATAAGCCAAAGAGGAAATCAGCAACAACTCAGAGTCCCACTGATATCTGACCAATATGAGAAAACAAGGGAAGAAAATGTCCCAAACAAACGTAGACACTATACCCAAGGACAGCACAGCAGAAGAAATATCAGAAAGGGAGTTTGGAATGTACATAATTAAAACAATCAGGTAAGCAAATGAAGAGATGGAAGAGAAAATGCAGGCATTGGAGGAAGAGATAAAAGAGCAAATGCAGGCATTAAATGATTGCACCAATCAGAAGTTACAAGAGCAAATATGGGAGGAAAAAGATCATTTCATTAAAGAGATAGAGATACTGAAAAAGAAAAACAAACAGAAATCCTTGAAATAAAGGAAACAATAAACCAAGTTAAAACTCCATAGGAAACATAACCAATAGGATAGAACACCTGGAAGACAGAACTTCAGACATTAAAGACAAAATATTTAATCTTGAAAACAAAGGATACCAAACAGACTAGATGGTAAGATATCATGAACAGAATCTACAAGAATTATGGGATATCATGAAGAGGCCAAATTTAAGAACTATTGGGATTGAGGAAGGTTTAGAGAAACAAAACAAAGGAATAAAGAATCTATTCAATGAAATAAGATCAGAAAATTTCCCAAATCTGAAGAATGAAATGGAAAACTAGGTACAAGAGGCTTATAGGACTCCAAATGTCCAAATTACAACAGACGCACATGAAGGCACATATTATGAAAATATCTAACATACTAATTAGATATCTAAAATATCAAATTTTAAAGGCCGTGAGAGAAAAAAATCAAATTACACTCAGAGAAAAACCAAAAAGTTTATCAGAAGATTATTCATTCCAGACCGTAAAAGCTAGAAGGACCTGAAACAACATTTACCAAGCCCTGAAAGAAAATAAATGCCAACCAAGAATCTTATACCCAGCAAAACTTACTTTCAGATTTGACAATGAAACAAAATTCTTCCATGATAAACAAAAGCTAAAAGAATTTACAAAAAGAAAGCTAGCATAACACAACATTCTCAGCAAAATATTCCATGAGGAAGAGATGAAAAACAATGATGCAAATCAGCAATGGGAAGAACTAGCCTGAAGGAATAGCCAAATAAAGGAGAAACCAAATCATGTCAAAAAACAAAAATGAGTCAAATGACCGGGAATAAAAATCATATCTTAATAATAACCCTAAATGTTAATGGCCTGAACTCATCAATCAAAAGTCATAGACTGGCAGATTGGATTAAAAAGAAAAATCCAACAATATGCTGCCTACTAGAGACTCATCTCATAGACAGAGATACCCATAGACTAAAGGTGAAAGGATGGGAAAAAACATACCATGCACATGGACACAGTAAAAAAAGCTGGAGTATCCATCCTTATTTCAGATAATGTGGACGTCAAGCCAAAACTAGTCAGAAGGGATAAAGAAGGACATTACATACTGCTTAAGGGAAGCACAAATCAGAAAGACAAAACAATCATCAAATGTCTATGCTCTGAACATTGGCTCATCCATGTACGTCAAACCAATCCTTCTCAATTCCAACTCAAATAGACCACAACACAATAATACTAGGCGATTTTAACACACCTCTCTCACCACTGGATAGATCTTCCAAACAAAAATTGAATAAAGATACCATAGATCTCAATAACACAATCAACAATATAGACTTAACAGACATATATAGAATATATCATCCAACAAAGGACAAATACACTTTCTTCTCAGCAGCACATGGATTGTTCTCTAAAATAGACCATATTTTATTCCACAAATCTACTGTTAGCACATACAAGAAGATAGAGATACTACCTTGTATTCTATCAGATCATAATGGATTGAAATTAGAAATAAATAACAGAATAAAAAACAGAAACTTCTCCAATACCTGGAGATTAAATAATACACTATTATATGATGAATGGATAACAAAAGACATCAGGAGAGAAATTATAAAATTCTTAGAAGTAAACAAGAACAAAGACACATCATATCAAAACATATGGGACACTATAAAAGCAGTACTTAGAGGAAGATTTATTTCATGGGGCGCATTCAACAAAAGAATTAGAAATCAACAAATCAACGACTTAACACTATAGCTCAAAGCCCTAGAAAAAGAAGAGCAGACCAACACCAAAAGTAGTAGAAGACAGGAAATAGTTAAAATCAGAGCCAAAATCAATGAAATTGAAACAAAAGAAACAATTGTAAAATTTAACAAAATAAATAGTTGGTTCTTTGAAAAAATAAACAAAATTGATATACCCTTAGCCACACTAACAAAGAGAAAGGAGAAAACTTAAATTACTAAAATTCGGAATGAACAAGGAAATATCACAACAGACATGAGTGAAATACAAAACATAAATAGAAGCTATTTTGAAAATCTATATTCTAACAAAACAGAAAACCTCAAAGACATCAAAAAGTTTCTAGAGACATATGAATTGCCTAAACTGAACGAGGAGGATATACACAACTTAAATAAATTAATTTCAAGAGAAGAAATAGAAGAGGTCATCAAAAGCCTACCAACAAGGAAAGTCTGGGACCAGATGGGTTCTCAGCCAATTTCTACAAAACCTTTAAAGCAGAGCTCATTCCAATACTCCTCAAAGAATTCCATGAAATAGAAGAGGAGGAATCCTCCCAAACTCATTCTATGAAGCCAATATCACCCTGATACCTAAACTAGATGGAGACACATCGAGGAAAGAAAATTTCAGACCAATATCCTTAATGAACATCAACGCAAAAATTCTCAAGAAAATTTTAGCAAATTGCATCCAAAAATGTATTAAAAATATGGTGCACCATGATCAAGTGGGTTTTATCCCAGGGATGTAAGGTTAGTTCAACATCCGGAAATCAAAAAATATAATTCACCATACCAACAGACTTAGCTAAGAATCACATGATTATTTCAATAGATACAAAAAAAAAATTTGATAAAATACAGCATCCCTTCATGCTCTAAGCCCTAGAAATAATAGGGTAGTGGGAACATTCTTTAATATTGTAAAGGCCATCTATGCTAAACTCATGGCCAATATCAATCTAAATGGTGAAAAACTGAAAGCATTCTCCCTAGCAACTGGAATAAGGCAGGGATGCCCTCTTTCAGCACTTCTATTCAACATCATCCTTGAAACTTTAGCCAGAGCAATTAGACAAACCAAAGAAATTAAAGGGATACAAATAGGAAAAAAAGAACTCAAACCATCCCTGTTCACTGATGACATGATTATATATTTAGAGGAACCTGGAAATTTCATAAGAAAACTTTTAGAACTCATAAATGAATTCAGTAAAGTAGCAGGTTACAAGATTAATGCTCATAAATCCAATGATTTTTATACATAAGTGATGCATCTTCAGAAAGAGAAGTTAGGAAAACTAAACAATTCACAATAGCCTCAAAAAAAAAAAAAAAAACAAAAAAAAACTTGGGAATAAATCTCCCAAAAGAGGTGAAAGACCTCTACAATGAGAACTACAGAACACTGAAGAAAGAAATTGAAGAAAACCTTAGAAGATGGAAAAATCTCCCATGTTTTTTTGATAGGCAGAATTAATATTGTCAAAATGGCCATACTACCAAAAGTGCTATACAGATTCAATACAATTCCAATTAAAATCCCAATGATGTACTTACAGAAATAGAGCAAGCAATTATGAAATGCATCTGGAATAATAAGAAACCGAGAATAGCTGAAGTAATCCTTAGCAGAAATAGCGAAGCAGGGATTATAGCAATACCAGATCTTCAACACTACTACAAAACATTTGTAACAAAAATGCCTTGGTATTGGTATCAAAGTAGACAGGTAGATCAAGGGTACAGAATAGAGGACATGGACACAAACCCAAATAAATACAATTTTCTCATACTAGAAAAAGGGGCCAAAAATATGCAATGGAGAAAAAATAGCCTCTTCAACAAATGGTGCTGGGAAAATGGAAAACCATATGCAACAGAATGAAATTAAACTCCTATCTCTTACCCTACAGAAAACTCAACTCAAAATGGATCAAGGACCTCGGAATCAGACCAGAGACCTTGCATCTTTTAGAAGAAACAGTAGGTCCAAATCTTCAACATGTCGGCTTAGGATCAGACTTCCTTAGCAGGACTTCCATAGCACAAGAAATAAAAGCAAGAATCAACAACTGGGATAAATTCAAACTAAAATATTTTTTTCTCAGCAAAGTAAACTATCAGTAATGTGATGAGAAAGCCTACAGAGTGTGAGAATAGCTTTGCCACTTATAGTTCAGATAATGTGCTTATTTCCAGAATATATAAAGAGCTCATGAAACTACAGCAAGAATAGAAATAATCCAATCAAGAAATGGGCTAAGGAAATGAATAGACACTTCACAGAAGAAGATGTACAAGCAATGAACAGATATATGAAAAAATGTTCCACATCTCTAGTAATGAGAGAAATGCAAATCAAAACTACCCTAATATACCATCTCACCCCAATTAAAATGGCGATTATCAAGAACACAAGCAACAATAGGTGTTGGCAAGGATGTGGGGGAAAAGTTCTCTCATTGCTGGTGGGTTTTCAAATTAGTGCAGCCACTGTGGAAAGCAGTATGGAGATTCCTTAGAAATCTTGGAATGTAACCACCATTTGACCCAGCTATCCCACTCCTTGGACTATACACAAAGGACTTAAAATCAGCATACTACAGAGATACAGCCACGTCAGTGTTCATTGCTGCTCAATTCACCATAGCCAGGTTGTGGAACCAACCTAGATATTCTTCATTTGATGAATGGATAAAGAAACTGTGGCATATATATAATGGAATATTACTCCACCATACAGAATGATAAAATTATGGCATTTTCAGGTTAATGGATGAAATTGGAGAATATCATGCTAAGTGAGATAAACCAATCTCAAAAAACCAAAGGACAAATGATCTCACTGATAAGCAGATGATGACATATAATAGGGGGTGGGAAGGGTTAGCATTTGGGTTTGGGTTAGGTTTAGGGTTAGGGTTAAGCAGGGTGGAAGAATGGAGGAAGGAAGGACTGTGTAGAGGGAAAGGAGGGGTGGGAGGGGTGAGAGGGAAGGAAAAAATAACAGAATGAATCAAACAACATTACCCGATGTAAATGTATGATTACACAAAGGATATGCCTTTATTCCATGTATAAACAGAGAAACAACATGTATCCCACTTTTTTACAATTAAAAAAAAGAATACAAAAGGGAAAAATACCATTTTGTGAACAATTTGAGAATAACAATGAACAGGAATAGACAGATGCAGTAGAAGTCTATCACCTTTCATATTGAATGGGTTCATTTTGTCAGTGATATATAATCTAATGATTCCTTAGTGGTAACAGAAAGAAAATTCCAACTCAATTATATTTTTGAAATATTAGCAAATTTAGGCCGAGAACAATAACATTGAAAATATGTCTCTAAACACCTTGTGTAAAACATAGGTACCTGAATATGCAAGAAATATTTTATTTCTTCCCTGAAAGATAAAATCTCCAACCAGATAATAACCATTTACTTTTAGCTCAATAGCTAGAGTAGACTGTGAAGGAACTAGTCAACTGGGATTCCTCCCTTGGGCAGAAAAATGAAATGCAATGTTTTATAAATTCTACCTGTGGTTATCTATCACATTTAGTAATTTTAATAAATGAAAATAAAACCTGATTTTGCAATTGGAGTGTGTGTTTTGAATTTAAGATTAAATATAAAAAAAACTAAAATTCAGGATCTAGGAATGTTACTTTATCCTTCAATGAAGTAAATCTGGATAAAGAAGATGTACAGTTTGTTAGAAAGATATTAATTACATCTTTAAATGTTCAGCTAGAATATGGAAAATATAACAATTATATCATTAGACAATTAATTACTCTTGTTCTTTTCATATTTATGATGGCTAATTTTAATTTTGGAAAGCTTTTCCTTACAAAGATTATACAATGACATACAACCATTCATGCAAGCTATTCTAAAAACCTCTATTGCACTTTTCTGTATAGCAATTTTTTAAAAGTCGGAATTAGAGATATCTAGTGGTTTCTCTCAAGTTTAACCATTTATACTTTGTAAAGGCAGATATTTAAATAACAAGACTATTTTAACATGTTCCCTTTAATTCTGACTCTAAAGGTTAAACTGTTCTATTTATAATATCCTTTAAAACTTTAATCTCATTTTATCAATGAATTTTATCCCCAATGATAGGAACCAGATATTGATTAACTTGATCATTTACTTAGTTATTTTAAAAGAAAAAAATGTTCTTTATTCTGAATCACTTGAAATCACAACTATTCAATATATTGAAAAGAATCCAGAAAACAACATTTAACTCCGTTCAATGAAGAGAAATTGCATCATGACAGGTGTATTTGCATATCATGATATCTAGGAGGGAATTATTTGGAGGGAAGTATAATTCTGAATGAAAAAGGCATGGAAATTAAGCACAGAACTCCAAAATTTTAAAAGCATTTAAAATTATGGTCATTACAAGGGGGAGATAGTGGGATTTGTGGGCATGAGGTGGTTTTGAAGAAAAGCCATTCAATTCTCCCCTTCTGCTCAAGTTCAAGGTAAGAGGAGTTCCAAGAGAATGATGTGAAGACTGTGGTGGCTGTAAACACAGATTTGCATCTAGTTGGCTTCTAGTTTCCTGAATGATATCTACTCATATCACTTTGGGTTTTTTTGGTGGGGGTTCAGGGGATGAATCCAGGTGCCCTTTATCACTGAACTACATTCCCCATCCTTGTTATTATTTTATTTTTAGACTAAATTACTGAAGCTGTCCTCAAACTTGAAATCCTCCTGCATGGGCCTCTGGAGTCACTGGGATTACAGGCATGTGCCACCATGCCCAGCATTACCATCACCTCTTTGAGCTCTTGCTCCTTTGACAGCATAGATACAAGTGACCAAGGAACCTTACAGAAACTATTTGTTGTATTATAAACTTCTTCTATCCGGTCTTAGAATGGATACTCAATATGTGGAATGGTTTCATTGATTCCTGTGCCCATTATCTCTGAATAGTTATGTGAGGCAAAGTTGTAAGATGTTAATGGGGATAAAATTTGGTGAAAGAAAAAAAAATGTATATATGTTATGTAAACTAGTCAGTACTTAGCATCTTTCACCTTGTAATTTTGTTGTTATTTTGAGAACATAAAGAATCCTTTAATCTAGTTATCTTGGATAACAGCACATTGTTAACAAGTGCATTTACCTACTATATTCTAGGACCACAGAAATTCTTTTTTCCTGTGTATTTTAACCCCTCTGAAATTTACTTCTCCACCCCTCACACTTGGGTAACCATCATTTTACTCTTTTGTTTTTATGATATGAACTTTTAAAAATTTTACACTTAAGAACTTGCAGTGCTTGTTATTTCCTATCCAGTTATTTAACAGTATTTAATGTTTTCAAACTTAATATGCTTCTACAAGTGACAGAATTTAAATCTTTTTATGGTAAAATTGAGTGCCTTTTTCTTTGTTTGATATTTTTCTAATTTTTGAGAAATGTGTATTTAAAGTCTTTGCTTTTTAAAAATTTTGCTTTTTTTTACTCATGAATAAAATAATCTTCAACTATGTTTTGATATTAGTCCTTTCCAAGATACATAATTGGCACTTATTTTATCCCATTCCCTTTTTTAACTATATCATTTAAATCAAATAATACTTTAACATTTGATAAAGTTTAACTTATCTTGGATGCATAAATATAATTTCTAAGAAACTTGACTCACAGGATTTATACTTTTTTTATACTTAATATTTTATAATTTCAGTTTTGATAATTCTATCTGCTCTTCATTTTTAGTTCACTCTTATTTTTAAAATGTGGTTTTTTCCCTTGTTTGTGGTGCTGTGGGTTGAACCCAGGGCCTTGTGCTTGCAAGGCAAGCACTCTACCCACTGAGCTCAATGAGCTATATTCTCACCCCTTTTTCGGCATGTGGTATTTGTCTATATATATATTTGTCTATATATATATATAGTCTTTGGTTCAAACCATTGAAAAACATTTAATTTCTCTTCCATTTCTTTGATAACCTTGTTGAAAAAAAAATGTAGCCAGGGCCATTCTACCACTGAGATATATCCACTGCCTTGATCATTTCTTTAATTTTTATACAAGTGTTTCTAAGTAGCTAAAATTGGCATCAAACTATAAGTCCTGCTGCATCAGCCTTACAAGATATTGACATTATAGGAATGAACAATTGTGCTTGACTTTTTCTGTTGATTTATGTCTATTCTTACATAAATACCACCCAGTCCTGATACTAAAAGTTTAAAAAATATTTTAGTTTTAACCAGCATAGTGGTGAATTTATGTAATTCCAGTGAGTTGGAATGCTGCTGTAGGGATATTACAAATTTACTTCTACATTAAGCAGTTTAGTGAGATACAATTTCAAAATAAAAATAAATTAAAATGACTAAGTATGTAGCTCAGTGGAAAAGCAAACTGTGTTAAAATTCTAATAGTAAATCATATTGTTTTCATTGAAGTCATAATTTTACACATGAACAGGGCTAAGCATATTTTATCCCATGTGTATCACATACACTAATCGAATTCAGCTTCCATTTATTTTCCCACCCCATTTACAACACCATTATTCATTCAGGCTGATGATTTTTGACTGTCATACATTACAGAAAACATGTCCTGTTGGCATCTGGCTTATTCATTGTAACATGATGTTTTTAATTTCACCCAACTTGCAAAAAATGACAGGTTTTAGTTTTTTTATGGCTACATCATACTCCATTTTGTGTGTGAATATATATACATGCCAAATTTTCTTTTATTCATCTTTCCCTTGACTAGCACCTAGCATGATCCCATATCTTAGCAATTGTGAATAGTGCATCAGTGAACATGGGCATGCAGGCATCTCTTTTGCATGCAATTTTAATTCCCTTTTGGTATGTATCCAGAAGTAGGACAACTGAAATGCTCTTCTTGTATTTCAACAATTATTTCTTCACTCTTATTTGTTTTTTCACTGCACTTCAGCTCTTTTGTATTATGTGAGCTCATTTATTTATTATTTTGTTTTTCTTTTATGTTTTGGAGGTCATTTTCAAAATATATTTGCCCAGAGTAAAGTAGGAAATTGATTTCCCTATACTTTATTTTATTTTCAGAAATTCAGTTCAAGTGTTCCTGTCTTTCCTTGGTTTTGAGTTGATTTTATATAGGGTGAAAGATAGGGATCTACTTTTGCAGATTACTCAAAGAATAAACAAAGATTAGAATTTGGAAAAGATGTGTCTTCAAATTTTGTACTGTTATTAAAGATTGTGGTGGTTAAACACAGTTCCCAGAACTTCCATATTAGTTCTAGTATTACCTTTAAATTTTGTGAAAAGGTCAGGATGGGAGTTTGATACGTTTACATTGACATGTATAGTAAATTGATAATTGTCATTTAATTCTATATATTCTAATCCACATGAAATTCCTTTTCATTTAATTCTTTTAAATTTTTGAGTAAAATATTCAGCATATTGACATGGAATTATTTTGTAAATATATTGCTAAATATTTAATTCTTTGATAGTTCTATGCATGGATATTTTCCATAATTTTACTTTTTAATGTTCATCAATAATGTATAGAATGTAACTGACTGAATGAATGAATAAATTTATTTATTAATGCCTTTGATTGAACTCAGGTCCTTACCCCTGAGCTATTTTCCCAGCCCCTTTATTTTCCTGTTTTAAATTAGGAGACAGGCTATCTTTAAGTTACTTAGAGGCTCCCTACATTGCTGAGCCTGGCATTGAACCTGCCCAAGTCTTCTGAGTTGTAGAGGCCACAGTTGTGTGCTATCACACCCAGTTCAAATTTATTTTTCATGTATTAGCTTTATGCGCTGCAACTCTTCTTCACTTTTTATTCTAATTTTTCTTATATATATTACTTAGTATTTTCTACAAAGCCAAACTAGATGCATTTTGATTCTCATTTAGATGTTTTATATGACTTCTTTGTTGATTCATTCTCTGTTTGTTATAGGTATCTTTAGATTTTCCATTACCTTTCAAATCACTTTTTGTAGCTTAGTTTCTAGGGACTTTTCCATTTCATTTAATGTATCTTATTTCTTGACACACAACTGTTCATAAAATATTATTAATTTCTTTGTTTTGATAAATTCCATATTAATAACCTGTTTTACTTCTGATTGTGTTAGTTTGAAATTTTTCTCTTACTTTCATGGTTATTTTTAAATTTTTTTCAATCTTCATAATCAACTTTTGGTGTCTTTTTATCTATTTTCTATTCTCTGTGTTATCACTGCTCTGATCTTTGTTGTATTTACTTCCCTCTGCTAATTTTGTTTTTACTTCATTGTTTTATCTTTCAATTGAATCATAAACTTAAATTCTTCATTTGGAACCTTTAATAATTTAGGGCTTTATAGCTCTGACTTTCCCTCTGATTATTGTTTTTTGCTATATCCCATAATTTTTTATATATTTTGTTTTCTTCTAAACTCTGTTTATAATAATTTTAATTTTCATTTCTTCTTAAATACTTGCTTTTTAATATTCACATTTCTGAGTTTTCTAATTTTCTTTTTCTAATTGCTTTCTAGCTTACTTTTTTGATCTCAAATGATGCATGACTCAATTTCAGTCTTATTAAACTCATTGACACTTCCTTAATGGCCCCAGTATGACCCATCCTGGAGAACTTTCCTTAAACACTTCAAGAAAATGTGTGTGCTATGTTTTGGGGCATAACATTTTGTATAGATCCCTTATGATAATTGGTTTCTATTTTTTTAAGTATGTCTTTCAAAAACGTCACCTTTGAACTCAATAAATTTAACCAAAATATAACAACCCAACCAATAAGTGAGCAAAGGAACCGAACAGACAGTTCATAGAAGGAGAAATATAATCAGTGAAAAAATATATAAAAAAATTTTTCAACATCTCTAGCAATTAGAGAAATGAAAATTAAAACTACACAGATTTCATCTCACTGCACTCAGAATGGCAAATATCAAGAATACATATAACAGTAAATGTTGGGAAGGATGTGGTGAGAAAAGGTACACTCATAGATTGCTGGTGGGAAAGGAAAACAGTGCAACCACTCTGGAAAGCACGTGGAGATTCCTCAGAAAACTTGGAATGGAATGAGCATTTGACCCATTATCCCTCTTCTTGGCATATTCCCAAAGGATTTAAAATCAGTATACTACAGTGATGAAGCAATATTAATGTTTATAGAAACTCAATTCTGCTAGTTATGCTATTGAACCAACATGAATGCCCATCAACAATGAATGGATAAAGAAATTGTGATATATATATATATATATATATATATATTTATATTTATATGATAGAATATTATTCAGTCAGAAAAAATGAATAAAATTATATTTGCTGGTAAAATGATAGAACCTTAGAGTATATTGCTAAGTGAAAGAAGCCAATCCCAAACACCAAAAGCTAAGTATTCTCTCTGATACATGAATAATAACACACATTTAGGGGCAGGGAAGAACAAATACTTTTGGTTAGACAAAAGAGAGTGAATGGAATGGAGAGGGAATTCAAATAGGAAAGACAGAATGAGTCAGACCATACTTTCCTCTGTTATTATATGAATATATGAACAGCATAACATGTACAACCACAAAACTGAGAAGTTATACTTCAAGTATCTATAAAATATGTCAAAGTACATTAAACTGTCATATAGAGCTAAAAAGAACAAATAAAATACTTTAGATAAACATATCTGAAAGTTGCAAATGCTAGAACTTGCCTATAATTAAAACAATTTTAGAGGCTGTAGAAGGTGGAGGGAATAGATTGTGGTGTATATACACAATGGAATATTACTCAGCCACAAAGAGGAATGAAATTATGGCATTTGATGGTAAATGAATGGAAATGGAGGATACCATGCTAAATGAAATAAGCCAGATTCCCCCCCAATATAAAAACTGATATGTTCACTGTGATATGCAGATGCTAACACACAATAAGAGGAAGAAGGAAGAAAAGAAGTTTATTCAATTTGATGTAGGGGAATGAAGGGAAGGTTGGTAGGTAAAAATATGAAAGCAAAATGAATGAGACATAATTTTCCTATGTTCATATGTGAATACATAATTAGTTTAACTCCACATCATATACAACCACAAGAATGGGAAGATGTACTCCATGTAATTATATTTCACAATACACTTGATTCTCATACATATATATGTATACAAACACAAACAAAATGAAAAACATTTGTCTCTCCTAGTCATGCTATCCACTGTTGAAAGTCAGCAATTGCACTGTCTAATCTTTAATGTAGGTCTCTTTTATTCTTTTTTCAATTCTGATACTTTCACTGTATGTATCCTGAGATTCTGTGGTTACATATGTATATATTTATCTCTATATATCATTTTGAGTGATTGGCCAATTTATATATAATGTCTTTTATTTCATCTAGCAGTTTGTGTCACAGTGTATTTTATCTGATTTTGCATACTCATTCCAGTGGTCTTTTGGTTAGGTTTGTGTAATACTCATTCTCACTTTTTTGTGGTTTTTATTCTGAAATGAATCCCTTATATGCAATGATGTGTTTTTAATACAGTGCAAATGATGAAAATCAGGATTTCTCTATTACTGAGATATATCCTCAGCCCTTTTTAAAAAAATTTGCTCTTTTCAGATATACATAGCAGTAGGGTATATTTTTACATATTAAAAATACACAGGGTATAACTTTCCATTTTTGTGGTTGCACATGATGTCAATTTATACCACCTGTAAAACCATATATGTGAATATTTTATTTTTAATTTTAAACTGGATATTAGTAAGGTGGTGATGTTAACCATGAACTTGAACTGTCCTTCCTCAAACTCTCAAGTTGATGGGATTACAGTTGTTTTCTATTCCACTTTATATTCATTGTTTCACCAGTTGCCTTAAAATTTGAATGGTGGGACTACTTACATTTAAAGTAATACTAATGAGAATGTACATCAATGATTTTTACTTTGTTTTATACATTGCCATATGCTTTGTGGTCTTGAATTCTTCCATTATTGTTGCCTATTTAGTGATTAGTTGATTTTCCTAGTGTACAATTTTTCTTTTATTCTCATAGTTAACATGTTTTGTTTTTTGTAGTGAATTTTAATTACAAAATGACTTATATAGTTTATTTCAATTCATACAAAATCTGTTTCCATAGTATACAAAATTCAACTTAAATACAGCTTGTCCCTCAATTATTTTATATTTTTGTCACAGGCTATATATTTCTTTTTAGCATATTAAGCAGGTTTTATTTAAAGGTAATAATACAGACTTCTCCCGGCAGGAAGAAGGGGGCCATGGCTGATGCTCTAAAGTACCAAGAAGTGAGCGCACCCTTCGTCTTTTATAGGTTAAATTCTCTTTTTTTCTCCAGTTCTTTCCCCCCTTTTCTCTCCTTCCTGCCTACTTGACTAGACCTGGTTTCACATTAAGTGAAAAGCCATGGGCAGGGGGAGGGCCAAGGTGATTCAGGCAGGTAAGGGCCCAGGGGGCATTGATAAGCAGCTTCTTGCTTGCAGTACTTGATAAAGGCAGGTAAATTTGATAATCAATGGATCCCGGATATCCTTGACATTCCATTC
Source organism: Sciurus vulgaris (assembly GCF_902686455.1). NCBI lineage: Eukaryota > Metazoa > Chordata > Mammalia > Rodentia > Sciuridae > Sciurus > Sciurus vulgaris. Next base: position 1,851,851 of record NW_027632409.1, read on the forward strand.
TTCCAGGGGCAGACTCTCCAACTTCCAGAGGCAGATGGCTTCATGAATTCATTTCCTCGAATTGACCTGATTCCCTATTTCTACACTAACTACATGTCCTTAATTCTGGCTTCATTCCCCCCTTTAGCTTTAGGAACTCCTATCTGCTTGTTAAGGAAATGAAAGTGGGCACCAATCATTCTGGCTGCTTGGAAGCTGAAAGGGGGCAGCGAGGGGCAAACAGATTGTAGTTCCTTTTTGAAAAAAAATTGGGTCAATAGAGGGGTCCAAGGTAGAAGTCTGGTTGGGGAAGAGCAGGATGTAAAATCATCTGGGGTTGGGTGCTTCTATGATAGAAAATAAAAAGACATGAGTACTGAAATGAGATTAGTACAAAGTAAATGTTGCAGCATCTGGAACATGGCACTGAGTATCACGAAAATGACAGGAGTCAACTTCTCACCAGGAGGTGGAAGAACTGAGAAATTGTTCCCATAACTAGGCCTAACAAAGGCTAGAGAGGACAAGGTCTTTATTTGGGCACTTTAACATTGTCCATGTTATCAGAAATGTAAACACAACATTTAACTCTTAATGTCATAGATGTCCCCAGAAAATATAGTTAAGCTACTTAATGTCATCTGATTTTGGTAAAATATTCCTTTATTAGTATAAACTGTGTTTAGAAGAGATCTCTATATTTCTGTTACTTAGGGATAGATAATCATATGAGCAAACATAGATTACATCTACCTGTGTAGCTTAGGAAGGTCTGCAGGCCTTAAACTGACTAAAAACTTGACTCTGGCAGTTTCTCTTGATAGTTATCAAGCACATTTGCTGAAGAATCATTCTTTCATTTGTAGCTTCCTGTCTTTATTCTAGTGGGCTAATACAAGTGTATGTCTTAAGTTACATTTAACTGTTATTCATGATATGAAGAGAAAAGAGCATGAATATAATAAACTAAAGGAACGTCTGCATCAACTTGTTATGAACAAGAAGGATAAAAAGAACCATGGATGTTTTAAATTATGTGGGGAGAGTTGATGGAAAAAGAGGCTCTGGAGGACTGGTAAAACAGAAGCCAGGAATGAAGATGAAATGTATAAAATTCTTTTGAATGATTATGAATATCATCAGAAACAAATCCTAATGGAAAATGCTGAACTTAAGAAGGTTCTTCTGCAAATGAGAAAGGAAATGATTTATCTTCTTTCTCCCCAAAAGAAGAGATCTAGAGAAAGAGCAGATGATAGCACAGGAACAGTTATCTCTGATGTTGAAGATGCTTGAGAACTAACCAGAGAGAGTATGTGGGAACTTTCCTGTGAAAATGTGAGAGAGCAGCTTACTCTTTCACCTCCTCCTCTCTCTATATCCTCCCTCCTTCCTTCATTCCCTCTCTTCCTTCCATAGTATTAAGCACACTAAGTAGCATATCTATAATGTGAAAACATTTATAAGTGCACATTACATAATTGTAAACTAAGTATATCTTTATACAGCAAATATTTGGAAGTAATTCATCTTCTATAAGTAAAATTGAATATCCATTGAAGAACTGAACCCCACTTCATCTCCATTCCTTCACAATCAACGTGCTAATATTTGTTTCTCTGATTTTTTTAACCAGTGATTAAATCTAATAGTGATTAACTACTGAGCCACATCCCCAACCATTTTTGCATTTTCTTTAGAGACAGGGTCTGACTCAGTTCTTAGTTACTTGCTAAGTTGTTGAGGCTGGCCTCAAGTTTGTGATCCTTCTACTTTAGCCTCCCAAGTCACTGGGATATTTTCATGAATTAGACTTTTTAACTACCCCAGGTAAGTGCTATTATGCAGTAATTGTCTTTCAGTTAACATAATTCCAGGATTCTTAATATTGTTACAAATGCAAGAATGCAATTATTTTTAGAGGGCAAATATTATACTGCATTACTTAACCACCTCTCATGGATATGAAATCTTTCTGTACCTTGGCTTTTCTGTGCAGGATGTTGTTTTGAGCATGCAAGTGGTGACCCATCCTAGAGATCCTGATTTCAAATCATTTGGATATATAACCTGAAGAGGGGTCGTGGTAATATATGGACATTCTCCGAATAATTTTGGGAGCAAATTCCATGGTGGTTTCCATTATTATAGTATTATTTTTATTATTTTATATTAGCAACTTAGTAAGAATGTAAGCATAAAGGGATGTGTCATATATTGTTGTTTACACCAACAATATATGATCATGACAGTTTCTCCGTAGCTTTTGTAGCAGTTCTTTTTTTCTCTTTTGTTGATAACTGACATTGTAATGTGTGTGGTAATAGATCATGCTGGTTTTCTTTTTACTGTTTCTTCTTGACAAATTATAGCTGTCAAAATCATGGATATAATAATATAATAATATAATGTGAAATTCATGAATCAAATTGGTGTGTTTATTGAGTGTTGTTTTTATTTTTATTTCCTTGATGATTAGTTGATAATGAGGATCTGTCAGTGCCTGTGGACAATTTGTACATCTTTTTTGGAGAATTTCCATTTGCATACTTTACTTTTTTTTTTTTTTTGTCTGTTTGTTTTTGTTTCAGGGATTTAACCCATGACACATAACCATTGAGACACATACCTTGATGCTTACATGTTTTTACAGGGTCTCACCAGGTTGCTTACATTCTTACTAAGTTGCTAATTGTGGCCTTGAACCTTGAATTCTTCTACCTCAGCCTCTCAAGATCATGGAATTACAAGCCAGTTCCATGACCCCCATTTAATTTACTGGTTTATAATTAGGTTATTTATTCTTAGAGAGTTTTGTGGATTACTCATGTATTTTGGACACTTTTCTCTTCTCAGGTGATGATCAAGTAACTTCTATTCTGTCAGTTGAATCTTTTCTATGTCATACTTTAATTTGCAGTGCATGTTTTCGTTTAATAAAATTTCACTTGCCTGTTTCTCTTTTTTCCCCTGTCATTTTTGTGTCACAGAAAAGAAACCATTCCCTAAAGCAATTTTTAAAGGTGTTCTTCTATGTTTTCTTTTTATATTTTTTCCCACAAGCTTATTCTTATCTTCTTTTGACGTAAACTACACTATCCAAGATTCTTGGAGGGGCCCAGGTGCCTGTGTGGCCTACCACTCACAGAGGCCTCTACAGTGAGGGCTCTGTAGGCAGAAGGCTAGAATACCTCAGGGTCTATAACTCTTAGACAAATACCTATTTAGGGCTACATATATAAGTTTTGTATTGCACTATCCAGACTCTTCAGGGGTATAGAGGCAGGCTTGAAGTATTCTGATCTTGGGAGTGTTGATGGTGAGTTCTACTTATGATGGACTGTATTACTCTGAATTATCAATGACCTGCTCTTCTCAAGACCTCTGATGTTAGTACTACCTCAGAGTGAACTACAATATTGAGAATTCCTGGGGTCTCAGAGCTCCAAGGGGTCACTTTTGTGTGGGCTGCACCAACATAGCACTATGCTAGAACATTCATGGTCTTTTGAGGCCTACATCTTCCACATATCTCCGTGGTGAAGGATGCATGGGAAGAACACCACACAATACTGTCCAGAATCCTTAGAGGTACCTGGGTTACTATGAATCCTGCAATTCCCAGAGACCTCTGTAGCGAGAATGGCATTCAGGCTTTATAATTCTAAAAAAATTCAACCATAACACTTTAACATTGATCAAGAAACATTAAAAGAAGGTGATGGGTTTGCTGCTCTTTGGAACCTATTTTCTGACTAAATTACTTATTTTAAGAACACACACACAGCATGAGACAATGCTTTGAGTATTATTCTTCCATTTCTACAGTTGTTCCTGCATAGAGCATTTTGATCTATTAAAAAGATTATCTTTTCATTTGTAGTACATGGATCTAGAGTGTAGTTAAAGTATTTTTAGAAGAACAAATACCAAAAATCAGATTTTTGGTCACTGGAATATTTCCAATCAGTATCTAATTTTAAATGTGTATTAAATTTTTGGCATCATGAATCTACAGCACCAAGCCAAGGCCCATGCCATCAGACCCACCATCTCCAGTGCCCCCACTGTGAATGACCATCTATCAACATGGGGCTACATTTTCCCACAAAAATTGATTATTTCTGACCTGGAGGTAGTGGAACAGTACCCTTTTTGGGACACTGAATTATCAAGTTCCTCTCAAGAATCAAGCTACTGAAAAATAGAAGGTTTGAACAGTACAGTATAATTTTATTGCTAAATTCTTTTTCAATTAGTAGTATTATTAAGATTATTTCTGTTGTAACTATTATATTTCTACTTTTTTTCTTTTATTATTATTTTTCTCATTCTATTTTCCTCTTATATATCTGTTTCCTTGGAGATTTTTCTCCTTTTCTCATGCTAACCACCTATTTCTTTTAATTCTGATTTTAATATTCCTACAACACAGTATCTCTATAGACTCACTTCTTATCTATTAACATTATATTCTACACCATTCCCCATCCCCTTTGTGCACCAGTAGATATTGGGTCCTTATTGCAAACCTACTGGTTTTGCTATAGATAATAATTTGAACTCATAATCTCTGTTTTTTTAAGACAACAAGGTTAATATCTTAATAGGGACTATTTGGCTTAAGAATACATATTGATTGGTGCATTGCTAATTTTGATCTCTCACTTCAAGATGAGGTACTGAAAATCTTTGGAACAATATAAGTCTATGGGGAGAACAGCAATACCTCAAATTTGCACTGTTAGAGCAGAAGATACATAAACAGTATGAGAAAACAAGGGAATAAAATGTCCAAAACAAACCTAGATGCTATATTAATAGAACCCAATGACAAAATGAAAGAAGAAATGTCAGAAAGGGAGTTCCGAATGTTTATAATAAAAATGATCCTAGAAGCGAACAATAAGATAAGAGAACAAATGCAGGCAATAAATGATTGCACCAATAAATGTTAAAAGAGTAATTGCAGGAAGAAAAAGATTATTTCAATAAAAAAAACAGATTCTGAAAATAATCCAAACAAAAATCCTTGAAGTGAAAGAAGCAATAAACCAAATTAAAAAATCAATGTAATGTATAACCAACAGGCAAGGTCACTTGAAAGACAGAACCTCAGAAAAAGAAGAAAAAATATTTAATCTTGCAAACAAAGTTGTTCAAAAAGAGAAGATGGTAAAGAATTATGACTGGAACCTCAAAAAATTATGGGATATTATGAGAAGATCAAATTTAAAAATTATTGGGATTGAAGAAGGCACAGAGATATACACCAAAGGAATGAATAACTTATTCAATGAAATAATACCAGAAAATTTTCCAAATCTGATGAAAGAAATGGAAAATCAAATACAACAGGCTTAAAAGACACCAAATGTACAAAATTACAACAGATCCACACCAAGGTATATTATAATGAAAATACCTAACACAAAAAATAAAGAGAATTTTAAAGGCTGTAAGAGGAAAGCATAACATTACATACGAGGAGAAACCAATATGAATGTCAGCATATTTTTCAGCCCAATCCTAAAAGCAAGAAATGCATGGAGCAACATGTGTCAAGCTCTGAAAGAAAATGGATACCAACAAAGAATCTTAACTCCAGCCAAACTAACATTCAAATTTCATGATTAAGTAAAATTCTATGATGAACAAAAGCTATTAGAATTTACAAATAGAAAGCCTGTGCTACAGAGCATTTTCAGCAAAAATATTCCATGACAAAGATATGAAAAACAACGATGTAAGTCAGCAATAAGTAGCCGAATATAGGAGAATATAGCATATATAGAATATAGAATATAGCAGAATATAGCAGAATAGCCAAATAAAGGAGAAATCAAGTCAAGTTTTAAGTCAAAAATAAATCAAAATGACTGGGAACACAAGTCATATGTCAATAATAACCCTGAATATTAATAACCTAAGTGCATCAATCAAAAGACACAGACAATATGTTTTCTTCAAGAGACTCATCTCATAGAAAAAGACATCCACAGACTAAAGGTGAAAGGATGGGGAAAAGCTTATCTTGCACACAAATTGGTAAGAAAGCGGGGGTTGCCATACTTATCAGATAAAGCAGACTTCAAGACAAAGTAAGTCAGAAGGGATAAAGGAGGACATTTCATACTGCTTAAGGGAAGTATACATCAACAAGACATAACAATCATAAATATTTATCTACATGTGCATCCATGTACATTAAACAAATTCTTCTCAATTCCGGGAAGCAAATAGACCAAACACAACAATACTAGGTGACTTCAACACAAAACTGTTCACCATTGAGCAGATCTTCCAAACAAAAATTGAACAAAGAAACCCTAGAAATCAATAACACAATCAATAATTTAGACTTAATAGAAGTATATATAATATTACATCCATCATTGAGTGAATACACTTTCTTCTCAGCAGCATGTAGATCCTTCTCTAAAATAGACTATAAGTTATGCCACAAAGCTACTCTTAGCAAATACAAAAAGAGATGGTACCTTGCACTCTATCAGAAAAAAAAATGGAATTAAATTAGAAATCAATGACAAGTTAAAAAAATAGAAACTACTCCAACACCTGGAGACTAAACAATATCTATTGTATGATGCATGGATAACAGATGTCATTTGGGGGGAGATTAAAAAATTCTTAGAGGTAGATGAGAACAATGATACAACATTTCAAAATCTCTGGGACACTATGAAAGAAGTCCTAAGAGGAAAAATTATTGTATGGAGCACATTCAATAAAAGAAGAAAAACTCAACAATTAAATGACCAAACTTTACAGCTCAAAGCCCTAGAAAAAGAACAGATCAACACCAAAATTAGTAGAAGACAGGAAGTAATTAAAATCAGAGCTGAAATCAATGAAATTGAAACAAAAGAAATAATACAAAAATTGACGAAACAAAAAGTTGGTTCTTTGACAAAATAAACATAATTGATAAACCTTTAGCCCCACTATGAAGAAGAGAGAAAACTCACATTACTAAAATTCATGATGTAAAAGGAAATATCACAACAGACACTACTGAAATGCAAAACATAATTATAGAAACTACTTTTAAAATATATGCTGCAACAAATTTGAAAATATCGAAGACATATACATGTTTCTAGAGATATGATCTACCCAAACTGAATCTGGAGGACATACACAATTTAAATCAATTTCAAGCAATTAAATAAAAGTTATCAAAAGCCTACCAACAAAGAATAGTCCAGGACCAGATGTATTCTTTTCTGAGTTCTACAATACCTTCAAAGAAGAACTCATTCCAATATTCCTCATATTATTTTATAAAATAAAAGAGAAGGAAAACATTCCAAACTCATTCTAAGAAGCTAATATCACCCTCAAACCAAAGCCTGACAAAGACACATCAAGGAAAGAAAACTTCAGACCATTAGCTCTAATAAACATAGATGCAAAAATTCTTAACAAAATTTTAGCAAATCACACACAAAATTATATTAAAAAGGTAGTGCACCATAATCAAGTAGGTTTTATCCCAGGGATGCAAATTTGGTTCAACATCCAGAAATCTACAAATGTAATTCAATACATCAACAGGCTTAAACTTAAGATTCACAAAATTATCTCAATAGATGAAGAAAAATCACTTGATAAAATATAACACCCCTTCATGCTCCAAACACTAGAAAAATAGGGATAGTAGGAACATACCTCAACAGTGTAAAGAATATATATAAGTTCATGATCAACATTATTCTAAATGGAGAAAAAGTGAAAGCATTCCCCCTAAAAGCTGGAAAAAGGCAGGGATGCCCTCTTTCACCACTTCTATTCAACATCATCCTTGAAACTCTAGCCAGAACAATTACACAGGCCAAAGAAGTGAAAGGGATATGAATAGGGAAAGAACCCAAATTATCACTATTTGATGACATGTGACATGACTATATTTAGATAAGCAGAAAAATTCCACCAGAAACTTTTAGAACTCATAAATGAAATCAGTAATGTAGCATGATATAAAATCAACACACATGAATCTAATGCATTTTTTTCCATAAGTGATGAATCCTCTAAGAGAGAAATTAGAAAAACTACCCCATTCAAAATAACCTCAAAAAATAGTTGGGAATCTATCTAACAATAGATGTGAAGGACCTCTACAATGAGAATTACAGCACACTAAAGAAAGAAATTAGAACAAACCATAGAAGATGAAAAGATCTCCCATGTTCGTGGAGAGGCAAAGATAATATTGTAAAAATGGCCATACTGCCAAAAGTGCTATACAAATTTAATGCAATTTTAATTAAAATCCAAATGATATTCCTCACAGAAATAAAGAAAGCAATCATGAAATTCATTTGGAGGAATAAGATACCCAGAATATCTAAGGCAATCCTTAGCAGGAAGAATGAAGCAGGGAGTATCACCAGACCCTTTCAATATACTACAAAAATGGCATTGTGTTGGCATCAAAATAGGCAGGTAGACCAATGTTACAGAATTGAAAACACAAAGACAAACCCACATAAATACTAGACCAAGGTACTAAAAACATACAATGGAGAAAAGATAACTTTTTCAACAAATAGTGATGGGAAAACTGGAAATCCATATGCAGCAAAATGTAAGTAAAACACTATCTCTCACCCTGCACAAAACTGAATTCAAAATGGATTAAGGACCTAGGAATTAGGCCAGAGACCCTGCACCTAATAGAAGAAAATGTAGGTCCAAATCTTCATCATATCTTCTTAGGACCAGACTTTCTTAACATGACTCCCAAAGCACAAGAGATAAAAGCAGGTATCAATAATTGGGATAGATTCAAACTAAAATTTTTTCTCAGGAAAGGAAACGATCAACAATGTGAAGAGAGAGCCTATAGAGTGGAAGAAAATCTTTGCACACACACTTCTGATAGACCACTAATCTCCAGAATCTACAAAGAACTCAAAAAACTTTACACCAAGAATACAAATGAACCAATCAATAAATGGACTAAGGAATTGAAGAGACACATCACAGAGAAGGATCTAAAAGTAATCAACAGATATATCAAAAACAGTTTAACAACTCTAGTAATAAGAGAATGGAAATCAAAACTACCCTAAGATTTCATCTCACCCCAATTAGAATGTGTATTATCAAGAATACAATCAACAATAGATGTTGGCGAGGATGTGGGTAAATAGGTGCACTCATATATTGCTGGTGGGGCTACAAATTGGTGCAGCCACTCTGGAAAGCAGTATGGAGATTCCTTAGAAATCTTGGAATGCAACTATCATTTGACCCAGCTATCCCTCTCCTTGGCTTATACCCAAAGGACTTAAAATCAGCGTACTACAGTGAGGAAATCACATCAATGTTTATAACAACTTAATTAACAGTAGGTAGATTGTGGAACCAACCTAAATGTCCTTCAATAAATAAATGGATAAACTGTGGTACATATATACAATGGAATATTATTCAGCCATAATGAAGAATAAAATTATGACATTTGCAGGTAAATGGATGGAGTTGGAGAATATCATGTTAAGTGAAATGAGCCAATTCCAAAAAGTTAAAGGCCAAATGATTTCTCTGATAAGTGGTTGATGATACATTATAGGGACATGGGGATGTAAGGGAAGAATGGAAGAAGTATGAATTGTTTAGATGGAGATAGGGATGGGGAGGGAGAAGGGGAAGGAAAGATAATAGAATGAAACAAGCATCATTACCTATATAAATGTATAAATACACAAATGGTATGATTATACTTCATGTACAACCAGAGAAATGATAGTTGTACTCCATTTGTGCACAATGAATCAAAAGAAAAAAATTATATACCTGAAAAAAATTTAGTTAAAATTCTTGCTGTTGACTTATTTTAGTTTGTCTATAAGAATCTTGCATTTCATATATTCTCTTTTATCCTACAATTTAAAAACATTAATCAATTGACCTCTATTTTACATATTTACATGTGGTGCTGAGATTCAAACCCAGTGCCTCACACAGGTTAGGTAAGTGCTCTACAACTGAGATATAACCCCAGCCTTTATCCTATAATTTTTATTGTTGTTTATTTACCTAACAGTTTTGAATGAGTAGTTAATTACAGCTAGGCCTTGGGGAAATAAAATTGGAATGCCCATCACTGTTCTACCTTCAATGAGTTCAGTGGCCCCAGGCAACTCTCAGCTTCTGCAAACCTGTTCTCATCAAGAAACAGGTAGAGGGAAGCATTCTCAAATGTCCCTTTCAGCTATTCTTGCTCACACATTTTACTTTCAGGAATTGTCACATCCTTGAACAAGCTTCTTATATTTTAATAAAGAATTAACCTATGATGGAGTGTCAGTCATGTCTATTGTGGATTTTGGAGCCAGTTCCATTACTTCACAGTTACAGCTAACTGGAGTTGTTGAATTTTTTTTCCATAAAAGCCTGTGTCTCCACACAACAGAGTGAAGATTGATATCAATTGAAAATCTAATTTTCTAACTGAGCCTAATTTCAGTATTTGAAAATTGAAGAAATATTTTTTTATAAAGTTCACTTTTTAATCTTTTCATAATCCCTGCCATTTAATGCCTGGTTTGAATCAGCTATTTATTCACATTTCAAGTGGGTTTCTGTTACTTTGTAGTTAATGATTACATTTAACCTAATCTTCAATGGATGCTGGAGGCCGCTGCCCTGTAGGGCCTGCAGTGGTGGCTGGCTTCACCCTAAGATGGCACCGAGAAGCCCAACCACAAAGAAAAACAACTTTAAGGAAGTGCTTTCTATAGGCTGACTGATCTCCTCTGCATCCGTGCTTAGCTCGTGATCAGTACATGTCCTCATTGCCCACCATTAAGTCTCCACGAGCCAAACGCCTGACCCGTTAAGGTGATTGGCTGTTACATCCCATAAAGCTGCGTACTTTGTGCGGTGAAGGCAGGGCAGGCAGCAGCTGCATGACGAGAGAAGAAGCAGGCAGACAGTGGCGGCGCGATGAGAGAAAAAGAAGAGAGACAACGGCGGCGTGATGAGAGAGGAAGAAGAGAGAGGCAGCAGCTGCATGAGAGAAAAGAAGGAGAGAGAGAGCTGCATGGTGAGAGGAAGAAGAAGAAAATGCTGGCAGTGGAGGAGGAGGAAGAACCAGGCACTTGGCTCAGAAGATCTCCCATAAAAATAAAGACCTTAAAACTTCATTTGAGAGCCAAGTCTTCATTGTACTCACTGGATGAGACAAATGACAATTTCTAATATTTTTATCTAGTTTGCAAAATTCCTGCTTTATGCACAGGTTCAGTGCCATGGGAATGGTGCCTACTGTTTTTTTTTTTTTTATGCAAAATAAAATGTTTTGTTTTGTTTTTTTGAATCACTGTTCCAAACGATACTACACAAATTTATTTCTTTGTTGTATCTGCAGGTAGTTCCACAGTGATGTGATTCCTGAAGAATTTTTGCCAGGTTTTCTTCCATTTTTACCATAAATTTAGTAAAACATAAAGTAGTTTATTATGTCTCAGTTTCCACAAGCAATGCCTTCATTGCCTTGTTCTATATTTGTATTACACTACATTTTTGATCCATGAAAAATTGTGACTATCCTCACAAAGGTGCTACATATTTATTTCTTTGTTGTTTGAGCTCCTCACCAATTAGCTTTCAAAATATTAGATTTTTAAATATTAATTATGGTTCCAGGTATTTAGAGAAACCCAACTCCTATTAATACAATATATATATCATGTTGGTGTGATTTTTCTGTAGGAAAAATCAGGGTCAATCTTTTGAAATAACAGAATGCTCACCTAGAAAGTAGAGCCATCTGAATGCTATGGACTGGTGACTTTCCATTTCAGATTTGTGTTAGGGAGGAAAAAAGCTGTGAACATCTAAGTAGTTTCAGAGTTAAAAAATGCTGTTTAGAATGTTTTCTTTTATTAATGTTTATTATCTAAATATAGCTTAGTTTACTCTTATAAAAATGTTACTTGGACATTACATTTACTTAATTTCAATTGACAAGGGATTCTAAGTCAATTCTTACACAATGGAATGCTAAAAGGAAAAAGTGATATACGTTTTCATATATTGCCTACTTGTGAAAAACAATGAAATTTTACTAGAGAGTTTTTGGATAATTATAGTTGTCTTTCAAACATTTTCTCTTTTGTTTATCACAGATATAGAAATTTTATTTATACCAAATTCTGGGATCAGTAGTGGAAAAAGCTTTGCACCCTTCAGAATGTCTTTCTTGTACCCATAATTTGTATACATGTTATTTTACTTACAATTTCACTTTACATACTTTAATCACATAACTAATCGCAATTTCCCTAATATTCTTTTTTTATTAAAAACATTGTAATAATTTTTTTTATTTTTAAGATTATGCAGATAAATTTTGAACATTTCCCAATGGAAACATGGGCAAAAGGAATGAACAGGACATTTAATTTTAATAAGAAATACAAATGGCTGAAATCATAGGGGAAAAAGTTGAAATAAAGGCAGAATGAAACAACTAGTTATGTTTTTCTTAAACCTATGAGTATAGCATAGAAATTATGCTGAAATAATTGAAATAACCAGCAAATCAAATAATACAAATGGATAGATGCTTAAATAAATTATGATGAGTTAAAGAGTTGCATAATAGGATCCTATTTATACCGCCGTTTACCAGTGATGAACTCTGCTCCTTCTAATGTTGAAGATTGAACACTAGAGAAGCACGCCAAGGCAAGCATATTAAGCAGGTTTTATTTAAAGGTAATAATACGACTTCTCCCTGCAGGAAGAAGGGGGCCAGGGCTGCTGTTCTAAAGTACCAAGAAGTGAGTGCACCCTACATCTTTTATAGGTTAAATTCTCTTTTGTTCTCCAGTTCTCTCTACCTCCTTATCTGTCCTTCCTGCCTACATGACTAGGACTGGTGTTGCATTAAGTGAAAAGCCATGGGCAGGGGGAGGGCCAAGGTGATTCAGGCAGGCAATGGCCCAGGGGGCATTAATTAGCAGCTCCATGCTTGAAGTCCTTGATAAAGGCAGGTAAATTTGGTAATCAATGGGCTCTGGAGCTCCTTGACATTTCATTCTTCCAGGAACAATCTCCAACTTCCAGAGGCAGATGGCTTCATGAATTCATTTCCTTGAATTGACCCAATTCCCTATTTCTACACTACCTGTCCTTAATTCTGGCTTCATTCCCCCCTTTAATTTAGGAACTCCTAACTGCTTGTTAAAGAAATGAAAGGGAGTGCCAATCGTTCTGATTACTTCAAAGCTGAAAGGCGGTAGTTAGGGGCAAGCAGTTTGGAGTTCCTTTGATTAAATATTGGGTCAATCAAGGGGTACGAGGCAGAATTCTGGTTGTGGAAGAGCAACCAGATTTTACAACCACGTGGGAGTGGGTGCTTCTATGATAGAAAACAAAAAGACATGAGTACTGAAATGAGATTAGTACAAGGTAAATGTCGCAGCATCTGAAAAATGCCACAGAGTATCATGAAAATGACAGAAATCAATCTCTCACCAGGAGGGGGAAGAACTGAGAAATTGTTCTCATGAATAGGCCTAGCAAAGGCTAGAGAGGACAAGGCCTTTATTTGGGGACTTTAACATTGTCCATGTTATCAGAAATGTAAACACAACATTTAACTCTTAATGTCATAGATGTCCCCAGAAAATATAGTTAAGCTACTTAATGTCATCTGATTTTGGTAAAATATTCCTTTATTGGTATAAACTGTGTTTAGAAGAGATCTCTATATTTCTGTTACTTAGGGATAGATAATCATATGAGCAAACATAGATTACATCTACCTGTGTAGCTTAGGAAGGTCTGCAGGCCTTAAACTGACTAAAAACTTGACTCTGGCAGTTTCTCTTGATAGTTATCAAGCACATTTGCTGAAGAATCATTCTTTCATTTGTAGCTTCCTGTCTTTATTCTAGTGGGCTAATACAAGTGTATGTCTTAAGTTACATTTAACTGTTATTTATTTAAATACCCAAGAATGGCTATATTTTGGTTTTAATTGTTTTGCTGGATGTCTAAGATCAAGCTGGTCAAATTGACCTGGTTGCTGTCTTGTTAAAGAGTCAGCTGAGTTCCCACAGGGGCCACTCATAGAGAACTTAAGAGCAGCTTCTTAACTCCACCAGTGCCATTGGTTAGGCAGGGTCTCCTTGATCAGGTGGCTTCCTTTGGAAGCATCAAGGGATGTCTCCATTTTTCCATTACCCTCCTCTGCAGCAGACACACTGCATGATTTTTCATCCTCTAGTCTCAACAATCTCCTTGATAAGGAGTTTGTGTGACCCAGAGTTGCAAAGCTCCTTAGAGAAGTTCTTTTGTTCGTGGGTTCAGGCTGACTGAGGGCAAACGATCCAAATACTGGTCTATCTTGCCTTCTGTATTTAACTCCAATCTCTAAGTTTGATCTTAATCATCCAGCAAACCAGTCTCACCAGTCATAAAGTAAGAGTACTGGGCTTTAACTTCAATGTCTATAATTTTACAACTATTTACCCTTTTATCTAACTGGAGTTTGCATTGGTATTGGAAGTTACCACTATCTGTTCTATAGGTGGTGGCTTATTATCACAAGTTACCTAGGTTGTGTGTTCTTGAAGCAGCTACTTCTGCAAAACATTAACAGGTAACTGCTTTACAAAATAAAATTAGGAAAAGTAAAAATACATTTAGCTTATATAATAGCTATCTTGAATTTTGACTGAGAACCACATTATATCCCCTATTTGAGATCATAGTAATTTTACAACAAAAACCAAACTTTTGAATATAACTTTAAATAAGCTGAAGTCTGACTTACTTTGGAGTCACTCTAACATGCAGTAATGTGGGAGGCAGAGCCTTATCTCAGGTAAGGCGTGGCTCTTTGCAAATCTTAAGTGTTCTAATTTTGATGTTGATCTTCGCTTCTTTCTTAAATGACATTAAGTAGTTTACATATACTGTTTCCTGAGCCTATATGAACTTTATAATTAACACAATTTAACATTGTATCTAAAACATGAATCAAAGAAAGACTGAGACAGTTTTAAACTTTCCTTTTGTGTGTCAAAGTGGCAAAATGTTTTCATGTTTCAAAATATTAACCTTTAAACAAGTCCGGCTCTAACTTTTATAAATACATTTATATTTGAAATTCTTTATCTCAGTGTAACAAGTAACAAATTTTTCATATACCCTATTGATAGCAGGTCCTATAATAAAACATTAAGTGATAGAAATAAATTCCCAATAAAATTTACTCTTCATAAGTTTAAGATTACCATTACAGACAAGTTTAATCTGGAGAATAGCAGAGCTTAATAATTTCCTTGCTTTAAAAATTTGTGTACCTGAAAAATATGAACACATTTAATATACAACTAGACACCATTTCACAATTACTTTGACACTTCTATCTTACCAAATTTAGTTTTTAAAGAAAAATTTAGACTCTGTAACATAGTACACTAATCTAAGAGTTGTTTAAACATAATTGTATAAACACCAATTTTTAAGACTAATTGTTCTGAAGAATAAAACTTAATAGACACAAAGTTAAGAGTAAATTAGTGTTTCTAAGAAATCCTTGTCATTTTTCCATATAGATTAAGCTTTGGTTTATATCAGAACATTAGTATTTCACCTTAGGAAAAACCTTAAATAGTTTTAGCTATCTCACATACATACAACCAACTTAGTTTCACGCAAACTTGTTGATACTTGCCCTTTACTTACACACAGATTTTTTAAGCACTTATTTTGACCCTCATGTATTTCATCACATAAGCACTTTCTTACTCAGAAACATTTCCTTTTTCCTTTTACTAAATATATTTCCATACCCCGAACCATTTATTTTCTCTTTCCTATTTGTTGACCCCTTTTTGTTCACATTCTGAAACAACTCTTAAGAAATTTCTGAATTAGATAAATTACTCTATTTTAATAAGATTAAATATTTTGTTATTTATAGTACTCTAATTGAAACACAGTTGAAACTTTGGGACCCTTTGTATATAGAATTGCACTTGTTAGGACAAAACTCTTAGTAATCTTGTCTTTAGTTTAGTGAGGACACAAAGTAATTGTAGACCCTTTTTATTTACCAACCTATGAAAACAGCAATAATGTTTAAGCATGATACCCCATGGAATTTAAGGAGATAAAAGTACTTGATGTCATTTAACAATTAGCATTTTAACTTTTTAAATTAATCAGATGTCTCTACAAACACATTTGAATAATCCCATACATGTTAACTCTAATTCACTTATTCTGTAAAAAACAAGATATCAGACATGTGTCCTGAACAGTATTTGCTGTCTCTTTCCTGTTGAAGAAAATTTCTAGACACAATTAATATTAGATATTTTATTAACATCAATATTTTATTAGTTTGACCACCTAGAGACTTGTGAGTTATTTTTAAAGACATTTTTACATTTATTAATTTACCCAATTTGAATTGAACCTTTAAATCATGTGTATTAAAAGTATTTGGATCCATTTTTAATTTTAATTTTAGGAGCACTCAGTTTTGATACAGACAAAACATGACATCAGACAGCATGACATACAAATAACATAAAATCAAAGGTCTTGTAACTTTATAGGTGAATTTCAATTGCAATGTAACAGATGTTTAAAAACTCTAGTTGAATAAAAAAATAGAACTGATCAAAGAATTCATGAGAACAAATAAAACAGAATTAAAAAAAAAAAAAAACAAGAGTCCTGGAAAAATGATATGGCCATTAATTACTTTAGTAAGACACTATAAAATTTACTTTTGCTGGAATTTAGGTAAGGCTCTTTTTAACCTTTTTTTCCTAGGGTTTGAGATTGATCTCCTACTGAGCCTTTAGGCTTCTTTTATTTACATTTCAATGTAAGTCTTGACTGAGATCTGGAAGGATCTAAGAGGTTTTAACAGAAACCCTGTGCCTAGAGCATTTTAGCCATCTCATCAGGACAGGTTGGTTGTCAAAGAAAATTATGAGACCTTATTTCCCATTACTTTTGACAATGAAACTACTTTGCTAAGTTTTTCACTGAGATATGCCATTGGTTATGGAGCTGTCTATGGCTGCTTATCCAGGATTTATTTCCCCTTTATGACAAACAGGTTAAATCTTTCTTCATAGGTAAGCTGAGGACAGGAGCTTGAAGTAAGGCCCCTTCTTGATATTCCTGGGGCAGAATATTGTCCTATAGTGGCTATTTTCTGTAGTATTGAACCTGTTGATGACATAATTATGCTTTTTTTTTTTTTTTGAAATCCTATAATTCCTATCAGCTAAGAAGTTTAGGAGTTCTGTAATGGCCTTTTGATATTCCTCCCAGGTGGAGGCACATAAAGGATGTACTTTACTTACTGGAGAACAATTACAGAGTTTTTATCTCTGAATTTTGTTAAGTCCTTAGCTAAGGTTTTTCTGGAACAGATGAGAGCCATCTAAATCCTGAGGCAACACTGTCTAGGTTAGTTGAGATACAGTATCTGGTTCCTCAAAGGCAAACAGAAATTGCTATTAAGAGTCTAGCATAGACAGGAAAAGTCATCTTTTAAATCTAACATAGTAAACTAATCAGCAGTTGGAATCCAAGATAAAAGTGTATGGATTAAGAACTACAGGGTGGGGGAAATTACTTCTTCATTATTCTAAAGTTTTGGACTAGGTAGTTTACTTTTTAACTCCTAAAATGGGCAAATTGCAAGGACTATTGCAAGGCATTAAATGGTTCTATCATTTTGAATGATCTTTAGTAAGTCCTTTTTCTTGCCTATATGTTCCTTTTTCTTTCTTTTTGATGTCTATTAAAAATGGAAGATGCAAGCTGGAGAAGATCATCTGCGGATTGATCAGGGCCACGTGCCAATTTTTGTAATTTCCTCTAAATATTTGCGACTGACTAAATGATAAATTTGTACTTTAAAAATAGGTGGCTCTTTATGGATTCAGGATTCAGACTGGTGTGTTTTCTTATAGCTTTTCTAAGTCTCTCCAAGACAATAGCAGGACTTTCCTGAAGGCCACATAATAGTTTTTTTAGGCATCCTACTCATTATTTGAATCCCAGTTAGGATGGTTTCTGGGAACTGCCTGTTCTCCAGATGGTTAGTAGCATAATTTTCCAGGTGAAGTCAAATACCTGGTGTAAGTTTTGAAACATCTAAATATTTATTAGGATCCTGCAAAAGCCTCCTTAAATTTATTTTTGTCTGTCTTATGTTGGGAGGGTTCCCTCAATTTTCCTCCCTTTGTAGGTGATTACTGAAGTCTTTCACATCTCATGGTAGAGATTATTGATGTCAAGCATGGTAACATATAAAAGGCACTTTTCTTGATCATTTGCAATTTAGCAGTATGCAGGCTAGTGGTGAACCTGGCAACACTGTGGAGAGAGAAACTCCCTTCTGAGTTAGAAATATCAGGGACATCTTCCTAACTTTGAGCTTGCTTATGGTCCAGAAAAAACCCACCTCTCACTACTTGGCTTTGCCAAAGTTATTTCTGGCCTTTTCGGCAAAGTGCTAGGGTCCTAGTTTGCCCTGTGCTACAGACCATGGGAGGATTCAGACTTAAGGGCATTACTGCTTTCCTCCTGCCACTATGAACTCCTAATTATGAAAATGATGACAAAAGTAAAACATGTGCCTTTTGCCTATCTTTTTACCCTGTAGACTAAAGGAATCTCCGGAGGGTGGGGGACATCTATTGGTTGTTAGGCTTATAACACCCTTTGCTTGGAGGGTCTCATAGGAGGGGTTTTTAAATGCCTCCCTCTTGCAGCTTAAGGAGAACACCGTGAGCACATTTAAGCACAGTAACAATAATGGGGAGACTCTAGTGTCTAGACTAGTGAAGGCTAACTATGTGAACAAAGGGAACCTGGGCATTTTCATACTAATCATCCCAGGTCTTAATCCTACAGCTTGAATTCCAAATGTCTGTCCAGCAAGGGAAGGGGAGCATCCAGGAGGGAGTGGATGTGGGGGAGTGTTGTGCACTGTGTGGCCTATATGGAGGCAAAGGTAATTGGCCCTTTCCCTCAGTGCCATTTATCTGCTGATCACTCTGGATACCCCTCAGGGCTGTTGGGTGGCAGAGTGCAGAGAGGGAACCTTTGGGGTCCACCTGAGAGTAGCCTGGGCCGAGAACCCCACAGTTGTTCCAACCTTTCTTCCACCTCCAGGCATCCTGGGCAGATCAGGACTAGGGACACTGTGTACTGGCGGCAATTGTGCTCAGAGCCTGGACAGAAAAGTAGGAAACGGCTTCAGCACAGTCCAACATGCCTACAGAGCAGGTGATTGGAAACTTCCCTGGGCTGGGAAACCTGTCATCCTAGTCTTAAGAATGGCTGCTGCACTAACTGCATTTAAGTATCTGACAGGTGCCCATTTTGCCCTCCAAAAATAAAGAGACAGAAATGCACCTCAAACAGATGTGGGGTGCATGGAGGGAGAAGCTTACTTACCTTGGCGTAAATCTCGGTGTGACCTCCAAATATGATACCACCCTTTACCAGTGACGAGTTCTGCTCCTTCTATTGTTGAAGATTGAACACTAGAGAAGCACGCCAAGGCAAGCATATTAAGCAGGTTTTATTTAAGGTAATAATACAGACTTCTCCCTGCAGGAAGAAGGGGCCATGGCTGGTGTTCTAAAGTCCCCTAATATTCTTTTATTAATATATTTTTATTGTAAACAAATGGGATACATGTTGTTTAAATATTTTCTCTTAATAATAAAAATAAATCATTTTCATAAAAAAGTCAAAGGAAGGCACAGCTTATTATAATGTGTATAAAAGCACAGTTCCGTATATGCAGAATTAAAGAGAAAAAAATGTTCACACACTTATTAGTTACAATAAAAATATTAAGAAAAATTTTCACTGTCAACAGTGTTCAGTGCTTAAGAGCTAAGAGCATATAAAAATAAAAACATTAAAATTTGCTTAATGCAACATGAATTTTCATATATACTTGAATATATAAAAAACAGTTTTTAAAATGTTAACATAAATGTAGACTATCTAAATATGAAAAGTAAAATACAAATGGAAGGAAGTTTTCATAGTGTTCTTCTCATGACACAGGTAAACTAGCCCAGGGGAACAAATTTGATCAGTTAATGAGAACTTAATTGCAGTCAGATGTCACCAGGATTTTTGAGAGCTCTAAGAAAGCACTACTGGAGAAGTTATTCTGTCCAGACTGGGGATTGGCATTGGCATGTGGATGTTAAGCAGTGTGAGAAACTACAGGTGACAAACAAATTAAAATAATTATTACAAATCCCCTGGGAAAAAATGTGGTTCCTTACATTTCCAAACTGACCACAGTAATTTGGTTCTCTACAATATGGATTGGCATCCCTGTGATGGATCATTTGCCAATGCATTTTATAGATTAATTTGCAGATGACAATTTCAATATTACCTAAAGCAAAGAAGAATATAGCCCACAAATATCCTTAATTGTTCTATTACAGGCTATTAGAAAAAAGTACATAATTTAGATGTTACTAAAGCATATTCAAATACTGTTTTTAAAAGGCTCTAGGATATCTAGGAATGCAGATCTGCTTCAACTATTGAGGAAATTTTTTTTAAATCAGACTCTTTATAAATCAGTAATTTCTAATACTATATTTTATAATTTGTCATCAGTTTTCCAGAGTACTACAATGATTTTTCTCAGTAAACTAAAAATGAGGATTATCTTGAAGTATTTAGAAGTATCTCTTTTAGAGTTGAAAAAGTATTTTTAAATATTTTTATTGGTTCTGTTTACTTATACATGACAGCAGAATGCATTTAGATTCATTGTGCACAAAAAATTTATTTTTTGTTTTAATTGCTAATGGACTTTATTTGTTCATATGTGGTGCTGATAATCCAACCCAGTGCCTCACGCATGCTAGACAAGCCCTCTAAAACTGAGCTATAACCCCAACCTCTGAAAAAAATTTTTGTTGATAAATACTTTCAGGCTTATTAGAAACATGACACATAAGAAGTAAAAAACAGTGTAAAGTTAATTTTATATTGCTAACAACTAAGATGATAAAAAGGATAAAACGGTTTTTATTTTAGTGATAAGTGTCAGTTCAGACGAAGTCAATCATTTGTGCTCCCAACTGAACAAGCTGAAGTAAAGACCTCCTATTAATACCTGACAGTGTGATCCTAGATGTTTTATTGCCTAGATGATGGGTGTCAAAATGATTCTCTATACTGTCTTGTAGTATAATTCCTATTTAGGCCAGAGTAAGTTTAAATATTAGACTTCAGTACTAAATATCAAACTGCAGAGCCTGGCACCAGTTGGAAGTACAAAAAGTATTTGTAGAACAAGTAAATATAATTTTACACTTTTCAGACTATTTCAATAACTTATTTATATCTGTGCTTTCTTGCTTATCAAGAGCTGTCATTTCATTTGATATCTAGTAGCTATAAAGTAAGTTTAATTATCTCCATTTTACAAATGAACAGTTAAAGTTCTGTTTACATAAAGATCACAGCTTATAAGAAGCAACACATAATTTTAAGCTCTGATTGGAATTTATCTGTACTAAATTGCTTAAGATCTTACCTTGGCAGGGGTTAAAGGGTGTCTTAATTACTGTTTCAATATATTCAATGGTCATTGATGTATTCAAGGTTCTGTTTCCTTCCTGGTGATTTAAAATTTTAATTTTTTTCTGAAACGTTTTCCACTTCAACTGTGTTTTCAAATTCTTCACATATACTTTATACTCTTATTTATACTCCTATCCACTATTATCATTGACTTGCAGTGAACACTGGAAGAGAGCAGGTCTTGAATTTTTATTGTTAGTGTATTTTAAATTTCCTGTTTGGGTCTTTGTATATCTTGTTGATATTTTCAAAGGAAAATTGGTTTTTTTGGTCTTTTTTTGGTTTTTTTGGTCTTGTCATGTTTTTAAAGACATCACTGATTTTTGCCCCTAACTTCTTATTTATTTACACTTACTTGTCACACTTCTCGATTAGCCTGCCTTTATTGGCATGTTTCTCGGTTGTTTTTATTGGTTCTTTACTACAGACTCCAGTTTTGCCTACACAGAATGAGTATTTAATAGAAATGGAAGTGGTAAAAGTGCAAATTATAATGAATATAAGAGATCCTACAGGTGGTCCAGAAAGGAGCTAATATTGGGGACACATATCTGGCAGAAACTGCAAGCAAAGCTGGAGCCCACCTCTCCAGGTTGGACCCTATTTGTAACTGGATTTTTATTTTCTTCCATTTCCTGTCCTTCAGCATCTAATCTACACAAAGGAATGGAAAGACCAATCCTGTAGCATCAGAAGGGTGTTTGGGATGACTGACCTGAGATAATCTGGGGCAGCTTTTAGAAACCAAGAAAAAATATGTTTGACAGAAAATCACATCAGTTCCTGACTGAGCGCAGTGTGTTGTGTGGGAGCAGGAGGCACAGGAGGGGGACCACAGTAATTTTTACATTGCAGCATAGGCCAGACTTCTGTCCCTCAGCCTACTTTTCTCCATAGCCACACCTGGACTTGACAACCATTTCCATTTTAGTCATCCCCAGTCAATGCTTCTCTTCCAAGAAAACTGCTGTTCCATGGTGCTCTAAGTCAGTGAGAGTAGTGGTTAAGAATGCAGACTAAATTTGAATCAGGTATGCCACTTATTAGTGTGTAATCTTGTGTAAACTGGGCAATGTCTCTGTGACTTTGTTTCTTCATCTTTACAACAGAATTACTAGTAGCATTAAAGGAGAAGCCATGATGAGTGACTCAGACTATCTGGCACACAGGAAGACCTGAATTCTTATTAACTATTGTTCCTAAAACTTTGCCATTCTCATAGTCACTTAGTTGGTTTGCCTCTTCCTCATTATTACTACCTATTTACTCCTCAAACCAAAGTTCTTTTCAATTTTGCCTCTGAAATGTCTTAGAAATTGATTCCTATCTCTACTGTCCCTCCAGTATTTGAATCAGTGTAATAATTTTCTCCTATCTTCCTGTTCCTTCCCCCTTTCTATTGAATTCTTCCTTCACATGGATATAATATAATGTCTTACACAGATTAAGGTGGATCTATTCATGGCCCATACCTCCTTTTCAGACTTCACCTATCACCAGGTCTCTTCCTGAATATACTTTCCATATCCTAACCAGGCAGGTATATTAAGTCCTAAAATATACTTTGATCTCTATCAAAATCCTGTCGTTCTCCCAGCTCAGCTCAGGTGGCACTTCTCCCACAGAACCTGTCCAGTTCCTGGAAGCAAAGAACTACTCACTCCCTCAGTTCCTTCTCACTTTGTTTACTCTCCTGTTTTTCACATGTTGTATATCTCTTACAGCTCCTGCTGCCGAGCATGGCAAATACTTACTGGCTTAGATTTGTCAAACTAAAAATTTCAGCACACAGTCTCAAATGCAAATTTGACTAGCTCCACCAGATTTCAATATGTATTTTTACCGACTGGGTGCATTTCGAATTTTATATATATATGTTTAAAAGTTGGAATGGTACTGACATGTAAACTCAAAAAGCCAATTTTTTCAATTGAAGAAGACATTTCACATTATTTGTAATTCTGGGTCCTTGACATTCAACCCTTAGCTCAGTGTTTTTGGTATCTATTTCTTTACTAAAATATATCTCAGTTTGAAAGCATACTTCTTCCAGAACAGCTAATGCCTTTTCTTCTATTTTGGATTTCTTTAATATATGATATAGCCTGCTATAGTAATTGTACATGAATGAAAAATGAATATACGTGAATGATCATGTGCAGAATCTCCTCTGCTCTGTCAGCTGTCACCCTCAGGATTCCAATTTACCTTTGTAAAGATCACAACAGGAAACCTGCCAGCATCACTTAAAGTTTGTTGTAGGCTAAGCCTGCTTTTCTTTCCCTTTGCCAGTACATTAATAGCATAAGTGAAAGAGGTTTGTAATTTTGATAAATTATTTCTATAGGTTTAGAAGGAACATAATCATAATCAGAAGGCTGAAAATCCATCAATTGCCACGTCTAGTTTCAGAAAATTCTTTTTCTTACCATGTTTTCATGTTTATCATTTTAAAAATTGCAATGTTCAACTATGCTTTTCATTGAAAGGGTAATAATATTTTGAAAAGAGCATAATTGTTTTTTCTTAGTTTTATGGTCCAATCAGATAAAGAGGGTCCAATTCCATGTAACAAGTCAGCCATCCAGACTGGGTTGTGTCATTATTTTGGGGGAGGGGGGCCTGGCTTTTGAATGGTACCAAGAGAAAAAACATGTGTATTTGGTAAAATTAAAATTAAAGCTCTCCAGAACGTAGCTTTTAAATGCAGTAATAAAGCCAGGTAAAGTGGAAGTGGACTGTAATCATAGTAACTCAGGGCTGGGACAAGAGGACCACAAGTTTGAGGCCAACCTCAGTCAGATCCTTTCTCAAAATATAAAGGGCTGAGGATGCATCTCAGTGGTGAAGTGCCCTGGGCCAATCCCCAGCACGTCCCCTCACCACACACAATGTAATTTGTTCTTCAGATTTTTAAATGTAAACTAGGAACCACTGGCCTTCAGTTGTTCTCAAAATATTAGCCCTGGACCAAGAGCATTATTAGGCACTTGAATGAAATGTTTATGTCAGACAATATCTAAGACCTTAGAACTCAGAAATCTTTAACACACCATCCGGGTGACTGGATGCTAACTTTTAGAACTATTGCATATAAACATCCCAATTCCCAGATATCCAGATAATGTATAAAGCAACCATGAACATGAACAATACTTATTGTTGTTAATAATAGATGAGAAAATTAGCATAGTTTCAGTCATTCCCCAAGGTTTTCCCAGGATGTCACCAAGACATATTTAAATCATGCAGAAGAATTCCCAATAAGGAGGGAAAAGACAGGTCATTCATTGTTTACAAATACTTGCTGAATTCCACAGAAGTTCTGGATCCTGCCCCCAGAAGCTCATTGTAGCCACATAAGTCCTTTCTGTTCTACACATTCCCAGAGTTTGCTGTTCAACCTTGAACCTTCCAGATAATGAGGGCTTTTATCTCCTCACCAAAGATTAGGATGTCCAGGCTAAAGCCTTTTTAAAGTACTAGATTTGCTCATTGCTGATTTTACTTACAATTACTAGTTTTTGCTTCCCTGTCTATGTTAAAATGGTTAAAAATCAATGTGTTGCTGTGTGTGACTAAAGCTTAATTTTATGCAATAGGGATAAGAGCCAGGGGAAAGAAAGAAATCCAATTACTCCAAGGACATAGTCACTTCATGACACCCTAACTACAATAGTAAGCCAGAGAAGCTAGATAACAATTAGAATCATTATAACTTAACATTCTTCCAATGAAACCCTAAATCTCATCATGTACCTCAGGCTTCTGAAATAGAGATGGTCCTTGGCATATATAATTTTGACAAGCAAAATGACCAACTCGAAAGGTATACAGACGATCTTTTTTTAACACTTATCTTTTTTTGACATCTCTTTATGAATTCTTTGGCATCTTATCATTTAGAGAGTCACTGATAATTACTGATTTCTTTTGTACTCCAACCAACAAGTTAGATTCTGGGAGACACCATGGGGAACAGGATGCAATTGCAGTCTTGATGGCCCACAGAGCAACAGGCAAAATGCTAAGTGCTAAATGGCATGGGAGCCAAAGAACTGCAACTAACTTGAAATAAACAACACTGGGGTTACGGGATGCACGGTGGATGAGACAAGGCTAGAACCAGGCAGGGGGAGTTTGCCTTGTGTCTACCTCTGCTTCATTCCTATCCCTAGGATTTGTCCTGCCTAAACTCACATATCTAAACAATAAAAACAAGGGTGGGTGGAGAACAGTCTTTGGGTATGAAAGAAAAATTTACCAATATCCACATGATAGAAAGTGATACTACTGCAAGATTCTAGCATGTAAGTAAATAATAATGTTCTCCTCATTCAGAGGGTTCTGCAAGATGAAGCAACTAAGTCTTTATTGATTTTTAACCCAATGACCTGTATGCTGTTTTTTTTTTTTTTTTTAATCACAGAACAAGAAGAACTTGATTATAATTTAGAAGTATGCAGGTGACTTTTGTATCCCAGTAGGGGAAATCTATTCCTATTTTTACTTTTGAATTTATTTCAAGTAAATCAGTACATTGAGCAACTGGATTATCATGTTTTTCCTTAAGTTTTATACTCCCCTAAAATTTTTTTTGTTGGTTTTCGTTGTCAAATTAAAATATACAAAATACTTCAAGAACTACATGTTTCACTTATGGACAGTTGATATAAGTACACCATTTCTGACCCCCAAAAATATCTCATCTAAAAGGGTGTGCAGACTTGTCCCTATGAACACCCTTTGTAAACTCAATATATTTACTAAATATGAGACAAAAGCCACCATGTAAGTCTCTTCAGAATTGAGAGAAAGGGTCTCCCTTAGAAGTTCTATGTTTAAAATTTCATTTACAAGCACTCCCCTGAAACAGAGTATTTGGCCCTTTTATTATGCAGGACTCAGTAAAGCTACAAAACTAAGGCTGCTCCCAAAATGTAAGCTGGAGAGCAGTGGACTAGCGGTCAGAAGCAAGCCATTTGGCACATGGGAAACAAGGGACATAGATAGCTTTTGATATAGTTTATCTGATTCTAGTGTGATCAAAAGAGCAGCACAGTGGTTATGTTTCCTCCTGTGAACCAAGAAACAAACCCCACCATCTTAAGAAACCTGCACAATTTATTTCTGCAAAATTTAAACATCTTAATTCTCTTCAATGCTAATACTTATCAACTTATAAAGAAAAGAGGTATTGATATTCTATTAGAAAGCTCATTTGTAGCAACTTCTGTCCAAAAGATCTTCAACTTGCTCCCCCTACTAAATTAAAGAAAGTTGAGTGTATTGACAAAATGGGATCCCAGGAAGAGATATTCTTTTTTCTTTCTTTCTTTCTTTTTTTCTTTCTTTCTTCCTTCCTTCCTTTCTTTCTTTTTTTCTTTTTTGAATTGGTTTTCTACAGTGGGCACTCTACTTAGATTATAAACACACAAAGCACACATACACATTTTAAAATTATTTCTTTACACCTTTCATTATGGACTAGCTCTGTAATAGTTTAGAATCTGCTGTTAAAATATCTTGTCACAGCTTTTTAAAAGACTCTGAACTGGTTCTCCGGATTTCACTCTGGACGTGGAATTGGTGAGAATTCAGCATCCTGGCCATGGTGAAGGCTATATGTGGTGATTCTGGTCAGGGTGGATGTAGAGCAAACACTCCTGAATCTCTCAAATGCTGGCATTTGCTCTCATGTAGGCATCAGGAGTCCTGGCCCAAAAGTCAGAAAGAAGACAAGAAACAGGCTTCCCTAGCTGTTAAATCTGCAGGACTTTTATTCTCAGCAGAGGCAAACTCCCCAGCCCAGGGTGGATTTGCAGCTCTGGTGACTAGGAGTCCCTCTGTGTTTTGTGGTGTCAATACAGTGTTTTGTTTAAGAACCACAGTGAAGGAGCCAGCATTTCAGACTGCATCATTCTGGCCACCAACATGTTATTTTTCCCTAGAATTCATTTCAGCAGTTTCATTAATTATCAAGAGCATTTGGGCATAAACCTGAAATGAAAGGTTTGCAATGCTCAGTGGAACAGAAACAAACATCTAAATCTCTTTGAACCATGAAATGCTGAAAGGTAATCAAGTTTATACCAAATGATTTAACTCTGGCATTTTCTACATATAAAATGACCTATGAGGTTACTAGGGTACATACATGTTTCGAATAAGCTCCTCATTTGTTTAGGCAAGGCAGTTTTGCAAGCATGCCAGGACCATCTGGACTAAGTGTTGAGAATTAACAGTTCAGCATGAGCTGTGCCAGGCTTTCAATCTCAGAAACAAACTTACCAGCTAGGAAACCACAGGAAAGCTACATAACCTCTCTGAGATGCAATTTTGACATCTGTATAATGGGGAGAATAAACCATACCTACATTACAGGTTTTCTGGGAAGATTAAATTGGATGATCAATCTAAACCCTGTAGAAGTATCCAGCACACAGGAATGTTGAACAAGTTGTAGCAACTACACTCATACGTAGTGCTTAGTAAGTGTGTTTGAATGAATAAATGAATCAGTAATTAAACATGGACCTTACAAACTGTATTTCATCTATTTATGGGTGAGAGTCTCAACTGTATATTGAGAAGTACTTAATTCTCTGAAACCGATGGACAAAACTGAATTTGCTGTGCTTTCAGGCTCAAATCCACAGGCTCAGGTGACCCAAGAACTAGTATTTGCATGTTACTTCAGAGCCAGGTTCCAACCACAGTATGTTATGTTAACATTTAATAACTAGGGTATTTGTAGTCTTTTAGTTTATCCATCAATGAAGACTTCTCAAAGTGTAAAAAGATACTCCTCAACCTGGCAGTGGTGCGCATGCCTGTAATTTCAGCAACCTGGGAGACTAAGGTAGAAGGATCACAAGATTGAGGCCAACCTCTGAAATTTAGCAGACCCTGTCTCAATTTAGTGAGACCCAGTCTCAATAATACCACCACCACTACTACAACTAATATTAACAATAATAATAATAATAACAACAAAAATAATTACCAAGAGATGTAGCTCTCAGTGGTTAAGTGCCCTGGGTTCAATGACCAGCATCAAAAAAGGGACAGTTTTCAAAAGCACAGACAACCATCTTTCTCTCAAATAAGATCAGAAATACACACCTATTTCTCTCTAATCCTCAAGGTGATAATTAAGAGTTAGGATTCAGATTTCCATTGTCTAAAATCAGTACCTACAACTGTCTGGACATAAGATGCTGCACATTGCTGTCCAAAGGATAAATACCTCTGAATTCACTGCTTGTGTAATATGTTTGAAATGCACATATAATCCTCCATTGACTTTTTTTTAAAAATAGCATTTATTTTTTAAAATGTTAATATGTAAATTACAGAAAAAATAAAAAATGAAAGAAAAGAACAAAGTCATTCATTTGCAAGCACCTTAGTTGAACATGCCTTCCAGGTCATGAGTATGCATACACGACATCCCATTTTGTTTGATTGAGATCATCATGAGTATCATGCTTTTCCACACATGAATATTCAGCAAAACAAAATCCAAAACCTACCTCATTTGACCACTTACACTTACATAATATTGCAACTCTGACCCAAGAATCTCACAAAATGCTCCTCACTCTGGCCTCTGACACTCACAGAAAGCTTATACTTGACCTCTGTCACTAACAAAATATCCTCTCTTGGCCTCTAACTTTCACATATTATCCTCACTATGAACCTTTACACTCACAAAATATACTCACTGTGACTGAAAACACTAATTATTCCCTTAATGTGATGGCTGACACTCATATATTTCTTTATTATGCACCATTTCCTTTAGTAGTTACCTAATATTAATATATTAGCATTTATAAATAATGTAGTAATTGCCCTGTGGTTTTAATACTAACATATTATCAATCATTTTGCATCCAAAATTAATAGTTTCCCTGAGCCTTTCAAATTTATGTAATACAGAAAATGGTCTCTGAAATTAATATAAAAACTGTCCTTTTGGATTGCAGTTGTGGGTTATTGTTGGAGCTCTTGCCTAGCATATTTGAGGCACAGGGTTCAATCTTCAGCAGCACATAAAAAAAAATAAAGTTAGATAAAAAATAATTCTGTTTTTTTTAAGCTCTCCCTTGGTCTTTCAATACTGACATTGTTTTCATACTACAGCATCAAAACTGTTGTAATCACTGACCTCTGCCTGTTTAAAGGAAAATGCATTCCATTCTATAAAATTTAAACCTAAGAGAATAGCTCCCTGACCTGTGGCCCTTAATACAAATGTGATAAATTTTTTGTACCCTCTAAAACTAATAGTTGCCATGTGGTCTTTAATATTAAAGAAATATTCTTACTATTCCACATTAAACTAATACAGTATATTTCCTGGCAACTTAAAGATGATTATAATATCCATAGTGGCCATCTAAAACACATACAATAAGTCCCATGTAGACTTCAATATTAACACAATATTCCTATTTTGGTCTCCAAATGTTATAGAGTAGCTGTCCCATGCCTCTTCTTTTTTACCAATACATCCTTACAATAGCATGAAAAACTGACAAAAGAGCTGTTTTGTGGTCTTTACTATTAACATAACTTGCCTGATATTAAAACCTCAGAAATGGATACCAGAGTCATTCAGAGGACTCAGATATTAATATAATATCCAAACTAGAATATCAGATATGATTACAGAAGCTGTGCTCTGACCACAAAATATAATGTGTTATCCCTAGCCTAGCATCTACAAAAAATATAGTAGATTCCCTCTCCCTTGAAATACTAATATGACATTCATATAATGGCCTATAAAACCAATTAAATATGTTACCTGTGGCCTTTAATATTACTACATAGCATCCTTTTCATAAATCCTGATACCAGTATAACTTTCTTGTGGATTTTAATATTCATTAATATCCTTGATATAACAGCTATAACTAGTAAACAGGTGCTCTTTAGCATTTAATATTAGCATATTTATATTACACAACCTTATGCTAATAAAATATCTGCATTTTTGGTATTAAATAATAATAGTTTTGAGATATCACTAAAATTAATACATTAACTAACATGTTCATTTTAATCTTAACATGATATGCATACTTGAGCTTCCAAAAATAAAATAAAGGCTTATCTGTAACTTCTAATAATACTATCATATCCAGACTATGACATGCCAAACAGATATGATAGCTGTCTTTTAATATTGATGAAATATTTATACTATAGAAAGCACAACTAGTATAATAACTGACCTAAGATTTTGATACTATTACATAATCCATAGTACATCATTTAATATTAATATAACAGCTTCTATAAACCTTGGATATTGACAGAAGATGTGTTTTGTAGCATCCATAACAAATATAATAGCTATCATTATACAAAACTCTTATCCATGATAAAACACCACAAGATAATGCAATATCTGCCCTTAGTTATTAATAGTAATGTAATACCCATACTATACCATCCAAAAGTGATCTAATTGTTGTCCTGTGATCTGTTGTTCTATTATAGAATCCAAACTATTATAGAATCCTCATGTTTAGGGCTGCTCTTAGTGAGCTTCACTGGCTGCAAGCAGAAAGGTAAGCAGAGAACAATGCCTGGAACCTGGATGAAAGTTCTCAACAGGCTCCATTAGAATCAAACCATGTCCAGTAACTGAAGTGGTTCAGAAGGCAACTGATCAAGCATATAAAAAGCATCGTCTTTGTACAATTTCTTTGGGAGGATCCTGTCACCAATAATACAAAAGAAATGAACTATCCATCATCATACACAGGGTTCCATGCCACCCAGGATTTGGTCCTTCAGATCTTAGGTGAAGTCTTGCATCTGAGACCAGCCAAGTGGCACATAAGTCCCATGGTCTCTTTGTCAGGATCATCAAACCCTGAGTGCACAGCCACAGATGTGAGGACATGAGATGGGACAGATGTAGCCTGCACTGCCTTGCTGTCCCTTACTGGCCCATGGCCAGAGGCAAAGTGTGTGGGCTGTTTCCAGGGTCTCTCAATTTTACACTGCCATTGATTGTTCTGGGTTCCACACTGTGGCTTTAATCATTGCATTTGCCTAATTTGGATTTCAATAGGGAAACTGTGGTCATAATCATATCATTTTAAAAAGTACTATTTAGTTTAGGTGGGTCTAGCTGTCAGAAAAATCATAATTTTAAAGAATATTTGTTCTTGTGACTTTCTATTGAGAGATTGGCACACTAAATATTTGTCTTGGATGCTCTCCTTAGAAAGGGAATAGTACAGCCCTCAGAACTTGGTGCCTCAGTGTTTGGATCTGGTGATGCCTGCTTCACAGTGTGAAAGCACTGGAACAACTGGGTATAGATCCATGGTGAGGATATTGGTAGAAAGATGTATTAGAGTCAAGGGACTAACACATAGGTAGGCTTTATTGATGTACTTGTTAATGGAACTTATTTGTTAGGAGAGTAAATCTGTTTCCAACTGAACCAAACTCCTATGGATCTCAGGATCCATCACCTCTTCTATGTGATTTTCTCTTTTTCCTGTTTTGGGGAGTTAAGCAAACATCCCAGAAAATACATTTTTAGGTCTTTTCCAAGAGTGAACAATGAAGAGAACTTATCACTATCTGGTCTTGTTAATTTAAAGAATTTTTATAGTGACTTGGAGAGGGACTGAACTTCTGCTTACTTTATAGTTCTATCAGGCATGCTAAGTCTCATACAGGGCTCTTTTTCCTTCCTGAAGCAACTTAGTTGGATAGGCAATGTTATCACATAATGCCACAGGAGTAGGAGATAAGAGAGGAGTAGGAGATAAGAGAGGAAAAATTTCCATGACTTTGACTTTTACCAACTAAATAACAGGGACCATTTCCTTCTTTCAAATTCACTGCTGCCTCAGGATTGATCAAGCTCAGCACCATTCAGATTGCAGGTCTTCCATGTGGTGATCCTCCCCATTTGATTTTCCCCAGTAAATTTCAAGGAATACAGAAACATTCAGGAATGTTCTATTCTGGGAGCCTTCCCACAGGGGTGATCATGCATATGAGTATTGATAGTCAAACCTTTTCAAGCCAGTGGTCCATCATCAGACTCTCACCTTTATTGGAAGGTAATGAGCACCCAATTAGTTCTGTGTGCAAAAGCAAGATTGTTCTAAGTCTTTTGAGATGGTTTGTTAATTTTTGATGTTTCTTAATAGAAGAAAAGGTCATCAGTTTCTTGTGTTCATTCAAAAGTGAGCACAGGGCACTCAGTGAACCTGCATTAGATTAATGACTATCCTCTGAAGAGAGTGGTTACCTAGTCCTTTTCCATTTTTCAAAACCGAATTTTCAGTCCTTCTCTCTGTTTCAGTAACCTTAGTTATTGAATCAATAATGCCTTCTGAGATAGTTCTTTGTTCTTCTACTTGGGCCTTCTTTCCAAACTTTAGTTAGAAAAATTGAAAGAAACTGTCTCCAACCACACACACACAAAAGAAGTGACCTGCTGTGACCCTGAAAGAAGCAATGTAGAGAGTCCCCAAAGACATAGAGAAAGAGAATTCCACTCCTATTGTTATTGACCATGGTATTAAACAAAGGTTTGGCAATTTTACACCATCATTTATTCTTGACAAAACTTTTGCATCTGTGAATTTTATAACCAAAATATTTTCATCCATGTGAAGCATTTATAAAATGGAAACAAAAACGGCCATTCTTGCTATTTAATGGGTTCTCTAGGTCTTTGCCTGCTGCCACACAAAATTTTCCAGGAAATATCTGGAAATACAGCAGTGCCACTGCTATGGGCCTAAGGAAAAAGAAAAAATTGAGACTTTCAATGACTACATCTTGGAAGTTAAATCTCATGACACTTGCTGATTTGTATTTCTTTGAAACCATATGCCGATGTGGATTCACTTAGAGGGAGGAAGCTACAGGCCTTGGACATAAGGATTCAGTGGTGCCAGTGATCCCTTGTAGTGTACCTATACAATAAAATGGGAAGAGATATTGGGACACTTCTAAATTGCACAGGAAGTACTGGTAAGTCTATAGCACAGGGAGTCTATTTCTGAAAATCAGTCATGACAAATTTCTAGTGGGGTAGATTGGAAACAAGGACAAAGTAGAGGTTGATTTTCCCTCTTTCACTGTTGGACTGAAGTCATGGTAGCATTGTATGTCATCACTTTTTACTCTTCTTTCTATGTTGTGTCTTCTGTATGTTGGTGCATTACAGACACATGACTCAAACATTAAGTTTCCCAAGGAGTACATATATGTATGTACTCATAAACCTGCTGACAACTTCAAGAGCATAAGGTAGAATAATCCCAGGGGAATAAATGGCAAAAGTATTCATGCCCTGTAAGGCATAATGACTTCTTCAGCACAACACACATGACCAGAAGGAGAAAATGGGTCTGATCCAAGTTGTATTTACAAGCTGGTGACTTGGCTACACCTGGGACTGTCTGGGGAATAGATCCAGGATGTGTTGGTGTAACCATGTACACTTGTATATATGTCAAGGAAAGATGGAAGGAGCCTGCATCCCAGTGGGCCATTGGTATTATTTTGTTTAAGAAAGGGCCATAGTTAAGGACAAACCCAAGAAGTGACCTCACTTCCTTGGTAATAAAACACACAGGATGTAAAACCATTGTAGCTAGGCACCCAAATTCTAGATACAGTCCTATTCTGTTCACTTGTGCTGATACAGCAAGTCCAAAGCCAGGAGGTCTTGTTGTCTACTCATCTTTGGATGATTATTTCTCAGGAAAGTCCCTAGTAGGAGTTTTTCCCAAGCTTGGAAGCATGGTATCAATATTGGGACCAACAACTCTGGTGATATTTCCCAAGGAGACCAGAGGTAAATCAGGACAGGCCATTGCAAGTGAGTAGAGTCCAATCCTCCTCTAAGTTTCCCATTTATATAATATCAGACACTTAGAAGTTGTTTGTGTGTGTTTATGTTACTGTCTCATATTTGTGACTCATTGCATTTGATGTTGATCAAGTTATGATGCTTTACTTTAAAGAGCACCACCTTAGGTCATTCCCTCCATATCTCATAGAGACATAACTGCATACTTGAGTGATTGCAAAATAGTACTTCACAAGCCCTAGAAACTATACTTCTTAGAAAGTCTTCTCTAAATACCTTAGAGAGTCTTTCTACTTACCTCAGAGAGTCTGCAATATACACCTCAGAGAAAACATTTGACTCACCACAGAGACCTTTCCTATACACTGAAAATAGTTCTTTTATTCACTTAAGTGAACACTCACACTCTCAAAAATAAGACTTCCTACAAACCTCATAAAGCCCTCCTACACTGTTCAGAGGGCCCTAACTATATATGTCAGAGAGAACTTCGTACACAAAAATGAGAACCCACCTTATCACCTCAGATAATCTTTCTTGTACACCTCAAACTCACTGACATACATGTCTAAGTAATGCTTCCCTACTAATATCAAGAGCTTTTCCTATACACCTCAAATTGCCATCCATATACCAATTAGGGACCCTGCCTTCACACTGTTGAACAACACTTAACTCAGAAAGTCTTTCCTATAACCCCCAGAGAGTATTCCCTACAAATTCCAGTGAGATGTTAATTCAAACCTCAGAATTCCCATGCTACACACATAAGCAAATACTACTGCAAAACTCAGACACAACTCACTACTCACCAAAATACCCTCCATACTCAACTCTGAGGTTTGAAGGGACACACCTCAGAGAGGACTCAGGATATTCTGTTGAGTGGCATCCCTAAACACTTTAGGGATTCCCTCTACTATTCTCAAAAAACATTCCCATTATACTTCATTGTGTTCTAACTAATCATTTCAGATATATTTCATTATTCATTTCTGAGGGCCCTAACCACACAACAGAGAACATTCTTATGCAGACAAAAGCCCTTCTACATCCCTCATAGACTCCTCCTGCACACTTAATAGAAACCTCCTTATAAACATCAAAGCATTTGAACTGAAACTAATGTAAAAACCCTTGTGGTCTTTTGATATTGATATTTTACTCATACTGTACCATCAGAAACTGTTAAAATTGCTGCTTTCTGACTGTTCAAACTAATATGCTATCCATTCTATAAAATCTAAACATAGGCATAGTTGGAATGCAGCCTTTGAAGAGCTCTTTTAAAATTCCCGTTCCTACTTATGGGAAGACTCATAGCCCTTGAGAAAAGAATCCCGTGTTTCTCCTTTGCTAGCAAAGGAATAAAATTGCTTTTTCCTGTTTCTCAACACCATGTCCTTATTATTCAATTGGCATTGGAGACAAGGACCGAGGTTTCAGCAACAAACCTGGCATCCAGGTGGGACACAAGAGCATACCCCGCTCCAGCTTTCAGAGGCAGACCTGGCATGGTAAGCAACCATACTTCCATGCTGATGATGTAAAGTAAACTTTTTGAAAGCTGAGTATTGGAAAGTTAGGACACAGTAAGTGTGCATC
Source organism: Sciurus vulgaris (assembly GCF_902686455.1). NCBI lineage: Eukaryota > Metazoa > Chordata > Mammalia > Rodentia > Sciuridae > Sciurus > Sciurus vulgaris. The sequence goes on from NW_027632409.1 coordinate 1,887,960, forward strand.
AGATTGAACAAGAGGAGTTATTAATGATTCCCCATCTTGTTGAACTTTGAGAAAAAGGAAACTCAATGGAGTAAAGTGGTTACACCTTGGCCATTTGGGCCTTTCAAGAAAGGAAAACAGAACTCTTCTGCTGGAGGTCAATTAGAAATGAGTAAGGCCTTTTAGGCCAAAGGGACCCTGAGAATGGTGATCAATGTTATCTTCACAAGATTTGTTTTAGGAGAAAATAAAAGACTCCAAAACAAACAAATGGACAAAAAGTAATTGATAATAACCCCTTAAGAAAGAGACATTCATTCTCTTCTGTACAATTGTTTAAATTGTATGAGTCTGCTTTGCCAGATATCCTACTCTTTCTCTTCTGCCTGTTAAGAAACCTCACACTGATGAATATCAATTTGTGCAAGACCCGAGACCTATAAAATATTAAAATGTGATGTCCATTGCTTTAAAGATATTTCTTTGTCCAAGAAACAGATGACTTATGATCTTGACTGGCTTGATTTTCATGAATAATCTAAATATACCAGACTAGAAATATGTATATATCTGAAACTAAATATGTTTTTCTGAGCCTTGTCTAAATGTTGTATAAAAGTTTAATAAATGAAACTTCATGTAGGTTCAACTAGTAAGTTGAAAATTACATCTGGCATAATTGGGCACCACTGCCATTTAAAAAACTGACATATATCTGTCTGTTTTGACTAAGTGCAATATGAATTATTAACACTCTTCCCTGAACAAATAAAAGATTTAAGGCTCTCCATGATTTTTGCTGGTAGTGCTATATGCTACAAGCCTGTGAATATCTGTAGATTATGAATATCACTGTGAGAATTAAACCTAGGTAAAATCAGGACATCTGTGTAATTGTGACACTATTAATTCTTTGTATACTAAATATAGTCATGTTCTTCTAGTATATAAACTCAAAGTGTAAAGCTTGGAAGAACATTTTACTAAGCTGGTGTTGTCCAAACTAAAATTGTCTACAATGGTAATTTTAAACCTTACAGAATTAATAATTTAGAAATTTGTATTATTTAATGTTCTATAACTGGATCTGTTATAAGATAAATGTAAAATTTGATGTTACTTTTTACACTAGGGTAGAAATTTAAATGTATTTTAAAAAGATAATGAGAGTCTGATCTATTTAAAGGTCAATATTGTAAAACATGCAAACATTTTGCCAATTTCCCCCAAAAAAGTGTTAAATCTCTGTAAGATTTTTTATTCATGTTTTAGATGTGATGTTGTTATTTGTGAAGAGTCCAACCTTATCTGAGTTGATGCTTTACCTCCCAGACCTTACTCCATGTTAGAAAGGCTCCGAAATAGGCTAGACTGAAGCTCATTTAAAGTTGCATTCAACTCTTTTACTGTGATCTCAAAATAAACAGGAGATATCACTAAGTAAGTTTGGGATTATAAAACAATATGTTTTTTGGACCATAATGATATAACCTGAATTTGCTTTTACTATTTTAAATTTTGTATTTCCTTGTAAACTTTGTTATCTTTTAGTACCCTACAGAAATGTAACTTCTAATATAACAACCTGGGTTACCTTGAGATAATAGGCCATCATCTATAAAGGACAGACAGGAGGTAAGTCTTACATCCAGTGCTAATACAGACCCCAATTCAATAGAAGGGTTAAATTAGTATAGAATTATAAATACTGAAGTTATTACCTGTTACTCCCTCTTTAAGACTGGTGAAACCAGCTTGCTGGGTGATTAAAATAAAAAACTTGGAGACCAAAGTCAAGGAAGTTAATGTGCCAAGGAATAAGCAGCCTATATTTGGTCTTTTGCCCATAAGTTCAGCCAATACCCAGAGAATGACAGGACCCCTACAAGGGCTCTGAAACTCTGGAGAGTCACCTGATCTGCCAATCAGGAAGACCAAGAAGATCATAGAGAACAGAAAGCCAGATGGTGGTGTACATTCTGCAATGAGGAGGGTCATTGGAGGCAAAAATGTCCCTGATGCTTGCAAGAGAAGTTATGCATGGTCATCAAGACCCTGATCTGAACAATCCTGGCACATGCACCACTGGTAGAGAAAAAGTAAATGAGCCAGGAGGCTTCACACATGTTCCCAGGTGCAATCTCTGAGAACTCTCAGATGGTTCTTAAGAATAGATAGTATCAAGGTCAGGTTTGACCAGCTTGGTCCTGGCAGGAGAGTATAGCCTGAGCTGTCCTACCTGAACAACTCAAAGGAAAAAGAATCTTTTTAATATGACATAAGATGTACACTTGTGACAGTCCTACCAAAAGTAAGAAAAACTGGTGGTTGTAAAGAAATGGTTCTTATATGAAAATACATAGACTAATTATCACAAATGACACTCAAGACCCAAATTTGTCCTATGTTTCAGAAACTGACTGAAATACTAAATTTTGAAAATTATATACAAAAGCAGTAATCCTTTACTCTCTTATTTATTGTTGTCCTAGCAATGTTGAACTTTGTCCTATGTGTAATTTGTACATTCACATGGCAACTGCCTCCATGGAACTCTGGACAGTGATGATGTTGAAAACCCCTAACTGTTCATACCCCACCTGACAGAAAAGGACTTTGGATCACTTCATCTCAACTTCATCCTCTCTCAGCAGGAAGCAGCTTGGAGATGTCATCACCAATTTTTCCATAGAAATGGAATGTAGAAGTTGACAGTGGGGAAATGTAACTCTGGTTCACTTCACCATCTGAATATAGCTCTGAAGCTTATTTTTAAAAGGGACATATTTTCATTTTTCTCTTCTCCATCTCCCTAACCTGGGTGAAGGGAAGAATTACCTTGAGTTAACTGTGCTTCACAGGAAGAGAGTATCTGCCAGGGGATCTAAGAAGTGAATATCTTCCAAATTAACAAGTGAATGTTAACACACAATCAGGGTGTCCTGGGATTCCCTGTCAAGGCACACCTGAAATGTAGACTTTGAAGAGCTCCTTTAGGGTCCCTCTGTTCCTCCTGATTGGGGGAGTCATGGCCTTTAGGCACGAGTACCCTGTATTTCTTCTTTGATAGGAGGCTGATGGGATTTCTTTCTTTTTTTTCTTCCTCAGGACATGTTCTTCTTTTTGAACTGGTATTGGAATCAATGACCAAGCTTTCATCGACATGACAAAATAAAATTTCCAGGTGATATCTCCGTGTGTAATCTTTAAAGAAATTGCTAAATCTATTCCACAGTGGATGAACAAGTTTACATTCCCACCAGCAGTTTAAAAGTCTTCTAATTTTTCCATACCCTTGATTACTATTTGTAACAGCTCTTTTGAAATTTAATTATTCTAGTAGGTGCAAAATGGTATCTCATTTCAGTGTACATACAATAGCTTGGAGAACAGGTGTTCTGTGGCCTTTAATATTAATATAATTTACCTATTACAATATCAGAGATGGACATCAGAGTCATTTAGAAGATTTGAATGTTAATATAATATCCAAAGTAAAGTATTCAATAAAAAATATAGAAACTTCCTGTGGCTTTAAATCTGTTATTCCTAGTTTAACATGTAAAACTAATTTACTGGATTTCTGTACCTTTAAATGCTAATATAGCATCATTTATTATGGCCTCTAAAACCAAAGAAATATATGTCCTGTGGCCATTAATCTTATTATATAGCATCATTTCCAAAAACCTTGACACATATACAATAACTTCATTGTGAATTTTAATATTCATTTAATATCCTTGACATAAGATCTAAAGCTTGTAAACAGGTACTATTTAGCATTTAGTATTAGCATGATATTTATATTATAGAACCTTACACTAATAAAATATCTGCATTGTGGTCATTAAATTAATAAGATATTCATGAGATACTATTAAAATTAATGTATTTACTTTCATGTTAATCCTAACATGATATGCATACTTTTGCTTCTAAATGTGACATAAATGTTTATCTATGGCCTTTAATACTAATATGATATCTATAACATTTCAAACCAATGCAATGTGTCCTGTGTCCTTTAATATTGATGCAATATTCATACTATAGCAAGTACAACTAATATAATTGCCTTGAGATTTTAATACTATAACATAAACCATAGTACAGCACTTAATGTATTAATAAAATAGCTTCCATACAACTAGGATATTTTCATAAAATGACTGTTATAGCTTTCATACCAAGTATAATAGTTACCCTGTAGTCTTTTATACAAAAATGTTGTCTATGATAAAACATCTCAAGATAATACAATATCTGCACTCAGATATTAATAGTAAAGTAACACTCATAAAACAGAATCCAAAACTGATATAATACCTACTCTATGGACTATAGTTCTATTATGGAGTCCATAGTAAAGCATCTAAAGAGTGCTTTCCCTTGACATAGACCTGAAAATGGCCTCCTGTGCAAAGAATTGTTCCAAAGACTCTTCCCATAGTATAATGTGGTTACACTACAAGAAACCCACAGCATCTTGATGCCAAGGTCCATAGCTCCCTCCCCACTTAATGAATCTATACCAGTATCTTGTTTCACAGAAACAGAAAACAGCAGGGTTCATCAGATTCCACTTCTAAGGTGGAGTCGTGGCATGTCATTTTTCTATCTGCTTCCATATTCTCAGTACAGAAATCACTGCTTGGATTCTAGAGTTTGGTGGGAAAATTTGATGTGGCAGCTGGCAGAGGCCTGGGGACACCTTGAAGTGGCAAGGACCTGTAATTGCTGGGAATTAGTTCTTAGTGCCTAAGATAGGTGAAAATATTTGGGTTATAAAATTCACTGATTCAAAAATTATATTAAGAAAAAAGGATGGTGTAAAATGGCCAACTAGTTTGTTCAATATCATGGTCATAACCATGGAAGAGGACTTCATTTTCTCCATGTCTTTAGGGAAAGTCTACATTTCTTCTCTCAGGTGGCAGCAAGCCACTTCTTTATTAGGGTGGGTTCTGGGGATTGAACTCAGTGGCAATGAATCACTGAGCCTCATCCTGAGCCCTATTTGTATTTTATTGAGAGAAAGCTCTCACTGAATTGTTTAGCACCTCATCATTTCTAAGGCTGACTTTGACATTGGGATCCTCATAACTCAGCCTCCAAAGCTTCTGGGATTACAAGAATGTGCCACCACACCCTGCTCCTGCAAGCCACTTACTTTTCCTTTATGTGCAGTTGAAGATAGGTCGTTTTCTCCTATGATTTTAAGTAAAATTTGGAAACAAGTCCATCTCAGAAGGCAATGTTTTTTCAATAGCTAAGGCTATGGGAACAGAAAGAAGGACACACAATTCAGTATTTAAGACTGGAAAGGGAATAGGAAACCACTCCCTTCAAGGAACAATCACTAACAAAATGCATTTTCACTGAGCTGCCTGTTTTCACTGTTGAATGGAACACAAGGAGGTCATATCTTTCCCTTCCCCTAAGAAATTCAGGAATTACCTACCCATCCCAGAATATTCAGGACAATCTTCCTTGTGCACATGTAGCTATTTTGCTGTTCATTACCTTCTCACCACAGGTGGGAGGCAGAAGATATACATCTGGCCTGAAGAAGATTTGAAAATTCACACCCATATACACAATCACACCTGTGGGATGGTTTCCAAGATAGGGCATTGTTAACTGTTTTGATGTTACTTAAAATATATGGGGAATGGTCTGGGGAGATAGCTCAGCTGGTAGAGTGCTTACCTCACTATATATATATGGAATGACAAAATTTGGGGGGTGATCACCAGAATAAAGAAATGTAACTCTGAATGGTGCTGGACTTCATGCGCCTTCAAGTTCCAATGAATTTTAAAACAGGAAATCATCCCTGGTTTTTAAACTGATAGAAGTCAAAGACATAAAATTTTCCCTTCTTTTATCTCCTGCTCCTAAATTCATTCATATTATGGTATTAGGCCAAAGTTAAATCAGTTTCCATGTTACTATACACAACAGTTAACTATCATAGCTGGTGATAGTTTCTCTTTGTTGGGTAGTACTGAATAAGTGCCTCAACATTCCTGTGCTGGGATATTTACTGAACTATTCAAAACAGGAGAAAATAAGAACTCACAGAAAGGGAATAATGAGTCCTGTTTCCAATGGGTTTAATTTAGGTGACAGATGCACTGTCTTAACAAATAAGTCCCATGAACAAGTGTATCAATAAAGCCTACCTGAATGCTAGTCCCCTGCTTCCAATACATATTTCTACCAATATCCTCAATATGGATCTGTACCAAATAAGCCCAGTGCAGGCTTTTACACTGTAAATGACAGTATCACCAGTTCTAAGAACTGAGCATCAAGCTCCAGAGTTTTACTATCCCCTGTGTGACTATAGCATCCAAGACAAAGGTGTAATGTGCCAAATTCTCAACAGAAAAACACACGAACAAATATTTTTTAATATTTCCTCACAGCTAGATCCACCTAGACAAAATAATGCATTTTTAATGATATATTTATGACCATAGTTTCCCTGCTGCATTCCAAATTAAGCAAAAGCAATGTTTGAAGACACAGTGTGAAACCCAGGACAGTCAATGAAAAACCAAGATTGAGAAACCCTAGAAAAAATGCTCATAGACATTATCTTCTGGTCTTGTGTTACCAAGGTGCATCAAGTCAGTAGAGGATACATCTGTCTCTCCTCAGGTGCTTGCATCTGTACCTGTGCACTCAGGTATGGTAATCCTGACAAAAATGCAGGGACTTTGGTGTTACTTGGTTGGTCTCAGGTGTAAGACTGCAGTTCAGATTTGAAGAGCCAAACCCCAAATGGCATGGAACCCTGTATATGATTGAAGAATGGTTCAATGCAATTAATTGCTTTATCGGTGATGGGATCCTCCCAGAGAAGCAGGACATAGACCATCTTTATTTCATGGTTTAATTCGCTACCTCCTGTACTATTTCAGTTTTTGGGCATGTTTGGGTCCTTTTGTTTCTTGTGGAGTCCTTGGAAGACGCACACCCTTGCTTCCAGGCAGTGCTCTTTTTCTTACCTCCATGATTGCTCCCAGGCAAGGCTCCCTAAGAACAGTCATGGACAGAAAAAAAATTCTCTAACACCTGCAGAGTATATTCTTCTTCTTCACAGACCCTCCACAGATCCAGCTGTGGCCCCACCCCAGTCCAGGAATCTAATGATGACTCAGAACTGAAGTCATGAGGTTCCAGTCAATGCTGTGGCTCTGGAAACAGAGTCACTTTCTGGCAGTGTACTTGGGTCACAGGTGCTGACCACATACTCACATGAGATACTAGTTGACCTTCATTTCCTCTGTGAAGTACTTCATGAAGTATGGAAACCAGATCCTCTCTGATGTGCACAGTATCTTCAGAAGAGAGGTGGATGCTTCTGCAGAAAACAGAATTATGTGGCTCTCAGAAAAGCAAAGCGAACCATCTATAGCAGCATATATGTATAGAGATACATCTTATAGAACACTGAATATTTTAAAGACTCGTCAAGTGAGTTTTCTTTGCTTGCCAATAGTGAGAAGAGTAAAAGCATCTTGATATAACATCCTCACCCACAGTTGTGAGCCTACTATTTTATCTTTGCTAATGACACAACATGCTTTTCTAGTAATGGAATGCTGCATAAGTAGCATTTATGTTCAAATGGAATCCATTTTCATAATATTTTAGCAATAGAATTTGTGCAGCAAGTGTTTGCAAACTATATGGAGTTAAATGAACGTAGAAACAAAATAAAACTCATATCAAAAATAATCCATTATAGTCTAAAACTAAAATTTGAGAAAACTAAATATATTCCAGAAGGAAAAACATGAAAATCTATGTGATTTTAGACTTAGTGTTGGGTGTGCTTGTGTGTGTGTGTGTGTGTGTGTGTGTGTGTGTGTGTGTGTGTATGTTTGTGTATATTCATGTATTGGAGATCAAACACATGGCCTCACACATAATGGATCATCTCTCTAAGACAGAATGACATATCTGTCCATTGGTCATTAGTTTTAACACATGCTACCTAAAGCCAGTGGACAGAAGAAATATACCGATAACATGGACTTATATAATTAACTTTTTCCAAACTGAAGTGTTGCATACCTATGATCCCAATTACACAAAAATCTGATGCAGAAGGATTGCAAATTTGAAACCAGCCTTAAGGAGACACTGTCTCAAATAAAAATACCAAAGAACAAAAAAAGGAGCTAGGGATATGACTCAGTGATTACTCATCCCTGGATTCAATTTGCAATGTCCAAAATTAAATATCTGAACAGACTCCTGAAAAAGAAAGTATAAAATAAGAAAATAGTTACACTTGATGATTCTCAATATCTTATCATGTTAGAAAATCATAAGTTAAAAGAATAGTGAGGTAGGTTGTCACTGCAATTAGCACAGGTAAACTCTAAGAAGTCATTACACTGAAAAAGTAGACTATGTAACACCAGCATTTTCAGGCAATGCTGGAAAGACACACCATGCAGCCACTTTTGAAGATGATGTGCCAGTGCCTTCTCAGCAAAACAATTTTAATCTGTGACCCAACTGTGTGCCCATAATTCATCTGCATTTGGAAACATGCTCTGAAAAAAACATGCCTAACCAAAACTACCATGCAGTTGTGCACATCAGATCTATTATGCTGATTAGATAAACTATTCCAAGACCTTTCTGTAGCTGAACGTACAACCAGTTCACAATAGAAAGAAATAAACCATAAAGTTACACACAAACAGATGCATCCTACCTATTGTTTTACTAAGTGTGATAAAACCAACTGAGGAGACAATATGCTGTATGGCCCACCATTGATGACATTCTAGAAAAGACAAAATTATGATTAGATGAAAAGGTGTACAGGATGAGGCCCAGCAGAGTCCCCAGTGCAACAGACTCTGCCCACATGGAGTTTGGTTGCAACACTTTCCTTGTGCTTGCATGTGTACAGCGATACAAAAACTCCATGACCACTTCTTGTACATTTGTGAAGACTTAATAATTTAGGCTTGATGGGTATTAATTCAATCTCCAGCTTCTTTCCTAAACTTACATGGGGGACAGAAAGTTCCACGATTTTTGTCAGGGCTTGAACTTCCTCATGATCACCCTCAATCCTGATGCTACACTACAGATCCAAAAAGAGTCCATATTAGAGCAAAAGATCTTCCTATCACCCCAAACATTCTACAAGATACAGGATCCACTTGCAAGTAATAACTGGAGAAGATTCTTCAATGATAAATGGTCAGGGTAACTTATGTGATATCAACTTGATGGAGTAGATTCATCAATATTGAGTAACTGGTATGGATTTGTCTATATTGAGTTTGGTATAGATTCATGAATATTAACTTGTTAGAGTAGGTTTGTCGATATTGACTCATCAGGGTAATATCACTGATATCACCTTGATGAGATAGATTTGTCGAATTGGTTCATTGATGTACTTTTTTTGATACTGATTATTGGTGTAGATGCTTCAGTGTGGATTATCAGTTTTTACTTATCACTTTAGATTCATCAAATTTGAATAAACAGGGAAGATTTGTTGGTATTGACCCAGTGTAGTTTCATGAATAACAAATTGTGTTGATGCATCAGCTTTGTAACATCATTGTATGTGGGGGCCTCCAGAATTCCATCCAGTGCTTGACAAAGATCCTTTGGAGGACGTTTGCAAAGGCTCATCCTAAAGGGAGTTGCCAGATGTTTTGCTCTGGAGCATGGTGTTTTTTCTGCTGTGTTTTTCTGATAATATATTACTCACTTCAATCTGAACAGATTGCTTAAGGGGATGAGGGGAATACAACAAAAATTCCAGAAAATATTATCTACAATCTGAAAGACAATGGGTCTTTACCACTAACAAAATTAAAAATAATTTTGGAGGCTAGGGATATAGCTCAGTTTGTACAGTGCTTGCCTTGCAAGCACAAGACCCTCACCTCAATTCGATCGCCAGCACTAAAAAAAAAAAAAAAAAAAAAAAAAGAAAAGAAAATAATAATTTTGCAACCATGCAATGAGTCCCTGAAAACCTCTGGAGAAAATAAATATAGATCTGCTTTTGTCTCCAACAGGCTGGTTATATTCTAATGACAGTTTTGTTTTTGTGTGGTGGTAGGGTAAAAGAATAAGGTTTCACAACATTCCCTCCTTCCTACAAAGAATAGGTCACACCTATAATAAATGTTGGTGCACAATGCCCTGTTCTGGAAAAAAGAGCTACATAAGACAAGGTAAATCTATTCAGTATAAAAACTTGGCCATGAGAACCACTGCGACCGCTGCCCTCCTGTAGCCCTTAACTCAGCAATTTAGATTTTAATCAGATGGACCTAGTAGAGATGGTCACATGAGATTACTTGTCTATTGCTTTAACCGCAAGAGTAATAAGAATAGTCTTAGGTCACATAGAGTTTAGATATTAAGGAAATAAACATTGCATTAGCTCATTGACATAGTGAGATATTCTTACAACAATTGTGATTAGGTAAGGATAATCTGTAAGGTTACTATTTTCTCATAATCTTTTGGTTCCTTGTTAAAAACAATTTCTGCCTATGCTTTGGAATCTTCTTTAATATTAACCACAAGACTGCCATTATAGCCTGAAGAAAAATATATATAAACCCAGCCTTCCCCAGAATAAAGTGAAAGTGATTGCACCAGAACTAGAGTCTGTGTCTTTCATTCTCCATCCATCATCGATGCTGTCTCCCCATGCCCTGTTTACCTGTGTGGAACACATGGACTCCTGCTAGGGCTGGACACTGGCAAGTGGCACCCAATTTGGGGCACTCTGGTAAACCTCCCATTTATTAATATTAATTTCTTTCTTTTTTGAGACAGCTAGGATCCTGCCTGGGGTGTTGCGGACCCCTTGGTAGAGAAGGCCAAGAAAGGAGAGGTAGGGATAGACAGAACAGCTACTATGGGAGGTAGTGAAAATAAAGAGCACTATTTATTGATATTTCTAAGCACTTATTAACTAAAAGAGGAATGCATGTAGGAACAGCTCAATTAAAAAGATTTTTTCATTTTGTGCAAGAATGTACCCCTTGGTTTCCTGAACAGGGTTCATTAGATGTTAAAACCTGGAAAAAGGTAGGCAATGATATGCATGTGCATCATAGATTATATGGCAATTAAAGAGTCCCCGCCGACGCTTTTGTGTTGTGGAATCTTTTTAGGGACTGTTTAGACCCTAGACATGAAAGTGAGCAGCTAAGTAAAAGAGTAAAATCACCAGACGAAACGTCAGAAAAGGAGCCTTTGCTGACAGCCTCAGTTAAAAAATATACAGAGGAGACTCAAGTGAAAGTGAAAGCGAATCAGACAATGATGAAGATGGGAAAAAGGAGAAAGTTCTGCCTGATCAGCTCTCCCCATCTGATGAGGAGGACTTGGAAGAAGCCGTTTTCAGATATCATAATGAGGATCCATTTTTGGTGGCTCCTATTGTGCCAGCCCTTCCTAAACCCTCAGATAAAATAAAAATGAGAGTCCAAAAGGTAGGATTTCTAGGTGCTGTTAGTGAGGCACAAAAACAGGGAGATATTAGTATTTCTTGCCCTATAGTATGGTCTATAGATGAGGGAGGAGAGCCTCATTGGGAGCCTCTCTCTCTTTTAAAATGTTAAAAGAACTAAAACCAGCTGTAAAAGATTAGGACCTACTTCCCCTTATACCCTGCAACTAGTGGAGAATGTGAGCTCACAGTGGCTGACGCCTATTGATTGGCAACAAACTGCAAAGTCGTGTTTAACACCAGGGCAATATTTACTTTGGAAGACAGAATATGAAGAATTAGCCAAAGCTACAGCACAATCTCAGATGGACAGAATGGAGACTATGGGGGCACTTCAGCCTGGCCTCACTTCTCCTGTGGCTGTCCATAAAGGCTATCATATTATAGACATTGATTTACAAGATTGCTTCTTTACTATTCCTTTAGCTAAACTAGATACATGCAGTTTTGCTTTCAGTTTACCATTGCCTAACTTACAAAGGCCTTATCAAAGATTTCAATGGAAAGTATTACCTCAGGGAATGAAAAATAGTCCTATGTCAAAAATTTGTAGATCAAGCCTTAATTAATTGTAGACAAAAGTATCCAGACTGCTATATGATTCATTATATGGATGATATATTGATTGCACATTCTCAAAGTCATTTATTACAAATAATATTATAGGATTGAATTAAAGATTTACAGAGGTGGGGTCTGATAGTGACTCTTGAAAAAAATCAACAGAAACCTCCTTATAATTATCTAGGAAGAACTATAAAAACAGATTGTGTCAGCTCTCAAAAGTTACAAATTTGAAAAACAAACTATTAATGTTAAATGATTTTCAAAAATTATTGGGAGATATAAATTGGATTGGACCTTATTTAAAACTCTCAACTAATGATTTAAAATGTTTGTTTGAAATACTAAAGGGTTATTCAGATCCTAACTCAAGTAGAGTATTAACTAAAGAAGGAGAACAAGCCTTACAAGTTGTTGAAACTGCAATTCGAAAACATTATTTGCAACAAGTTAATCATAACTTGACTTGGGTTTTTATTGTGCTAAAAACAAAACATACTCCAACAGGTTGCTTATGGCAAAATGATCCACTTGAATGGATACACTTGCCAGTATCAGGAAAGAAAATATTAATGTCTTATCCTACTATGGTAGTTTCTTTGGTATTAAAGGCCAGATTTAGAAGAATCATTTGCTTGTGAAATGCATAAAATAATTATTCCTTACACAAGAGAACAATGTGACCAATTATTACAAATTGATGATCAATGGGCTATTACATTTCTAAATTTTACAGGAAAAATTTCTTTCCACTTGCCCAATAATCCTTTACTACATTTTTTACTTCAAACAGAAATGGTGCTCCTCAACTCCAATTAACAATGATATGTTAATATTTACAGATGGGTCATCAAATGAAAAAGCAGTTACAATAATTAATTCTCAACTCACAGTTCAATGGACACAAGAAACTTCTGCACAAAGAGTTGAATTAGAAGCAGTCATCTATGCTTTCAAGACTTTTGCTCAACCCTTTAACTTGTACACAGACTCACTATACATTGTTAAACTGTTTCCAACGATAGAGACAGCCATGCTCTCCTTTTCATCTAAAATTATACATAGGCTACAAGAACTTCAATATCTAATTCATAACAGAACTTCACATTTCTTTATAGGTCATATTCAGGGACATTCCTGATTACCTGGTCACCTTACTCAGGGGAATACAAATGCTGATCACTTAACTAAAAATTTTATTTTAACAGCTATAGAAGAAGCTATTATATCACACAAAAATCATCATCAAAATTCATCTGCCTTACATATATTTCTAGAGAAGAAGCTAGAACTATTGTTAAAAATTGTCATGTTTGTCCTAAATTTATTTCTTCTCCACAGATGGGAGTTAATCCTCGAGGAATTTTACCTAATATCTTATGGCAAATGGATGTAACTCATGTATCAGAATTTGGAAAATTGTCTTATGTTCATGTTACAGTCAATACCTTTCCTCATATTATTGTGGCCTCAGCCAGAACTGAGGAAGCCTACAAGGATGTGATTCAACATTTATTCCTTTGTTTTTCTGTTTTAGGAATGCCTAAAAAATTAAAAATTGATAATACTCCTGCTTATACATCAGAACCATTTAAAGATTTTTGTTCCAGGTTTAATATTTCTCATTCTACAGGAATTCCTTATAACCCACAAGGACAAGCAATAGTAGAAAGGAGCCATCAAAGATTAAAAATACAAATAAATAAGCTAAAAGATGGAGAGCTTAAATACTCTTCCCCACATCATATTTTACAACATGCTTTATTTGTTTTAAATCATCTAAATACTGACAAGGAGGGAAATACTGCAATGATGAGACATTGGGAAAGTAGAAGGTCAAAACAAAGTCTAGTGAAATGGAAAGATCTATTATCTGGTAAATGGAGAGGACCTGATGTCTTGCTGACATCTGATTGAGGCTATGCTTGTGTATTTCCACAGGATGCTGAAACAACTTTGTGGATTCCAGACAGATTAATACTTCACTACAATGAGCCCTATTCGAAGGAGGAAGAACAAAGAGTAGTGGATCCCTTACCAACCCAATCAGATGGACCAAGATGGGCTAGCATTTAAGATGAAAAAGTTGCATCTTGCACAATCATCTGCAACGCACAACTCGGACCTGCTGACTTGGGGACAAGTGAAACGTCTGACTGCCTATGCTTTGGAAACTTCTTTAACATTAACCACAAGACTGCAATTATAGCCTGAAGAAAAGTATATATAAACCCAGGCTTCCCCAGAATAAAGTGGGAGTGATTGCATCAGAACTAGAGTCTGTGTCTTTCGTTCTCCATCCATCGCTGATGCTGTCTCCCCGTGCCCCCGTTTACCTGTGTGGAACCCATGAACTCCTGCTAGGGCTGGACCCTGGCAATTGTAGATTTGTTCATATTGACTCAACTGGGTTGATTCATAATGTCAAAACATCTATGTAGATCCATCAGTGAAAATTTGTCAATTTCATCACATCACTGTAGATTTTTTGATATCAATTTGTGATTATTTATTCATCAATTTGGATTTGTTGATATCAACTCATTGGTATAGATTTATCCATATTGCTTGGACAGTATAGATTCATCAATATTGACCAGTGAGGGTAGATTTATTGATATTGACTGGTTGGTGTAGTTTTGTTGATATTGTCCCTTGGTGTAGATTCATCAGTATCAACTGGTCAGTGTATATTCATTGATATCAACTCTTTGGTGTCAATTCATTATTATCAACTCATTGGAGTAGATGTGTCAATATCAAGTTGTAGATACATTAATTTTGACTGATCAATGTAGATTCATCAACAGAAATCAGTTGGGGTAGATTTGCCATTATCAGCACATCAGGGTAGATTCATAGATATCAACCCATAGAGGTAGATTCATCAGTATCCACCCAGCAGGGTAGTCATTGATGTCCGCCCATCAGGTATATTCATTCATACCAACTTATTAGATAGATTCATCAATATTGTCTCTTCAGGATAGATTGGTCAATATTGACAGAAAGGGATAGATTTGTCAATATCAACTCTAAGGGGTAGATTTGTCCGTTTTGATTTGATATCAGGGATTAACCAAAATCAAACCATCAGTGTAGATTCATTGATATTCACCCTTAACAGTAGATTCATTGATACTGATCCATAGGTGAGATTCATTGATATTGGTTCTTCAGGGTAGATTTGTCAATATCTCCTGCAAGGGGTAAATATGCCCATATCAACTTGATGGGATAGATGTGTTGCTACAGACCTGTCATGGTACATTCAGCAATATCAATTCAACTAGGTATATTCATCAATATTAACTCATCAGAGTAGATTCATAGATAATGACTTAACAATGTTGATTCATTGATATTAATTTGTCAATACTGATTTGCCAATGTGGATTTGTTGATATTGATATTGAACTTTCGATTTCTCAATATTGACTCAAAGGTTTAGATTTTTCTGTATTGACTTGATGTTGTAGGTACATACACATTGACCCATTGGGGTAGATTCATAGCTATCAACTTGAAAGTGTAGATTCATTGATAGCAACCTGTCAGTGTAGTATCATCAATATTGACTGAACTAGTTAGATTTTTGAAATAGACTGGCCAGGGTAGATTCATTGATATTGGTGTGTTGATATTGATTTGTTGTGGTAGATTCATCAATACTGAGTCATTGGTGTAAATTTGTTAATATCAATCCATAAAGGTAGATTTGTAGATATCAACTCAACAGTGTACATTCAATATCAATACTGACCGTTTGTGTAGATTTTTGCACTTGAATATTTTGATATTGACTTGATGATGTAGATTCATCAATATCTACCAGTTGGTATAAATGCACTAATACCATCTTGAAGGTGAAGATTTGTCAAAATTGACCCATTGACCCATTGGTGTAGCTTGATAGATTTTGACCTATTAGAGTAGATTCTTTTGTATTGTTCTGTCAGGATAGATACATCAATATTACTCTATTAGGGTAGATTCTTTGATATTGAAATATTGCATATGTTCTTCAAAATTGACCTGAAGGGGTAGAATCATAGATATTGATCCATAGGGATACATTAATCAATATTGATCCATTGGGGTATATTCACAGATATAGACCCATTGAGAAATAATCAATGATAACTGCCTTTTGGGGTAGAATCATCTATATCTACCCTTCAGTGTAGATTCATTGATATTGATTTGTCAGTGTAGATTCATTG
The DNA here is from genome assembly GCF_902686455.1 of Sciurus vulgaris. Classification (NCBI taxonomy): domain Eukaryota; kingdom Metazoa; phylum Chordata; class Mammalia; order Rodentia; family Sciuridae; genus Sciurus; species Sciurus vulgaris. Next base: position 1,904,253 of record NW_027632409.1, read on the forward strand.
ATATCCACTTGCCAGTACAGATTTGTCAATGTCCACCGATAATGGTAGGCTCATTATTATCAACCTGTAAATCCAGATTGGTCAATATTGACACATCAGGGTAGATTATTTGATAGCAACTCTTCTTGTTGAATTTATCAATATTGCCCCTTTGGTGTAGATTTTTCAAAATTGTCTTATCAGTGTAGATTGGTCCATATTGACTCTTCAGGAGAGATTCTTTGATATTGATGTGTTGATATTAGTTTGTCAATGTAGATTTGTCAATATTCACTTGATGGTGTAGATTAGTCAATGTTGATTCATCATGGTAGATTCAATATCAACTCATCAGTGTAGATTTATCAACATCAACCCATCATGGTAGAGTGGATTATATCAGATAAACTAGGTCAATTTTCAATATCTACTCATGAGTGGAGATTCACAGATATCAACTTTTCAGGGTACATTTGTCAATATTGGCCTGTCATTGTAGATTCATTGATATAAACCCATCAATGTAGATTCATCAGTGTTAGCCCACAGGGTAGATTTATCAGTATTGACTGATTGGGGAAGATTTGTCAATATTAACTGATATAGAATCATCAATATCAACTCAACTGTTTAGATTGCTCAAAACCTACTCAACAGTGTTGATTCATTGATATCAACTTGTTGAGGTATATTTAATGATATTGTATCAATATTGATTTGTCAATGTGGATTTATTAATATCAACCCATCAGTGTAGATTCATTGATATGGACCTGTAGGGTTAGATTCATTGATATCTAACTGGGTAGATTTATTGATATAGACACTTTGGTGTAGATTCATCAATGTTGATTCATCTGGTTATATTTGTACATATTGACCCAACTTGATAGATTCCTCAATATCAACTTGGATGGTTTGATTCATTGACATCAATTTGACTGCTTAGATTTGTCAAAATTGACTTGGTTTAGATTTGCAATGACACTTTGGGGTAGACTCATCAATATTAGTTCATCATGGTAGTTTCCTCAATATTGACCTCTTGGAGTAGGTTCATAGATATTGAATCTTCAGAGTAGATTGGTTGCTCTAAATTCAACAGGGTAAATTTGTCAATACTGACCTATCAGGGTAGATTCAGCAATATTGATGCTTAGTGTAGATTTGTTGATATCAACCTGCTACTTAAATTTTTCAATGTAAACTCAATGGAGAAGATTCCTTGATATTCGCTCATTGGCATAGATTCAATGACACCAATGCATCAGGATGGATTTATCAATATCGGTATGTCAATATTAATTTAACAATGTATATTCATTGATATTGACCCATTTGGATAGATCCTTCAATATCATCCCTTCTGAGTATGTTCATTGATATTGGCCCATTATGATAGATTTGTCAATATTGGCCCTTCAGTATAGATTTGTTGATATCAACACATTGGGATAGATTCATCAATATTGGCTCTTCAGTGCATATTCATCAATATCTACTTGTCTGTGTAGATTTGTACATCAATGATTTGTCATTGATATTGACTTGATGAGGTATATTCATCAATATCAACTGTAGGTGTTGATTTATTGATATTGATGTCCTCTGCAACAAATGGTGCTGGCAAAACTGGAAATCCATATACAGTAAAATGAAATTACACCTCTATCTCTCACCCTGCACAAAATTCAACTCTTAATAGATCAAGGACCTAAGAATTAGACCAGCAATGATTCACCTAAATCATCTTGTTGGTTTAGGACCAGACATTTTAAAAACGACTCCCAGAGCACAAGAAATAAAAGTGAGAATCAAAAAATGGGATGGGTTCAAACTAAAAAGCTTTTTTTCTCAGCAAATGAAACAATTCATAATATGAAAAAAGAGCCTACAGAGTGGGAGAAATTATTTTCTACATGCATTTCAGATAGAGCACTAATATCCATAATTTATAAAATGCTCACAAAATTTTACACCAAAAATACAAACAACCCAATGAGGTAAAAGGGCTAAGAAACTGGGCAGACACATCACAGAAGATATAGTGTTGATGTCCAAATATATGAAAAAGTACACCCCATCTCTAGTAATTAGAGAAATGTAATTAAAAGTTACCATAGGATTTCATCTAACTCCACTTAGAATGGTAACTATTAGGAACATGAGTAACAATAAATTTTGGTGTGGATGTGGGGAAAAAGGTTCACTTATACATTGCAGATGCGGTTGAAAATTGATTCGGCCACTCTGGAAACCAGTATGGAGATTCCTCAGAAAACTTGGAACATACCCACCATTTGACCCAACTATCCCACTCTTCAGTTTATACACAAAGGACTTAAAATAAGCATACTACAGTGACACAATCACATCAATATTTATAGCTGCTCAGTTCATGAGAGCTAGATTGTGTAGCCAATGTACATTCTCTTCGATTGATGAATGGAGAAAGAAACTGTGTTATATATACACATTGGCATACTACTCAGTCATAGGGAAGAATAAAATTATGACATTTACTTGTAAATGGATGGAGTTGGAGGATGTAATGCTAAATAAAATATGCTAATTCCCCAAAACAAATGGCTGATTGTTTTACTTGATAAGTGGATGATGGGTCATAAAAGGGGGGCACGGGGATAAGTGAATAATGGAGATACTTTGAATTGTGTAGAGGAAATTGGGGTGGGAGGGGATGGAGAAAGAGAGATAGTGGACTGAGACAGACAATATTACCCTATATTCATGTATGATTACACAATTGGTGTGAGTCTTCATTGTGTACAACCATAGAAACAGTAGTTGTACCCCAGTTATGTACAATGAATCAAAATTCAGTCATTAAAAAAATATGTATATATACTTTAAAAATATTACCTTTTCAGGCTTTATTTGTCAATATTGATATATTAATTTTGATTGATCAATGTGGATTCATTCATATCAACCCATAGGGGCAAATTTGTTATTGACTACCCAAAGGGGTAGATTATTCAATATCAACTCTTTGGTGTATATTCATCAATATTGATTCATTGGTGTCAATTTTTTCATATTGACAAAACTGAATAAATTCCTTGATATCAACTCAAATGGTTTGAATCATTGACATCAAGTCAACTGGTTAGATTCATTGAAATCAACTCATCAGTCTATATTTGGCTATTTGACACATTGTGGTAGATTCATTGATATCTATTCATTGGTGTAGATTTGTCAATGCTGTCCCATCAGTGTAGATGCATTGATATCAACAAGAAGGTGTAGATTTAATGAAATCAACCCTGGTTTAGATTGGTCAATAAAGCCTCAATGGGATAGATTCATCAAAATTAACTTGTCAGTTTTGATTCATCAATATTGACTTCACAGGTAGATATTGACTTATCAATATCTATTCATTGGTGTAGATTCATTGACATCTACTTATTGGCATAGATTTGTACATAACAACCATAAGGGTTACATTTGTTAATATCAACCCATCAATATAAACTCATAAGTATCTACTAGTTGGTATAGATTCACTGATATTGACCTCTCAGGGTAGATTTGTCAGTATCTACTCTTTAGTGTAGATTCAGTAATATTGACCAATTGGAGAATATTCTTCAATATTGACGTATCATGAGAGATTTGATGATATCAACTCAACTGAGTGAATTCATCAATTTTGACTCATTGGTAGAGATTCAAAGAGATTGACTCAATTGATTACTTTCATTGATATTGATATGTTGATATTAATTCATCAGTGTTATTTCATTGATATTGACCCATCATAGTAGATATTTCAATATCAAGTATTCTGTGCATATTCATCAATATCAAGCTGTTCAAATAGATTCATCAATATCAACATTTTGTTGTAGATTTGTCAATATTGAATCATCAGAATAGATTCGCCCATATTGACCCATCAGGCTTCATTCCTTAATATCAACTCTATTGGTTAGATTCATTAATATTAACTCTCATTAGATTCATCAATATGAACTGATTCAATTTGTCAAAATGTATTCATTGGAGTAGATTTGTCTATATCAATCAATGGGGTTAGACTTGTTTGTGTAGATACATCAAAATAGACTTGTCAGGGTAGATTAGTCCACATCAACTCATTGTGATAGATTGTTCAATCTTGACTCTTCTCATTAGATTCATCAATATAGATCCATCTGTGTACATTCATCAAAATTTACTTATCAGCATAGATTCATCAATAGTGACACTTCAGTGTAGATTCTTTGAAATTGATGAGTCTTTTGATTTGATGATGTAGGTTCATTGATATAGAATTTATGGGGTAAAGCCATCAATATTTAATCACTTATGTATATTCATTGGTGTAGATTCATCAGTTTATATACATCACTGTAGACTCGTCAAATTCAACTCAAAGGTTAGATTTGCCAATATTCATTCATCGGTGTAGATTCATCTATATTGACTCTTCAGGGTAGATTTGTCAATATTGAGTCTTTGAGATAGATTCTTCAACATTGATCTATTGGGATACATTCATCGATATTGACTAGACTAGGTAGATTTGTTGATATCAACTCATCAGTGCAGATATGTTCATATTGATATGTCAATATAGCCTGGGAAATATTTATAGACATTGACTCATCAATATTGGTGCATCAACATTGATTCATTGTAGATGTAGATTCTCTGATATCAAGCTATAAGTGTAGATTTGTCAATATTGCCTCATTGGGGTAAATTCATCGATATTGACCTGATGGTATAGATTTGTTGATACCAAATTGATGGTGTTGACTCATTAATAATGATTCCTCCAATACATTTGTTGATATTGACTCATTAGCATAAATTAATCAATAGCAATCACCCAGTTAAGTATATAGATATCCAATCAATGGTAGATTCATTGATATCAAACCATCAGTACAAATTAGCTGATATTGACTTGAAGACATGGATTCATCAATATTGATTCTTCAGTGTAGATCAGTCATTATACAGTCAATGGGGTATAGTCATCAATATCAACAGGGTAGAATATGTTAATATCAACTCGTCAAGGTAGATTTGTTGATATCAAACCATAGGGGTAGATTCACACTGACATTGTCATGTCAGTGTGCATTGTCAATATCAACTCAATGGGGTGAATTTGGTGATATCTACTCAGTGGTGTTGATTCATTGATATCTGTTCATCATTGTAGATTCACCAATATCAACCCATAGAGGTAGATTGATCAATATCAACACATCAGTGTACATTCATTAATATCTACCTGTTGGCATAGATTAAATAATATCAATTCTTATGGTTAGATTCATCAATATTTACCAGTCAGGGTAGATTTGTTGATGTTCATATGTCAATATTGATTTGTCAATTTAGATTCCTTGATATTGACCTGAAAATGTAGATTTTTCAATATCAACTCTTATGGGTGTATTCATTAACATCAACCCATTGGTGTGGATTTGATAATGTCTATCCACTAGAGATGATTCACTGATACTTAATCATCAGGATACATTCATCCATATCAACCCATTGGGGTAGTAGCAGGAGTAATGGAACTGGTAAAACACTGTAATTGTCTAGCATAAGAGTCCCTCTATTCCCAGGAGCCGTGACTGAGATCAAGGTTAGAGCTGAAAGGACTCTTGCACAAAGCCTCCTCATGCAGGGTTTTACCATGGCAACTAAACATCCTGTGCCTTTAAACAGGAAAATTGCAAGGCACCAGTCCTACCACAGCCATGAGGTCATCAGAGACCCTCAATTTCATTCACTGCTCTCCTATCCTGTAACCACTCTGCACAGAAATGTGCTCATTTGGGTAGATTTGTCTATATCAACCAATGGAGATAATTTTTTTGATATCAACTTGATGGGTTAGATTTATCTGTATTGCTTCAATTGGTTTGATTGGTTAGATTTGTCAAAATCAATTCATTGAGGTAGATTCATTGATATCCACTTGCCAGTGTAGACTCATCAATTTTGACCCATTGGGTTGATTCATCAATATTGACTTTGTAAGATATAAAGCCACCTTTCTCTCCAGTGACAGGAATTTCCCACTTCCCAATGACCTGTCAATCTGTGTTTGCCCACCTCTCCGGTTACAGGAATTCCCGGCCTCCCCACCACCTGTCTCTATGCATTCTCCCCACCTTTCACGTTACAGGAATTTCCAGCATACGTTACTGTAATCTTCCTGCCTCCAGCATTACATCCTAATATGTCATTGGTCTGTCAGTCAGTCTGTAAGAATTCTCCTCCGCGATTGGTTCCTCTCAGCCCACGAAATTCCTATGTCTGAGAGGAACCGTGCACCATCCTTCTTCTTTTCTTTTCCCCCCTTCCCCCGTGCAGACGTGAATTCATCTGCGCAAAATAAAGGGTTCCTTGTATGAGACCTGTATCTGTGGAGCGTTTCTGGGAGCTAGTGATGAACCATAACTGTGCGCCTTTTACAACCTAACAGACTTGATGGCATAGATTTATTGATATGGGCCCATAAAAATAGATTTATCAATATCAAACTGTAGGGGTAGATTTGTCCATATCAACACATCAGTGTAGATTCATCAATATCAACTTTTTGGGTAGATTCATTGATATTGATTCACTGATATTTTTCATTGACGTACACTCATCATTATTGACTCATCAGTGTAGATGTATAGATATCAACTCATCAGGGTAGATTTGTTGATATCGATTTTTCAGTGTAGATTTATAGATATCAAACTATTTGTGTTCATTTTTTGAAATTAAACCTATGGGGTAGATTCACTAATACTCACCTGTCAAGGTACATTTGTCAACATCAACCCACCAATGTAGTATTGTCAATATTGACCCATTGGTTTACATTTGTTCATATCAACACATTGAGGTAAATTTGTCAATATTGATACAAGCATGTAGATTTTATAAACACTGACTTGTGGTAGATTGTTCATTATCAACTAGTCATTATCAATGATATGACATAGATTCATTGATGCCAACCTGTTAGGTAGATTTGTGGATATCAACTTGTCAGTGTAGATCATCAGAATTGACCCATTGGTGTACAGTCATCAATATCAATTCATCAAGGTTGATTCATCTGTATTGACCCTTTGAAGTGTATTTGCCAATATTTACTCCTTGGTGCATATTCATTGTTATTGACTTGTCTGTGTAGATTCCTCCAAACCAACCCATTGTGGTAGAACAGTCAATATCAACTTGATGGGATATATTCACTGATGTCAATCATAGATGTTGATTCATTGATATTGATTAATTGGTGTAGATTCTTTGATATCAACCAATTGGAGCAGATTCATTGATATTGACTCCTCAGTGTAGATCCATGCATATCAATTCATTGGGTTAGATTCATCAATATCAACTTGATGGGGTAGATTCATTGACATAGACCTATAGATGTTGATTCATCTATATTGACTTATCAGTGTAGATTTTTCGATATTGAACTATCCATGTTGATTCATCAGATATTGACTTGTCAGTATTGAGTCATAGATGTATCTTAATTTATATTGAACCATCAGAGTATATTCATCAATATCAACTCTTCTGGATATATTCATTGTTATTGACCTAGGGATAGATTTGTTGATATTGACTTTTAGGTGTAGTTTCATCAATATTGAATCATTGGTGTAGGTTCTTCCATATCTACCCATTGGGGTAGATTCATCAAAACAGTTTCAATTGAGTAGATTTGACAATATCAACATATCAGTTTAGATTCTTTAATATTTTTTATTATTGATCCATTGGTCTAGATTTGTTGATATTGATTCAAATGTGTAAATTCATCTGTCATCTTAAAGCTGAAGATTCATCAATATCTACCTTTCAGTGCAGATTCATCAATATTGACTTGAAGGTTTATATTTATCAATATTGACACATTGGTGAAGAAATATCTACGTTGGTTGACCCTTCTGCATAGATTTGTTGATATTGTCCCATAGGCATACATTCAATACCAACTCATTGGTGTAGATTTGGTGCTATAGACTTGTTGGGGTATATTGTTCAATATTGATTTGCTGATATCAACTCTTCAAAGTACATATGTAAATATTGACTTACTGGGTAAGTTTTGGCAATATCTACTCACATGTGTAGATTTGTCAAAATTGAATCATCAGCATATATTCATGAATTATGACTCATTCAGGTTAGATTCATCTAATCACTGGTATAGATTTGTTGATATCAACACATTGAGGTAGATTCATCAATATTGATTGCATGGAGTTTATTTGTTGATATTGGCATATTGATGCATATTCATTGATATTGACTCTGGTATATATTTGTTGATATCAACTCAGTGGAAAAACTTGATATTGATGGGTTGATATTAATTCATCAATGTAGATTTGTTAATATTGACTCACCATGAAATATTATTGATATCCACAATTCTATATAGTTTTGTCAATATCAACCCATTGGGGTAGATTTGTCATTATCAACCAGTCATGGTAGATTCACTTATATCAACTAAACTGGGTAGATCCATTAATATTGATTTGTTGAAATCAATTTGTTGATGTAGATTCATCAATATTGACTCGTCCTGGGGCTGGGAAGATAGCTCAGTTGGTAAAGTGCTTGCCTTGTAAGCACAAGGCCCTGGGTTCGATCCCCAGCACCCCAAAAAAAATATATTGACTAGTCCATGTATATGGTTTGATATTGATCATTCTGGGTAGATTTGTTGATATTGACTCTTTCGTGGAGATTTATAGATATCAACCATAGGGGTAGATTCATCAATATTAATTTGCCAGTATGAATTTGTCAATGTAGATTCATTGATATCGACCCCAGGGGTATATTTTTATTATCTTCTCTTCATTAATATCTACACTTCTCATTAGTGCATTTTGTTTATATCAACCTGTCAGGGTAGATTTGTCAATATCAATCCATCAGAATAAATCCCTTAATATCAGTGGTTTGATGTAGAGTCATTGATATCAATACTTTGGTGTAGATTCATCAATATCAACTCATCAGGGTAGATTCATCAATATCAACTTGTGTAGATTTGTGATAAAGACTTGACTTGGTTCTTTTGTGAAAATTGACTCATTGGTGGAGATTTTTAGATATCAACTTGTAGGGATAGATTCATCAATATTGATTTATTGATATTGATTCATCAATTTATATTCATTGATATCAATTCATTGGTCTCTGTTGATCTACTCTTCTGGGTATATTTGTCAGTATCTACATGTTGATGTAGATTCATCAATATTGATTCATTGGAGTCGATTCATTCATATCAACCCATTGTATAGATTCATCAATTTTAATAATTCTGTAGATTCATTGACAACTCTTCACTGTAGATTCATCAAATTCAACACATCAATGTAGATGCACTGATACTGACTAGTCAATATCAAATTGTCAATATAGATTTGTTGATATTAACTTGATAGGATAGATTCATGAATATTGATTCATCATGTTAGATTCATTTTTTATTGACTTTTCTCCTTAACATGGACTTTTATAAATGCTTATTCTATTTCTGTTAAATCTAATTCATCTAATTTTAACTTATGGTACCCATGATATCCAATATTTTAGATCAACCTACCTAAAATTTTAAGTCAATTTTTTTGTTGAAGGCACATCCTGTAAGAAATAGATATTACACTTTAACTATTTTAGAGAAGTCTACACTACATTTATTGCTTGACTACTCAGAGAAATGAATACTTAAGTAAATTTAAAGATATCCATACTTTTAGCTATTTAACCAATTTCAGTCATGTGAACTGAAAGGCATTTGGATCCACTTTATTAATTCTTATTTTTATATAAATGCCAATTTTTGCATCATATAAATGATATAGACAAAAGCATATATGTGTATACAACATACAATAAACAGGTATGCACACATATGCATAAAACTAATATAAAACAAAGTATTTATACTTTTAGTATTCCAGTTATGAAACAAATTAACTTTGGATGTTTACTGCACAGAATGTCATATTTAACCACTGAGAAATTAAAATATAGCCTGTCACAAATTTTTATAAAACATGCATAGTACCTGTGCAGTTGGAGACATAAGGAGTAAAATCTACCAGCCATGTGGAAGACTAAAATCAAAGGCTCATGTGGGTTACTCATTCTCCAAGGTGGAAGATTTACTCTCATGTTCACCATTGTATATTGTCCATACTTAAGTCTTTTCAAAATAAATCTCTTCCTTTCCAGCATATTTGTGAGTTAACTTTTGAATAATTGGTCTCTGAGTAAATACAGTAGAAGAAAACATTAGATAAGAAACTCCAGGAACACAAAACAAGACCAACTAATGCAGGACCAAAGCTGAATTCACAAAAATACCCTGGAGCTCAGAAGAAGACAGAGGCTTTGGAACATGACACAGTTTGAAATATTAGAGAACTGGATCATATTAGATTCAGCTCAGATATGAAAAAATTCTGGGAGAACATGAAATCCTCAGGAGACTCTTTGCAATGACAATATGTATATATGGGATTCTTTTAATTTTTTCTTACTATGAATATCTGGAAAGAATAAAAATACATGAAAATTAGTGAATTCCCTGACATTCCCTGGTGCACCTGGCCTGAGATTTTTCCCTTTCTTTCTTTCTTTCTTTCTTTCTTTCTTTCTTTCTTTCTTTCTTTCTTTCTTCTTTCATTTATTCTTTTCTTCTTTCTTTCATTCTTCTTTCTTTATCATTCTTTTCTTTAGCTCTTAATGTTGAACCAATTCAAAGAAGAGAATCGCAGAGTATAGAAAGAAAAAATCTTTTAATACCTACAGCAACTTCAATTTAAAACTGACATCATATTTCCTCTGTGTTTGAATCAGTTTTGGAATTAACTAATGGAGATTTATTTACATATGGATATCAGGCAGGAAGTATGTAAAAAAAGAACATACCATTTTGAACATGCTACTCAGAAAATTTATACATAGCACAGTTTGATCATTTTTCTCCATTTTGTAAAATAATTCTTCTACAGATAGGGTAATAATTTATGTTTTTCTTCAGAGACCATTTTTTCCATTCCCTGGCTTGTAATCAAGCCAGACTCAGGTGAAGAATAAAACTAGTATTTGTTCCTTAACTTCTGGGGTGGTATTCCAGAGAAGTGTAAACTTGCATCCAATCTATGAGACAAAGGGAAGACTAGGGGTGTCTCCTGATATTCCCTGCCTCTTGTGATACAGTGTGTAGAGAGTGGTGACAGAGAATGGGAGAGCAGTGATTGAGATTGAGGGTCTCTGATGACCTCATGACTGTGGCATGCCTGGTGCTTTGGAATGTTTCTGTGAAAGGGCAGAGGTTGCTTAGCTGCTGTGGAAATGCCCTTTATGAGCAGTCTCACTGCAAGAGTCCTATCACTTCTGACCTTGATCTCGGGCACACAACTCCTGGGAAGGAAGGAATTCTTATGCTAGACAACCACAATGTTTCACCAGCTCCACTTCTCCAGTTTCTGCCTGCCTTATAGTAATTTTTAACAATGGAATTTCTTGAGAGTTACACAAATCTCCTAACATTTCACTTTGCAACTGTGTCTTGCAACTACAGAAAAGAAACATAGGATATCCTAGTTTCTGTAAATTTATTACATAAAAAGAATAATGGTTGCATAGATTTTAACCTGATAATGAGACATTTATAAATAAAAATTGCTGGCATAACTCTTTAGATCTGCATCTCCATCAGAGAGCACAGCTCCACCTGATACCAGCTTAATCTTCAAGGTCTGTGTCTGTGAATATTTTCCATTTCCCCTTCACCCCTGACTGAACATGGGAGTTTGGTTGCACTTGTTAAGACAGTTGGTGGACCATATGGATATGGACACAGGGTAACTTTCTTCAATCATTACAATAGGGGACAGTTCTGAAGGGGTACCTTATAAGTTAAAAAAATTCTCAAAGATAAGGAGGTCGGGGGAGTGAGTCAGAGTCAGGTGTAAAATATGGGAAATACAGGATCCAGAGAAAGGGATCATTATGTGTCTGTCCATAGAGATTTGCATAGGAAGATTGATAGTTCAGTTAGACAAGCACAGATGTTAGAATTTATAAACTTTACTACTAAAACGGTCCCAGTGTTGATGCACTCTCAAAATGGCTTTAGGAGACACACTTGTTTAGGCAAGTTGCAGAAAATTTTATGAGAATGCAGTAAATCTTGCTTTTTTAATTTTTTTGTATTTTGGTTTTTCTAATTAGTTTACATGACAGTAGAATGCATTTATACATTTTGACAGATCATACATAAATAGAGTACAATCTCTCATTTTTTCTGATTATACATATTGCAGGATCACATGAGTCATGCAGTCAAACCAACCTAGATGCCCTCAACAGATGAATGGATAAAGAAAATGTGATATGTGATATATTTGATGCCAACCACATTACAAAAATGAAGCATTTTTAAAGGACTTTAAAGTTCTACTTGATATGACTTCATGAGACAAAACCTAATAATATGTAATATTCCACCAATTTTTTTTTTATTGTAAACAAATGGGATATGAGTTGTTTCCCTGTTTGTACATGGATTAAAGACATACCATTTGTATAATCATAAATTTACATATGGTAATGATGTTTGATTCATTCTGTTATTTTTCCCTTCCCCTCCACCCCTCCCACCCCTCTTTTCCCTCTATACAGTCCTTCCTTCCTCTATTCTTGCCCCCTCCCTAACCCTAATCCTAACCCTAACCCCTCCCACCCCCATTATGTGTCATCATTCACTTATCAGCGAGATCATTCGTCCTTTGGTTTTTTGAGATTGGCTTATCTCACTTAGCATGATATTCTCCAATTTCATCCATTTGCCTGAAAATGCCATAATTTTATCATTCTTTAGGGCTGAGTAATATTCCATTGTACATATATATACCACAGTTTCTTTATCCATTCACCAATCGAAGGGCATCTAGGTTGGTTCCATAATCAGGCTATTGTGAATTGAGCAGCTATGAAAATTGATGTGGCTGTATCTCTGTAGTATGCTGATTTTAAGTAGTTTGGGTATAGGCCAAGGAGTGGGATAAATGGGGCAAATGGTGGTTCTATTCCAAGTTTTCTAAGGAATCTCCACACTGCTTTCCAGAGTGGCTGCACTAATTTGCAGCCCCACCAGCAATGTATGAATGTACCTTTCTCCCCACATGTCGCCAACACCTGTTGTTGCTTGTATTTTTGATAATCGCCATTCTAATTGGGGTGAGATGGAATCTTAGTGTGGTTTTCATTTGCATTTCTCTCATTACTAGAGATGTGTAACATTTTTTCATATGTTTGTTGATTGCTTGTAGATCTTCTTCTGTGAAGTGTCTGTTCATTTCCTTAGCCCATTTGTTGATTGAGCTATTTGTATTCTTGGTGTAGAGTTTTTTGAGTTCTTTATAGATTCTGGAGATTAGTGCTCTATCTGAAGTATGATTGGCAAAGATATTCTCCCACTCTGTAGGCTCTTTCTTCGCATTGCTGATAGATTCCTTTGCTGAGAGAAAGCTTAAAAAGCTTTGTATCTATCCCAGTTATTGATTCTTGCTTTTATTTCTTGTGCTATGGGAGTCCTGTTGAGGAAGTCTGGTCCTAAGCTGACATGTTGAAGATCTGGACCCACTTTTTCTTCTATAAGATGCAGGGTCTCTGGTCTGATTCCAAGGTCCTTAATCCATTTTTGAGTTGAGTTTTGTTCAGGGTGAGATAGGGGTTTAGTTTCATCCTGTTGCATATGGATTTCCAATTTTCCCAGCACCATTTGTTGAAGAGGCTATCTTTTCTCCATTGCATATTTTTGACACCTTTGTCTAGTATGAGAAAAAATTGTATTTATTTGGGTTTGTGTCTGTGTCCTCTATTCTGTCCCATTGATCTATCTGTCTATTTTGGTACCAATACCATGCCATCTTTGTTACTATTGCTTTGTAGTAAAGTTGAAGTTCAGGTATTGCGATATCCCCTGCTTCACTCTTTCTACTGAGGATTGTTTTAGCTATTCTGGGTTTCTTATTCTTACAGATGAATTTCATGATTGCTTGCTCCATTTCTGTAAGGTACATCATTGGGATTTTAAGTGGAATTGCATTGAATCTGTATAGCACTTTTGGTAGTATGGCCATTTTGAAAATATTAATTCTGCCTATCCAGGAACATGGGAGATCTTTCCATCTTCTACGGTTTTCTTTAATTTCTTTATTGTTCTGTAGTTCTCATTGTAGAAGTCCTTCATCATTTTTGTGAGATTGATTCCCAAGTATTTTATTTTTTTTTGATGGTATTGTGAATGGGGTAGTTTTCCTAATTTCTCTTTCTGAAGATTTATCACTTACATGTAAAAATACATTGGATTGATGAGCATTGATCTTGTTACCTGCTACTTTACTGAATTCACTTATGAGTTCTAAAAGTTTTCTGGTGGAATTTCCTGGCTCCTCTAAGTATATAATCATATCATCAGCAAACAGGGATAGTTTGAGTTCTTTTCCTATTCGTATTCCTTTAATTTCTTTGGTCTGTCTAATTGATCTGGCTAGCGTTTCAAGAACAATGTTGAATAGAAGTGCTGTAACGGGGCATCCCTGCCTTGTTCTAGTTTTTAGGGGGAATGCTTTCAGTTTTTCACCATTTAGAAGGATATTAGCCATGGGCTTAGCATAGATGGCCTTTACAATGTTAAGGAATGTTCCCACTATCCCTATTTTTTCTAGTGTTTTGAGCATGTAGGGATGCTGTATTTTATTGAATGCTTTTTCTGCATCTATTGAAATAATCATGTGGTTCTTGACTTTAAGTCTATTGATATGGTGAATTACATTTACTGATTTCTGGATGATGAACCAACCTTGCATCCCTGGGATGAAACCCACTTGATCATGGTGCACTATCTTTTTAATATGTTGTTGTATGTGATTTGTTAAGGTTTTGTTGAGAATTTTTGAGTCAATGTTCATTAAGGATATTGGTCTGAAATTTTCTTTCCTCGATGTGTCTCTGTGTGGTTTGGGTATCAGGGTAATATTGGCTTCATAGAATGATTTTGGGAGGGTTCCCTCCTCTTCTATTTCATGGAATACTTTGAGAAGTATTGGAATGAGATCTTCTTTAAAGGTTTTCTAGAACTCAGCTGAGAGCACATCTGGTCCCTGACTTTTCTTTGTTGGTAGTCTTTTGATGACTTCTTCTATTTCATTACTGGAAATTGGTGTATTTAAATTATGTATGTCCTCTTCGTTCAGATTAGGTTATTCATATGTCTCTAGAAACCTGTTGATGTCTTCAAAATTTTCTATTTTGTTGTAATATAGATTTTCAAAATAGCTTCTAATTATGTTTTGTATTTCACTCGTGTCTGCTGTGATATTTCCTTCTTCATTCCGAATTTTAGTGATTTTGGTTTTCTCTCATTTTCTCTTTGTTAGAGTGGCTAAGGGTTTATCTATTTTGTTTATTTTTCAAAGAACCAACTCTTTATTTTGTCAATTTTTTGTATTGTTTCTTTTGTTTCAATTTCGTTGATTTCAACTCTGATTTTAACAATTTTCTGTCTTCTAGTACTTTTGGTGTGGGTCTGTTCTTCTTTTTCTAGGGCTTTGAGCTATAGTGTTAGGTCGTTTATTTGTTGATTTTTACTTCTTTTATTGAATGCACTCCATGAAATAAATTTTCCTCTAAGTACTGCTTTCATAGTGTCCCAGAAATTTTGATATGATGTTTCTTTGTTCTCATTTACCTCTAAGAATTTTTAGGAAAATTTAATTTCCTCTAGGAAATTTTAATTTCCTTCCTAATATCTTCTGTTATCCATTCATCATATAATACCATATTCTTTAATCTCCAGGTGTTGGAGTAGTTTCTGTTTTTCACTCTTTCATTTATTTCTAATTTCAATCCATTATGATCTGATAGAATACAAGGTAGTGTCTCTATCTTCTTGTATTTCCTAAATTTACTTTTGTGGCATAATGTATGGTCTATTTTAGAGAAGGATCCATGTGCTGCTGAGAAGAAAGTGTATTTGCTCTTGGTTGGATGGTATATTCTATAAATGTCCGTTAAGTCTAAATTATTGTGTTATTGAGATCTATGGTTTCTTTGTTCAATTTTTGTTTGGAAGAACTGTCCAGTGGTGAGAGATGTGTGTTAAAATCACCTAGTATTATTGTGTTATGGTCTATTTGGTTTCTGAAATTGAGAAGGATTTGTTTGATATACATGGATGAGCCACTGTTTAGGGCATAGATGTTTATGATTGTTATGTCTTGCTGATTTATGGTTCCCTTAAGCAGAATGTAATGTCCTTCTTTGTCCCTTCTAACTTTGGCTTGAAGTCCACATTAACTGAAATGATGATGGATACCCCAGCTCTTTTGCTGAGTCCGTGTGCATGGTAAGTTTTTCTCCATCCTTTCACCTTTAGTCTATGGGTATCTCTTTCTATGAGGTGAGTCTCTTGCAGGCAACATATTGTTGGATGTTTCTTTTTAATCCAATCTGCTAGTCTATCTTTTGATTGATGAGTTCAGGCCATTAATATTCAAGGTTATTATTGAGATTTGATTTGTATTTCCGTTCATTTGGCTCATTTAATTCATTAATTAATTAATTTATTTATTTTTTTCATTTTGACACAAATTGGTTCCTCCTTTATTTGACAATTCCTTTAGGATAGTTCCTCCCTTTGCTGATTTGCTTCTTTGTTTTTCATCTCTTCCTCATGGAATATTTTGCTGAGAATGTTCTGTAATCCTGGTTTTCTTTTTGTAAATTATTTTAGCTTTTGTTTATCATGGAATGATTTTATTTAATTGTCAAATTTGAAGGTAAGTTTTGTTGGGTATAAGATTCTTGGTTGGCATCCATTTTCTTTTTTGGGCCTGAAAAATGTTGTTCTAGGTCCTTCTAGCTTTTAGGGTCTGAATTGAAAAATCTGCTGATATACGTATAGGTTTCCCCCTGAATGTAATTTGGTTCTTTTCTCTCACGGCCTTTAAAATTCTGTCTTTGTTTTGTATGTTAGGTATTTTCATAATAATGTGCCTTGGTGTGGGTCTGTTGTAATTTTGTATATTTGGAGTCCTATAAGCCTCTTGTTCTTGATCTTCCATTTCATTCTTCAGATTTGGGAAATTTTCTGATATTATTTCATTGGATAGATTGCTCATTCCTTTGGTTTGTTTCTCTAATTCTTCCTCAATCCCAATAATTCTTAAATTTGGACTTTTCATGATATCCCATAGTTCTTGTAGATTCTGTCCGTGATTTCTCACCACCTTCTCTGTTTGTTCAAATTTGTTTCAAGGTTAAATATTTTGTCTTCAATGTCTGAGGTTCTGTCTTCCAGGTGATCTATCCAATTGGATATGTTTTCTATGGAGTTCTTAATTGGTTTATTGTGTCTTTCATTTCAAGGATTTCTTTTTGTTTTTTTCAATATCTCTAACTTTATTAAAATGATCTTTTGTTTCCTGTATTTGCTCTTTTAACTGATTTGTGCAATCATTCAGTGCCTGCATTTGCTCTTTCATCTCATCGTTTGCTTCCCTGATCATTTTAATTATGTACATTCTGAACTCCCTTTCTGTCATTTCTTCTGCCATGCTGTCATTGGATTTTATTGATGTAGCATCTAGATTTGTTTGGGACATTTTCTTCCCTTGTTTTCTCATATTGTTCAGGTATCAATGAACTGTTGAGATATTGCAGATTTCCCCTATTGACTTATAATTTCCCTGAAAATTTCTAATATATCCCCTCTTAGCCTTCAGTAGCCTGAAGTCTTGGAGGAAGTTGATAATGCGGTGCTCCACAAGGACTCTGCCTCTCTAGGGGTGGTGGCCTTCCAGTGGGGGTATATTCCTTGCTAGTGAGCAGAGATGCCTCCACTTTTTGACAAATGGTCATCCAAAGGGGAACTAGGATGTGGGCTGAGGCAAGGCCTGTTTTGGTCTGTGTCTCTGGTTTTACCGTCCTTGTGGGAAAACCTCACCTGGCAAGGAAGACTCCCCTGGTGGGGAGGTCTCGCTGGTCAGTTCCCCTCCTAGAGGTTCTGTTCAATTCACATCTACTGCCTGGCTGGGCAGCCTTCCTCTACAATGTTCCCAGGGGCCCAGACCTACCTCCTGGGCCTGGGAGCCCTCGTCCTTTGCAGACAAGTCTCCTTAGGCTGCCTCTCCTCAGAGAAGTTGCCGTGCAGTTTCTGGAGCCTTCGCTCCACCCCTCAGCTTGTCTGTGTGGCTCTTCCACCAAGAAGTCGCCTTGGTCCTGGGACCCCTGCTCTGCAAGCTAATCACCTGGTTATGTGGCCCTACTCTGAGCAGCCACTGGAGCGCCTTACAGTCACTCCAAGTCCCAGCGACCCACCACATGCCTCTTCCTCCGGCAGCTGCCATGTGTTCCTGCGGTTGCTCTGAGTCCAAATGACCCACCACGCACCTCCTTCTCCTCCAGGCAATCACCCAGAGATCTGGTGCATTTGCCACGAGTCCCAGCAACTCACTGTGCACCTCCTCCTCCTGACAGCCCACCATAGCCCTGGTGCAGTCACCTCCGAGCCCAAGCGACCTGCTGTGCTCCTCCTCCTCCTCCTCCAGGCACACCCTGGTGTTCAGGAGCAGTTGTTCTGAGTCCAAACAACTCACCACTTACCTCCTCCTCCAAACAGCTGCCTGGAGCTCTGGTGTGGCTGCTGCTAAGTCCAAGCGTCCTGCCGTGCTCCTCCTTCTCCTCCACGCAGCCCCCGGTGTTCAGAAGCAGTCTCTCTGAGTTCAAACCACTCACTACGCTCCTCCTCCGTACAGCCGCCTGGAAGCCCTGGTGCAGTTGCTCCAAGTCCAAGAGACCCACCCCACTCTTCCGCCTCCTCCAGACAGGTTCCGTTGTTCAGGAGTGGTCGCTTTGAGTCCAAACAGTTCACCATGCCACCTCTTCCTTTGGGCAGCCGCCCGGAGCCCCAGTGGTTGCTCTGAGTCCAGCGCTCTGCTGAGCGGCCTCCTCTCCGATGCTCCCAGTTGTCCGCATTCACTCCTCCAGCGGGGGGAGGGGTGTCTCACCAGGCAGCTCTACTTCACAATGTTCCCTGTGTTCGGGGCTACCGCCCCATCCGGGATGCCTCCCCAATGGGAGAGACTCACCCGGCTGCTTTGAGTTGGTCCCAAGTCTCTCAATATCTCCTCTTCTTGAGTCCTGAGTCCTGGAGCAACATGAAACACAGCCACCCTCTAGTCTGCCAACTTGAAAATCCTAAATCTTGCTTTTATTGTGTTGTTTTTATTGTGTCTGGGGATTCACTATGTTGTGGTTAGTCAATGCCAGAAACATTCTGATTCAGTGTATATATATACACATAGTCACAAACATTAACTATGGAGCATGTGTATTTACCTTTATATAATGTGTGTTCAGTGTGCCTTCTTTGTGCTTTATGTAAGTGGTCTTATGAAAAGGGCTATGTCTGTGTTTACATTGTTTTTTTCTCTGTTGTGACTAAAAGACTTAACCAGACAAATTATAAAGAAGGAAAATTTTATTTGAGAGTTCACAGTTTCAGAGATCTCAGTCCATGGAAAGCTGGCCCATTCTTTGGGTATTGAGATCAGGTTAAATATCATGGCAGAAGTGTGTGGTGCAGGGAAGTGGCTAATATACATGAAGAAGAAAGAGACACTCACTCACCAGATACACAACATATACCACAAACACATGCCTCCAATGAAACAACTCCTCCAGAAACACTCTTCTTCTCTTCAGTAACCGCTCAGTTAATTCCATCAGGGGATTAATTTATCAATTGTTTTGGAGGATAAGGAGGACTTTCTGAATTGTTTGGATGTTTCTCTAAGAAGTGTGGAGGAAGTTTCCCTAAAGTATTATGTAGAGAACAGAACTTAAAGTGTGTAGGATGGCCTCTTGATTTAATTAGGGAGGGATTACTTAGGTGTGTAGGGAAGTGGGTTTGTGGTGAGTAGAAAAGGTTCTATGAAGTGAGAAAGTGGCTTATTTCATTGTGTAGTGAGGTATCTCTAAGGCATGTATAATGGGCCTTCTGAAGGGTGTGGGAGAGCTCCTTTATTTATGTCAGAGGACCCACTGTTTTTAGTTGGAATATCTCACAGCGGTACATACAATATGAGTAAGGAGAACTCAAAATTTTGATGAGAGTTTTCTTTGAGGATAGTAGAGGTAATCTCTGCGATGTTTAGGGAGGCCAGCCAAAAAAGAATCATGAGAACTCTCAGATGTCTAGGTATAGATTTGGAAGTAAGTAGGGAGGGCCCTTTGGTGAGCAGTGAGGTCAATCCGAGATGTTTGGTTAGGGTTTGCTGATTTGTGTCTGTAGGACTTGAAAAGAAGTATGATGTGAACTCACTTAGCTCTGTAGGGTTTTGTCTCTGAAATGTGTAGGTACAGATCACAATATGAGTAGTGAAGGCTTTTTTATGTATCAACAATGCACTCTGATATTTACAAGGGGGTTGCCTTGGTATTTGTAGTGAGTGTCCTCTGGTCAGTGTACTGTGAAGTTGATGAGGTATTTAGGAGGAATTCATGGTGTTTGTTTGAGTGCTCTTTACATTTCTAGGAAGTACCCCCGAGGTAATTTGGGAGGGTTCACAGAGTTACATAAGTATGGAGCTCTGTGAATTATAGAAAGAGATCAGTGATTTGTTTCCTGAGGGCTGTTTGTTGTGAGTAGTGAAAGCTCATTGAATTGAGAGAGGACAAACTGATGTGGATGGGAAGGCACTGTGAATTGAGGGTTATGGTTGGGCCTAAGGTAAGTGTTAGGTTCAGTATCAGGGTTAGCATTTGTGGTGTATAGGAAAAGCTTTTGTTGTGAGATAAAAGGCTTCTCTGCGGTGTGTATTGAGGGCTCTCAAAGGCGCATACATAGGCCCTCTAGTGCTTAGAGTGGGCTTGTGGAGAAGTACAGTTAATAGAGAGGGCTTCTAAAGCAGTATAGTTTGTACACACTGAGGTATATAGGGATGATTCTGTGTAGCATGTAGGAACTGTTCTTGATTTGAGTAGGGAAGACTTTCTTTAATGTGTATGGTGGGGACTCTAATTGGTGTATGAATAACTTTCAGACTTGTACTTTGTGAGATGAGTAAAGAGGGATATATGAGGAGTGTGTCAGGGTTCTGTTAGGTGTGTCAAAGTTCTCTTAGATGAGTGTGGGAGGGCCGTCTAAGAAGCACTTTGATCATTCACCCAGGTGCATAGAGAAAGCATACTCAGATGAGTAGAAAAGACTCAGCTGTTTTCAGAAAGTCATTTAAAGTGAATAATGAGAGCTCTGTGAGATAAGTGACAAAGTGACAAAGTGACATAGAAATGAGGACAAAGTGGCATTGAAATGAGGGACCTATGAGTTGTTGATTGGGTGATCTATATAGTGTGGAGGTAGGACTCCCTGATATAAGAAAGGAGGACTATGTGAGATTTGTAGTGTAGTTTCTTTGACGTATAAAAGCAGGGTTCACTGAAATACATAGGGACAGAACTCTGATATGTTTAGGTAGGGCTTTCAGAGTTGTCTACAAAGGTCCCTATTAAGGTGTGCAGAGGGATATATGAGAGGTGTATGAAGACTTCATGACTATTTAGAAAGACTACCTCAGTTGTGTAGAGAGGATCCTCTCAAGGCAACAGTGAGATATATCTAATATGAGTAGGGAGAACACACTGAAGTGTGATGGGAGCCTTTTTTGAGGATAGTGGATTAAATTAGAGGCATTTTAGGATGGCACTTAAATTAATATTTGAGGTTGGTTTCTGGAGGTACATAGGGAGGGTATTTTGCTGGTTATCTAGTTATCCAGTAGATATATAGGTAGAGTTTTTTGAGGTTGTCTAAAGGGAATTCTAAGGTTTCTATGGAAGTCTCTCTGAGATTTTTAGGGAGGACTCTTGACTGGGGTGTATAGGGATTGTACTCATATGTGAGTATTAAGAACTCCCAAGATGTGTAGGAATGTACCCCTAATGTGAATAAGAAGAGATCTCTGAGATGAATTGGGTGAATTAACTAAGGTTTTAAAGGAGAGCTCCATGAAATGGGTTACAGGCCCACTGAATTTTGGAAGTAGGGCATTGTGAGGTGTGCAGAAAAGTGATGTGTGGTGTTTAGTGACAGTTCTCTGAAATGTGTAGAAATTGCTCAATGAGGTGTGTGGGATGTATTTCCGAATTGTGCAAGGAAGGCCCTCTGAGGTGTAAGGGCACCTGTTGTGAGCAGGGAGGCCTTTCTCAGTGTATAGGGAAGTGTCTGTAATGTGTGTAGTTATGGTACTCTAAGGTATGGACAGAATTGCCCCTGTTGTTTGTAGTTCAAGTGCTCCGCTATGTTTTGGGAGGTATCAGGTATGCAGCATATATCTCTGTGGATGTAGGAGTGCTATCTGGCTTGTACAAGGTCCATTTGAAGTTAATAGTGAGATTCATTTGACATAAATAGAAAGAATACCCTAAGGTGTGATAGGAGTGTTCTTTGAGGAAACTAGAGGGGATATCAATGCTGTTTAGGAAGGCCAATCCAAAAAGTATCACAAGTGGTATTTGAGTTGAGTAGATACAGCACTGGAAGTAACTAGGGAGGACTTTTTGGAGTGTAGTGAGGTCTATCTGAGATATGTAGGTAGTGTTTGCTAAGGTGTTTAGCAAAGGCATTCTGAAGTTTGAGTTAACATTACTCTGGAATCTCTAAGGAGTACTCTTTGGGGTGTAAGAAGAGGGCTTTCTTTATTGTTTAGGTACTGCTCAAAAACGTGTTGATGAATCATCCTTAAGGCATGTATGTATGACACTTTGAAGTGTGTATGAAGGGTTCTTAATTTAAATAGGGAGGGATTCCTTAGACGTGAAGGGATATGTGTTTTAGGTGTGGAGAAAATGTTCTCTTGGTTCTCTTCATTGCATAGGAGGTCTCTCTGAGGCATGTAGGGAGGGTCCATTGATGGTTGTAGGAGGGTCCCTTGATGTGTGTGGGAGGGCCCCTTGAAGTGAGTTGAAAGGATTCACAGATGTGCATAGGTATGGTGTTCTTTGCTGGGTAGAAAAACCTCAGTAAGTTGTTTACAGACAGCCTTTTGAGGTGAGTATTGAGAGCACTCTGATATCAGTAGGGAGGACAAACTGATATAAAAGGGAGAGAGCTATAAATTCTGTGCTAGGGTTAGGGTGTTGCTTACAGTTTTAGATCAAAATCCATATCTTGCTCAGTGTCAGAGTCAGGAACAGCCCTCTATGGTATGTAGGCATGGTTTGTGTTTATGGTTATGGTAGGATTAAGGTTATGTTAAGGGTCATGGTCAGTATTTTCAGTGTACAAAGAATGACTCGGTGATGAGTTGAAAGAATTATTTGAGGTGTGTATTGATCACTTTCTAAGGTGGGTAGAAAGGCTCTCTGCTGTGTTTAAAGAATGCTTGCCAAGAAAAATAATTAGTAGGGAATGCTTGGAAAGGAGTATATTTTATACCCAGTGAGGTATATAGACATGCCTCACTGAGGTGTGTAGGGATATTCTCTGATGTGTTTAGGGACTGCTCTTGATGTGGGTAGGGAGTCTACCTTTGATGTGTATGATGGTACACTCAAGTGTGTAGGGAGTGTCCTCTCAGGTTGGTAGCATGTGGCCTCTGAACTGTGTAAAGAGGGTTCTATGAGTTGTGTAGGAGGGTTCCATGATGTGTGTCATATGACAATTTAATATGTGTGGATGTGCCACTGATGTGAATTGGGAGGACACACCGTAGTGCAGAGGAAAGGTGCTTTGTGATGTGTAAGAAGGGTTGAGTGAGATGTGTTTGTAGGACCTTTTGAGGGAAGAAATGAGATCTCTGATAAATGAGTAGGGAGGGCAAATCGATATAGAAGGGAGAAGATCATGAGATTAGGGTGTGGGTTGTCATTAGGGATACGGTTTAGGGTCAAGTTCATGATCACGTCGTCATGGTCATGGAGGGCCCTCTATTTTATGTAGTGAGGGCTTTGGATTAGAGTTAGGATTAGATTTAAGGTTAGATTCAGGATCAGGGTTAGCATTTGTGGTGTACATAGTATGCCTATGTAGTGATTCTGAAGTGTTTTCTGAGGTGTGCACTGAAGACTCTCTGAGTTATTTAGAGAGGACTTACAAAGAAGTATAGTTAGCAGAAGGGACTTTAAAACAAGTACAGTTTGTATTCAGTGAGGTATGTATGGATGTCTCTGTGAGGTGTGTAGAGATTGCTTTCAGGTGATTAGGTAGTAGTATATTTATGTGCATGGAGAATACTTTAAGGTGTGTAGGGAGAGCTCTCTGAGGTTAGTAGTGCATGGTCTTTGAGTTGTGTAGAGGACACTATGAGGTGTGTAGGAGAACTCTATGATATGTCAGAGGGCTATTAGACATGTGTGGGAGGTCCAACTGTGAGGGCTTGAGAGGGCTCACATAGGTCTGTACAGAGTTTTTACTGAAATGAGTAGAAAGAACTCTAGTGAGTTGTGCTCATAGAACCATTTGAGGTGATCAGAGAGAGCTCTATAAGATGAGTATGGAGGACAAATTATATAAAAAGGAAGGCATTATGAGGTGTGGAGCGGAGTATCTCTTTGATGTGTAGGTAGGATTCATTGAGATAAGCAGGGAGGGCTCTCTGAGATTTGTGTAGGTTCCCTGAGGTGTTTAGTGAGGACTCATTGAAATACATAGGGATGGCACACTGATATGTGAAGGGAAGTCTCTCAGGGGTGTGTAGGGTGGTCCCTATTAGGTATGCAGAAGAACCTATGAGGGATGTGAGAGGACTTTACATCTGAGTAGAAATGCTGTCTCAGTTGTGTAGGGCCCTCTAAAGTGAATAGTGTGATATCTCTTATTTGAGTATGGAGAATATAATAAATTTTGGTGGGAGGATCCTTTGAAAATAGTATAGGAAATCTCTGAGGTGTTTTGGAGGGCACTCTATGGAGTATCAGGAGGACTCTCTAAAATTTGTAGTTTTTGGCCTTCAGCAGTGAATAGAGTGGGGCTTTTGGTGAGTAGTGCAGGCTACCTGAGATGTACAGGTAGCGTTTTTTGAGTTTTGGGGGTTTGATGAAATGGCATTCTGAGGTTTGTATGGAAGCCTTTCTGAGATTTGTAGGGAGGAGAGTTGAATTCGGTGTTTTACGGAGTGTGTTGTTTGGTGAGAGGTATGTACTCTATGAGGCATGTACGTATATACTTCTAAGGTGAGTAAGGGGAGAATTCTGATGTCAATTAGGAGAACAAACAGGTTTGAATGGAGGCTCTATGAATGTGTAACAGAGTCCTCTGAATTGTGAATGTAGTGTAGAGAGGTGGTGTGTAGTATTTCTGAGATGTGGAAGAAGGGGGCTGTGAGGTGTGCAGGAAGGGAAGGACCTCTCTGAAGTTGTTGTGTGGACTCTCTGAGCTGTGCAGAGAAGTCTCCTTTAGGTGTGCTGAAGCTATGTATGAGGTGTGAAAATGGCTTTTGCCCATGAAGGAGTGCTATCTCAGTTGTGTATTGATGTCCCTGTGAAATAAATACAGAGGTCCATCTGATATAAGCAAGGAGAACACCCTGTAGTGGATAGTGGAAGTTTTCTTGTAGAAGAGTAGATGGAATCTCTGAGGTGTGTAGGTAAGTCACCTGGAGGTGAGTAGGGATAGTTTTTAGTGAATACTGAGGTCTATCTGAGATGTGTGGGTAGAATTTGCTGAGGTGGTGTAGCACGAGCATTCTGAGGTGTGAATTAACACTTCTCTGGCCATTTTTAGGGATTACTCTTTGGACTGTATAAGGAGAGCTTTCTGAGTTGTTTAGGGTTGGCTCAATGAAGTGTGGAGGGCATGACCCTAAGGTATGTATGGATGGGATTTAGAGTTGTTTAGGAAGGGTTGTTAATGTGAGTAGGGAGAAAATTCTTAGATGTATAGGGAGGAATGTTTGAGGCATATAGGAAATTTCTCTGAGGTGGGAAATTGGATTCTTTTATTGTGAATTAGGGCTCTATGTGGTATTGTGTGAGGGATCTCTGAGGGGTGTAGGAGGGCTTTATGAGGTTCATAGCAGGCCTAATTGACATGAGTGTGAGTGCTCCATTAAGGAAGTACGGTAATTTTTGGTATATATGGAAATCCAGTCAAAAGGGATTTCTGCAGAGTGTAGTAAGGTTTTTTATGAGGTTAATAGAAAGGTTCCATCATGTATTTAGAAGGCCTGAAAAGGAGTGCTATATGAACTCACTTATTTGTATAGGAATATGTCTATTTCAGTGTGTAGGGACAATCTCTTGAGACATATAGTGAGGACATTTTTCAATGTGTCAGGAGGACACTAAGATGTGTAGGGAGGCTTCTGTGATTTTTGTATGGAGATGATTCTGAACTGAGAAAGGGTTATTATTAGGTTTAAGGTTAGTTTCTTTAGGTTATGGCTTGGATTAGAGTTATATTTATAGTTAGTATTAGAATTAGGGGGTTAGTGTTAGAGTTAGAGGGTTAAGATTCAGTTCAGTGTTGGTGTTAGGATTCAAATCAGTATTTGAATTGTAATAGGAAGTCCTCTGTGGTGTTTAAATGGCTCTCTGAATTGTTGTAATGGCTCTCTATGGTGTATTATGAGGACTTCCTGAGGTGAGTACACAGGCTTTCTGAGGTGATTAGGGAAGGCTTCCAAAAAACCATAGTAAGTACTCATTGAGGTCTGTAAGGATGTCTCTCTGAGGTGTGTAGGAACAGATCTTCAGATGTGTAGTGAGGGTATTCTTTGATGTGTCAGCAGAAACTAAGATGTGTGTACAGATGGCCTCTGAGATTTGTAGGGAGTGGCCTCTGAGTTTGTGTAGGCAGGGTACTATTATATGTGTCAGAGGGCTCCTTTACCTATGTGGAAATGCCCCCTGAGATGAGTTGAGAGGGTTACAAAGGTGAATCAGGAAGGTGCTCTGTAAAGTGTAGAAAGAAGTTCACTGAATTGTGTTTCAAGGGCCATTTGAGGTGATTAGTTAGAGATTAGTGAGATGAGTAGGGAGAACAAACTGGTGAATGAGTAAAGGCACTATTATGTTAGGCTTAGGGTCAAAATTTAGGGTCAGGTTCAGGTTCATGGTCAGTGTCAGTGTCAGAGAGGACTCTCTGGTATGTAAGAAGGGCTGAGGTTTAGGCTTAAATTAGGGTTAGTGTCAAGCTTGTGGTCAGTTTCAGTATTTGAAATTTATGGGGAAGGCCTCTGTGGTTAGTCGAAAGGGCTCTATGAGATATATATTGAGAACATTCTATCATCAGTAGATAAACTCTCTGATGTGTTTATAGTGCACTTGAAGAGAAGTTTAATTAATAGAACTGACTTGCAAAGGAATTTAATTTGTGCAACCTGAGATATGTAAAGACATCCCTCTGAAGTGTGTAGGAAATGCATTTGAGGTAAGTAGAACCAGCTTTCTTTGATGCCTAAGGAGGGTACTCTGAGATTATTTGGGAGGAGTTTTAGGTTTGCAGTATGTGACTGTGGAGGGAGGGAACTATGGCATAGGCAAGACCTGTATAAAATGTGTTTGAGATCTCCTAGTGGTATTTCCTGAGGCAAGCTTGGAGGGCTCACAGAGGTGCTTAGGGAGGGTGTTCTGTGAATTTTATAAAGGGTTTAATGAGGAGCATTAGTAGGCCTTTTATGGTAAGGCACAAAAACTCTGTGACATGAGTAGGGAGAAAAAACTGATGTAGAAGGGAAGGTTCTATGAGGTTAAGTTTAATGTTAGCATTAGAATCAGTAATGTGTCAAGGTCTGGGTCATGGTCACTGTCAGTGTCAGCAAGGGCTCTCTGTGGTATGTATGGTGGGCTTAGTGTTAGGGTTAGATTTAAGGTTGGGTTCTGGGTTGGGGTCAGTATTTTCAATGCATAGGGAAGGCCTCTGTTGTGAATTGAAAGGGCTCCATTAGGAATGTATTGAGGGCTTTCTGAGGTGAGTAGAGGTGCTTTCTGAGGGATTTAGAGAGTACTTGAAAGAAAGCATAGTTAATAAAGAAGGCTTTTAAATGACTCTAATTTGTACTTGTTGAGGTATGTAGGGAAGTCTATCTGAGGAGTGTGGAGACTGGGGTTGAGGTCAGTAGGAAGGGCTTTCTTTGATGTGAATGAAGGTTACTGTGAGGTGTATGGAGAGGAATCCCTGAGTTTAGTAGCTTGCAGTCTCTGATGTGTCTAGAGGGGCTCATATAAGGTCTGTAGAAGAGATCTTTGATGTGTTTCAGAAGTCTCCATGATGTTTGTGGGTGGTTCTTCTGAGTTGAGTTGGGAGGGGGTCACTCAGCTGTATAAAGAATGTGTACTGAGAAGAATAGAGAGGACTCAGTGAGGGCCTTTTTAGCTGAGTGGTGAGAGCTCTGTAAGAGAAGTAGTGAGGAAAAACTGATGTAGAAGGAAGGACCTTATGAAGTGAGAAAGGGGGCCTATGTCACCTGTACCTCAGACTTTTTGAGACGTTTAGGGAAGGCTCTCTGAGCTTCGTAGTGTAGGTTCTCTGAGGTGTATAATGATGCCTCCTTTAAATGCATGGTATGGCATTCTGATGTGTGTATGAAGGGTCTCACAGGTGTGTAGGGGATGATTTATTAGATATACCAGGGGATCTATGGGGGTGTAAGTAAGCCTTATGACTGAGTAGAGGTACTAACTCAGTTGTTGTGGGAGGGCCCCCTGAAGTAAATAGTGAGATCTCTTTGATATGTGTAGGGAGAACACACTGTGTTTTGATGGGAGGGTTTTTGAGAATAGTATAAGAAATCTCTGAAGTGTTTGTGAGGGCTTTCAATGGAGAATGATGGGTACTCTCTTAGGTGTTTATATGCAGCCCCCAGAAGCGAGTAGCAAGAGTTTTGGATAGAAGTGAGATCTGTGTTGCAAATGAAGCACTGGTTGAGGTGGGTAGCATGGACATACTGAGGTTGGAATTAACATCTCTCTGGTGCTTATAGGGAATGTTTGCTGGGATATATATATATATATATATATATATATATATATATATATATATATAAAAGACTATCTGAGTTGTTTAGGTGTTGCTTACTGAAGTGTGGAGGAAGCATCCCTAAGTTCTGTATGGATGGCACTTTGAAGTGTGTAGGAAGGGCTCTTGATGTGAGTAGGGTGCAATTACTTAGATGTGTAGGGGGATGAGATTGTGGTGTATAGAAAATGTTCTCTGGGGTTTTAAAACAGGTTCTCTTTGTGTAAGGAGGTCTCTTTGATGTATGTAAGGAGGGCCTTCTGTAAGGGGGATTTATAAGGTTTGTCAGTGGACTTCTTGGTGTGAGAGAGGGCTCATAACTGAATAAGTAGGGCTTTTGCAGTGTATAGGAAAGCACTCTGAAGTGAATTTGAAGGGCTCTCTGAAGTGTGTTGTGAAGGCTCTCTGACATGAGTATAAATTCTCTCTGAGGTGTTTAAAGAGCACCACATAGAAATATAGTTAGTACAAAGGTCTTATATAGGAATATAATTTGTATTCAATAAGGTATATATGAATGTCTACCTGAGGTTGTCTACACAAGTTGGTACTACTTTTGATATAAGGATGGTTCCAATTGATATGATATGGAGCATACTATGATGTGTGTAGAGAGGGGTCTTTAAGATTGGTAGTGTGCAGCTGCTGAGCTGTGTAAGGAGGTGGTTATGAATTGTGTAAGAGGGTTTTATGATGCTTGTCCTAGGGCTTCTTTTTGTGTGTGAGAAGACCCCCTGAGGTAAGTTGGGATGACTCACGGAGTTGCACAGGGTGTGTGTACTGAAAACTATAGAAAGAACTCAGTGAGATGAGTTCGATGGCCATTGGAGTAGTAAGAGTTTGGTGAGATGAGTAGGAAGAAAAGACTGGTGTAGAAGGGAGAGCACTGTGAGTTAGGGTTATGTTAGACCTAGGATTAGGGTTTACGGTCAGGGTCAATTCATGGTCTGTTTCAGGGACAGGGAGGACTCTGTATCATGTTGGGAAGACTTAGGTTTATGCTTGGGGTTAGGATTAGGTTCAGAGTAAGAGTTATTATTTATGGTGTATATGAAAGACCATGATGAAGAGCCAAAATTGTTCTCTGAGATGTATATATTGAGGCTCTGTAGAGGTGAGTATATAGGTTCTTTGAGGTGTTTATAGAGGGTTTACAAAGAAATATTGTTTCTTCTTGCAAAGAAGAAAACAGTGAGTTTTACTCACTGAATTATGTATTGTCTTCTCTGATGTGTTTAGGAACACATGTAGGGAGGCCCTCTGAAGGATGTAGGAGGGCTTTATGAGGTTCTTAGGAAAGCTTACTGATGAGAGTATAAGTGTTCACTTAAGTGAATAAAAGGGCTATTTGCAGTTCATGGGAAAGATCTCTGTGGTCAGTCAAAAGTTTTCTCTGAGGTGTATGTTGCAGGCACTCTGAGGTTAGTAGAAAGCCTCTCTAAGGTGTTTAGAGAAGACTTGCTAAGAAGTATACTTACTAGGGCTTGTGAAATACTAGTTTGTACTCACTTAAAAATGTAGTTATATCTATCTGAGGTGTGGATGATGTAAGGTGGCACTCATTTAAAGAATAGTATCACAGCTTGATCAACATCAAATGCAATGAGTCACAAATATGACACACAAATATAAACACACAGAGACAAAAATTCTGAGAGTCCGGTGCTACCTAAATGGGAATCTGAGTGGAGGGCTAGACTCTACTCACTTTCAATGGCCTGTCCTGTTTCACCTCTGGTCTTCATGGGAAATATCACCAGAGTTGTTGGTCCCAACATTGATACAGTGCTTCCAATCTTCAGAAAAGGCTCTACTAGGTACTTTACTGAAAAATAATCATCCAAAGAAGAGTAGACAACAAGAACTCATGGTTCTTTACTTGCTGTCTCAACAGAAGTGAGTGGAATGGGAGTTTATTTGGAATGTGGGTGCCTAGCTACTAGGGTTCTAAATTCTGTGTATTCTACTGCCAAGGAAGTGAGGTCACTTCCTTGGGGACTCCATATACCCAAACCCCTTTCTCACACAAGATGGTTTTAAGGGCCCACTGGGATGCAGGTTTCTCCCATCTTCCCTTGACATGTACTCAACTGGACATGGTTACACCAACAAACCCTGAATCTTGTCCCCAGACTGTCCCAGGTGTAGCCAACTCACCTGGTTTGGAGAGAGAGATTGAATCAGACCCATTTCCTCCTTCTGGCCATGTGGGTGGTGCTGAG
Organism: Sciurus vulgaris; assembly: GCF_902686455.1. Classification (NCBI taxonomy): domain Eukaryota; kingdom Metazoa; phylum Chordata; class Mammalia; order Rodentia; family Sciuridae; genus Sciurus; species Sciurus vulgaris. The sequence continues at coordinate 1,935,525 of NW_027632409.1, forward strand.
GAAGTCATTATGCCTTATATGGCATGAATACTTTTGCCATTTATTCCCCTGGGATTATTTTAGTATATGCTTTTGAAATTGTCATCAGGTGTATAAGGCCATTTATATACGTACTCCTTGGGAAACCTACTGATTGAGTCATGTGTCTGTAATGCATCAATATGAAGAAAACAGAAAGGAGAGGGACAAGAGATGATGTACAATTCTACCATGATGTGAGTCCACAGTGAAAGAAGGGAAATCAACTTCTACTTTTTTTCTTGTTTCCAATCTGTCCCACTAGAAGTTTGTCATGACTGATTTTCAGAGATAGACTCCCTGTGCCATAGACCTTCCAATGCTTCCTGTGAAACTTAGGATTGTTTCAATATTTCTTCTCATTTTATGATGTGGGTATACTACAAGGGATCACTGACAAAAAAGAATTCTATTGTCCAAAACCTGTAGATTCCCCATCTAAGCAAATTCATGTAAGCATCTGGTTTCAAAGAAAAATAAATCAACAACAGTCATGGTATTTCACTTCCAAGATGTAGTCATCAGAAGTCTTATTTCTTTGTCTCCATAGTCCCATAGCAGTGGCACTGCTATAATTCCAGAGATTTTTTGGAAACTTTTGTGTCACAGCAGGCAAAGTTCCAGGTACACTGTTATATGGCAAGGACCTGGCATTTCTGTTTCCATTTCTAAATGCCTCACATAGATGAAAATATTTTGGTTTTAAAATTCATGAATGCAATTTTTATCAAGAACAAATGATGGTGTGAAATTGCCAAAACTTTGTTCAATACCGTGGTCATAACCATGGTAGTGCAATTCTCTTTCTCTATTTCCTTAGAGAATGTCTGCATTCCTTCTTTCTAGGTCACAGCAGGTCACTTCTTTTTGAGTGTGTTGTTGAAGACAGTTTCTTTCTATTCTTCTAACTAAATTTTGGAAGAAGGCCCCAGCAGATGAACAAAGAACCAAGTCAGAAGTCAATATTTATTCAATAGCTAAGGTTACTGAAGCAGAGAGAAGGACTGAAAATTCAGTTTTGATAAAAGGAAAAGAACTAGGTAACCACTCTCTTCAGGGGATAGTCATTAATCTAATGCAGGTTCACTGAGTGCCCTGTGCCCACTTTTGAATGAACACAAGAAACTGATGACCTTCTCTTCTATTAAGAAACATCTCAAAGCTTAGAACCATCTTGCTCTTGCACACAGAACTAATTGCCTTCTTATTACCATCCCAAAAAGTGAGTCTGATGATAGACCACTGACTTGGAAAGACTTGAATATCAATACTCATATGTGCAATCACACCTGTCAGAGGGCTCTCAGAATAGGGCATTGATGAAGGCTTCTGTGTTCCTTGAAATTTACTGGGGAACAACAAATGGGGTGGATCGCCATAAGGAAGACCTGCAACTCTGAATGGTAATGAGTTTGTTAAGCCCTGAAGCACCAGTGAATTTGAAAAAATGAAATAGTCCTTGCTATTTAAGTTGGTGAAAATTGAAGTCATGGAAAATTCTCCCCTCCTATCTCCTGGACCTATAGGTATTCATCATAATGCCTTAAGGCATTATGCAATAACATTCCATATCCACTATGTTTCTTCAGGAAGGAGAAAGAGCCCTGTATGAGCTTTGACATGCCTGTTAGGACCATGAAATGAGCAGAAGTTCAGTCAGTTTCCACGTCACTGTAAAAAGCCATTAAGTTAACAAGTTCAGCTAGTGATGATTTCTCTTCATTGACCATTTTTGGAAAATGCCTAGAAATTGATTTGCTGAGATCATTGCTTAATTCTCCAAAAGAGGAGAAAAAAGAAATCACAGACAAGGGTGATGAATCCTGGGTACCAGAGGGGTTTGATTCCACTGGAAACAGATTCACTGTCTTAACAAAGAATTTTCATGAACAAGTATATCAATAAAGCCTACCTGAGTGTTAGTCCCTTACCCCTAATACATCTTTCTGCAATATCCTCAACATGATTCTCTAACCAGCTGTCCCAGCACTGAATTTCACACTCTGAAGCACAGTATCACCATATCCAAACACTGAGGCACCAAGCTCTGAGGGCTGTACTATTCTCTTCCTAAGAAGAACATTGAAGACAGGTGTAGTGTGCCAAACTCTCAATAGAAAAATCCCAACAACATACATTCTTTAAAATTATGATTTTTCTGACAGATCAATGTAGGCAAAATAATAATTTTAAAGTGATATATTACGACCACAACTTCCCTTCTGAAATCCAAATTAGGCGAATACAGTGATTAAAGTCACAGTGTGAAGCCCAGAACAATCAATGTCAGTGTGAGATTATGATACCCTGGAAACACAGTCCACAGATTTTGCCTTCTTTGGTCTTGTGTTAGCAAGGAGAAGCAAGGCAGTGTAGGTTACATATGTCCCTGCACATGTCCTCACATCTGCAGCTACTTACTCAGGGTATGTACTCAGGGTATGGTGATCCTGACAGAGGCCATGGAACTTAGGGACCACCTGGTTTGTCTCAGGTGCAAGACTGCAACTCAGATCTGAAGGGTCAAATATGAGGTGGCATGGAACCCTGTGTATGACTGAGGGATGTTTCATTGCAGTTGCATTATTGGTGACATATTCCTCCCAGAGAAGTGGGACAAAAATGATGGTTTTTATGTGGTTTGATCAGCTGCCTTCTGAACTCTTTCAGTTACTGGTCATGGTTTGTTTCTAAAGGAGCCTGTTGAGAAATTGCATCCTGGTTCCAGTTAGCGTCCTGTCTTACCTCTCTGCTCACTCCCAGTGAAGCACACAAACAGCAGCCCTAGTCATGAGGATCCTCTAATAGTATGGATTCTATAATAGAACTACAGTCCACAGATCAACTAACTTATCACTTTGAATGGTGTAGTATTGGTATTACTATTAATAACTAAGGACAGATATTGCATTTTCTTAAAGTGTTTTATCATATTATTTTTGCATAATAGACTACATAACAGCTGTAATATTTGTTATGGATGTTATCACAAATCTGTTCTATCAATATCTAAGGTCCATCGAAGCTAGTATGTTAATATTGAATGCTATACTATGGATAATGTAATAGTATTAAAACCTCAGAGCCATTATTATATTAGTTGTACTTCCTATTGTAATATTATTGTAATATTATTCCTATTGTAACTTCCTATTGTAGTTGTAATATTGTATGAATATTACATCAATTTTAAAATGCAGCTATCATATCAGTTTGATATGTCATACTATAGATATCATATTAGTATTAAAAGACACAAATAAAACTAGGTCACTTTTAGACACTCAAGTATGCATATCATTTTAGGATTAAAATCAACATGGTACTTAATACATTAATTTGAATGATAACATAAAATTATTCAATTCCAATAATGCAGATATTCTATTAGCATAAGATTGTAAAATATAAATATGCTAATGTTAAACGCTACAGAACACCTGATTACTAGTTTTAGATGTTATATCAAGGATATTAAAGAATATTAAAACCCACAAGTAAGTTATTATATTGGTTTTGGGGTTTATGGAATAGATGACATATAGTAATATTAAAGGTTATAGGACATATATTTGATTTTTTAGGAGATAATATGATGTCTTATTAGTATTTCAAGGTAGAGAAGAGCTAGTATATTTATTGTAGATGCTAGACTATGAATAACACATTAGATTTAGAGGACAGAGCACAACTTCTTTATTTGTATTTGATACTCCAGTTTGGATATTATATTAGTATTTGAGCACTCTGAATGGCTGTGATATCCATTTCTGTTGTTGTAATATCAGACAAATTATATTAAAATTTAAGAACATAACAGTTCTTGTATAGTTTTCTATGCAATTGTATGCATATACTGTTTAAAAAAGGACATGGAATGGCCATAATAGGAATATTGTAATATTTTTGAAGTCTACAGGGAAGTTATTGTATATGTTTTAGATGGTCACTATGGATATTGTAATCATCTTTAAGGTCCCAGGGTATCTACTATATTAGTTTAATGTGGAATAGTAAGAATATTTCTTTAGCATTAAAGACCATATGGCAACTATTTGTTTTAGAGGGTACAACAAATTTATCACATTCATATTAAGGGTACCAAACCAGGCAGCTATTCTGTTAGGTTTAGATTTTATAGAATGAAAAGAATGTTAGTATGAACAGCTAGAGGCTAGTGATTACAGCAGCCTTAATGCTATAGTATAGATATAATAACAGTATAGAAAGAACAAGAGACAGTTTTAAAATATAACAGCATTCTTTTTTAAATTTAATTTTATTTATTTTATGTGTTGCTCAGGATTGAACCCAGTGCTTCACTTGTACTAGGCAAGTGCTCTAAAGTAAGCCATAAACCCAGTACCAAAGGATTGTTTTTATATGAATTTAAAAGACCACCTATTCTGTATTATATAAATTTGAAAGGACTCGGGGAAACTATTAATTTTGGATGTAAAATAATTGATAATATGTTGGCATTAAAAGCTAAAGGACAACTACTACATTAGGTATAAATGTTAATGTATGAATATTACGTTAATACTAAAGTATACAGTGTATACTAAGGATATTATGTGAGTTTCAGCAGTCACATTAAGGGTATTAGTGACTTTAGTCACAATGAGTTTAATATGTGAGTGTCAGGTTCCACAGTGAAAATATTATGGTAGTGTCAGAGGCCAGAGTGAGGGTATTTATGTGAGTTTCTTGTGTCAGAGTAATGATATTATGTGAATATAAGTGGTCAAATGAGGTAGGTATTAGATTTTGTTTTGGTGAATATTCTTGTGTGGAAATGCATCCTACTCACAATGATCAATCACATAAAATATGGTGTTGTGAATGTATACTCATGACCTGGAAGGCCTGTCAAATTAAGTTGCTTGCAAATTAATATTTTTGTTCTTTGCTTGTATTTTTATTTTGTCTGTAATTTACATGTTAACCTTAAAAAATTAAATGGTATTTTTTAAAAAATGGTCAAGTGAGGATAGTATATGAATGTGAGAGTCCACAGGGCAAATATTTTGTGAATATTTTAGGCCACAGTGAAGACAATATGTGAGTGCTAGAGGTCAAGGGAGAATATTATGTAAATGGGAGCAGAATGAGGATAAGTAAGTGTTATAGACCACATAAAGATATTCTGTGTCAGTGGTTATAGTGAGTTAATCACCAGCGTGTCAGAGACATTGTGAAGTTATTATGTGAGTGTTGGTAGGCAGATTAAAGTTATTATGTGAATGTGAGCTGCCAGAGTGAAGATATTATGTGTCAGAGGTAAAAATGAGGGTAATATCTGGATTTCAGTTGCTACAGTATGACAGTTTTTCAAGGTTAGCAGTCAGAGTGAGAATATTTTGTGAGAAACTGAGGCTATACTAGGGATATTATATGAATGTCAGAGGCCAGATAAGGACTTTATGTGAGTGTCAGATGTTATAATGAGGGTGTAATGTCAGTTTAAGAGAACACATGAAGGATATATTATGTGTGTCAGAGACCAAAGGAAGAGTATTATGTAAGAATCAGAGGTTACAGTATGGACATTATGTACATGTAATTATTCATAGTGAGGATATTATGTGTGAGAGGTCACATGTTATTATGTGAGCTTCAGAGGTCACAGTAAAGATATATGAATATCAGAGGCCACATAGAGGTTTATATGTGTCAGAGGTCACAATCAGGGTTATATGTGAGTATCAAGGTAACAGTGAAGGAATTTTTTGAATCAGACAAAGGGAAGACATTATGTGATTGTCATGGCAAAGATGAGTGTATTAAATGAGTGTCAGAGAACACGGGATATTATGTGAGAGTCAAAGACCATAGTGAGGATATTGTGTGTCAGAAGGCACAGTGAGGATTTTATATAAATGTTTGAGGCCACACTGATGACAATATATCAGTGTCAGAGTCCAGACTATGTTTATTGAATGTCAGAGGCCTCAGGGAAGATACTCAATGAGTGAAAGTGGTCACAGTGGTCACATTGAGAATATTATGTGTTAGTGGTAAGAGTGATATGTGAGTGTCAGAGGCTACAGTGAGGGAATTATGTGAGTCTTATTGACCTCAGTAAAGGTATTATATTAATATCAGAGGCAAAAATGAGGATATTATGTAAATGTCAGAGACCACTGTAATGGTATTTTGTGAGTTTCAGAGGCAAGAGTGAGGGTATTGAGTAAATTTCAGAGGTTTAATATTGTATACTATATAAGTACCAGAGGCCACAGTAAAGGTATTGTATGAGTGTTAAAACAAAATGAGGATATTATGTGAGTGGCAACTGTTCCCGGAAGAATATTGTATGTGTGTCAGAGGTTAGAGTTGCGATATACTCTCAATCACAGGGACAAAACTGTGGAAATTATGTGGGTGTCAGCGGTCATAGTGAGGATATTTTGTCACATCAGGGGCCAGTATGAGGATATTATGAGTGTCCCAAGTCACAGTGACTGTCTTGGACCACAGTGAGTGTATTATGTGAATGTCACAGGTGACAATTACATTATGTGAGTGTATAAGGTATATGTGAGTTTTGAAGGTGTTTGGTGAATATTAGAGGCCACATTGAGGGTATTATATGAGTGTCAAGTTAATGATGGCATTTTGTGAGTGTCAGATGCCAAGTGAGAATATTATGTGAATATCAGGGGCAAAAGTGAGTATATTAAGTGAATGACACAGGTCAAAGTTAGAATATTATGTGAGAGTCAGAGGCCATATTGAATTTATTAGATGAATATCAGAGACCAAATGTGGATATTATATGAGTGTTAGAGGCTACATTGCAAGCATGATGTGAGTGTCTCAGGTCACAAAAAGGTATTAGGTGCATGACAAGTCACATTGAATGTAATATGTGAGTGTAGGAGGCCAATCTGTGGGTATTATGTGAGTATCACAGTTTAGAATAAGAATACTATGTCAGTATCAGAGACCAAAATGATATTATGAGTGCACAGAGAGGATATTTTATCTGCTTCAGACATCACAATGAGGGTATTATGTTAATTTCAGAAGTCAAAGTGAGGATATTTTATGTGTGTCAAAGGACCCAGTGATAATATTAATATGACTTTCAGAGGACACAGTGCAATATTATGTGAGTGTCAGAGACCAGAGTGGTAGTAGTCTGTCTGAGGTCAAAATATGTGTGTTATGTGATTCTCAGAGAACAAAATTGGGGATTAATGTGAGTGTCAGAGGGTACAGTGAGAGTATTATGTGAGTGCCAGAGGTCACAGTATACTTATTATGTGTCACAATTAGCATTGATGATATTATATGTCAGAGGTCAATTAAGGATATAATGTCTGTGCCAGAAGTCAAATTGAGTGCATAATACGAGTGTCTGAGATCACAGTAAGGTTACTATATGAGTGTCAGTGATCAAAGTGAGAATATTACAGTAGTGTCAGAGGTCAAGTGAGGATATTTTGTGAATGTCATAATCCAAAGTGAGAGTATTATATAAGTAACAGAGGTCCCACTGAGGTTATATTGTGATTATAAGAGTTAACAGTAAGGACATTATATGAGTGTCAGAGGTCATGTGAGGATATTATGTGACTATGAGACTCTCAGTGAGGATATCTTTTGAGTGTCACATAACAAGTGAGGAAATTAGGTATCAGAGGCACCACTGAGGATAAATGAAAGTGACCAAAGTCACTTAAGAAAATAATGTGAGACTGGGGAGATAGCTCAGCTGGTAAAGTGTTTGCTTTGAAAGCACAAGGTCCTGAGTTTGATCCCCAGTACTGAAAAAAAAAAAAAAAAAAAAAAAAAAAAAAAGAAAAGAAAAAGAAAATAATGGGAGTGTCAAAAATCACAGTGAGGACATAATTTGAATATGAGTGGCCACAGAGATATTATGTCAGTCTCTAAAGAAGAATAATGAAAATATTATTTGAGTGTCACAGGGCTCAGAAGGGGAATTATGTGAGAGTCAGAGGACACATTGAGAGTATTCTGTGGGTGACTCTGGCCATGTAAGGATATTATGTGTGTGAGAGGGGTCACTCTGAGGTTATTATGTTAGAAACAGAGGTCACACTGAGGATATTATTTCAGAGTTAGAGGCCAAAGGAGGGTATTATGTGTCTGTCAGAGACAACAGTGAGTGTATCTTATGAGTATCATAGACAACAGTGAGGGTAATGAGTAAGCATTAGTGGTCACAGTGAGCGTAATCTGTGAGTGTGAGATGTTAGATGAGGGTATCATGTCAATGATAGAGGTCAATGGAGGACATTTGTGTCAGAGATCAGTGTGAGGGTATAATGTATCAAATGTCACATTGAGGGTATGACATTAGTGTCAAAGGGCAAGTGAGGATATTTTGAATGTCACAAGTGAAAATGAGCTTATTTTGTGAGTGTGAAATGTCAGATTGAGGATATTGTTGAGTTTCAGAAGTCAAATCAGGAAATTTTTTGACTCTCAGTGTCACAGTGAACATATTTTTTGAGTGTCACATGCCATAGGGAGGTAAAGTGAGTATCATAGAAAGCAAAAATTATATTATGTCAGTGTTAGTCATCATAGTGAGGTTGCTTTGTCCCTCTTAGGGTTTTATGTGAGTTTCAGAAGCCAGTATGATCCAATATGAATATCAGAGAAAAGAGTGAGGCTATTATGTCAGTTTCAGTGGCCACAGTAAAAGTATCATGATTGTACCTGTAGTCACACTGAAGGTATTTTTTTAGTGACAGAGGACACAAGAAGGATATGTTTTCAGGGTCAGAGGTCACTATGGTGGTACTATGTGAGTCTAAGAGGCCATGTTGATGGTATAATGTGTGTTCCAGGGGTCACCGTATTTGGTGAGCATCATTGGTAAAAAAGAGGTTTTACCTCATTATCAGAGGTCACAGTGAGGTATTATGTGAGTGACAGGACAAATTGAGGATAATATTTGAGTGTCAAAAAACAAAGTGAAGGTGTTATGTGACTGTCAGAGGCCATTTTGAGGGAATTATGTGATAGTCAGACATCAGAGAAAGGATAGTATATCTAAATCAGAGGTCACACTGAGAGTATTATAAAAGTCAGAGGTCCCAGAAAGGTTATTATGTAAGTGTCTGAGAACACATTGAGGATATTATATCAGCATCAGAGTTCACAGTGAGGTTATAATGTGAGAGTCATAAGTCATGATGAGGATATTTTGTAAGCATCACAGATCACAGTGAATGTATCATGTGAGTGTCAGTGGTCACACTTAGGATATAATCTGAGGCCAAACTGAAGGTACTAAGTCAGTATCAAAGGTCACAATAAGGGTATCATTTGAGTGGGGGAGTTCACAGTGGGGGTAATGTATGATTATCAGAAATCACACATAGTGTTATGTGAGTGACACAGGAAAAGTGAAGATATTATGTGTCAGAAGATACAATGAGAAAATATTTTCAACATCAGGGGCCATAGTGTGGATATTTCATGACTAACAGGTTTTGATGAGGGTATTTTGTTATAGTCACAGGCCAAGTGAGGACCTTGTGTGAATGTCAGAGGCCACATGAAAGTTATCATATAAACATCAGAGATCATGTGAGGATATAATATGTGTAACAAGCAACAGTGAGGGCACTATGTAAGTATCAGAGGAGAGGACAAAGTGAGAATATTATTTGAGTGACCGAGATCATATTCATATTATTAAATGAATGTAAGAGGACAAAATGTGATCTTACATCAGTGTCATATGACACAGTGAGGACAGTTAATGAGTGTTTAGTGTCACAGTGAGTACATTATGTTAGTTTAAGAGTCCATGCTAAAATATTATGTAGTGTCAGAGCCCAGTGAGTTATTGTAATAGTGTCAGGGGCCACTGTTATGCTATTATGTGAGTGTAAGAGAACAGAGTGAGGGATTTATGTGAGTACCAAAAGCCACATTGAGGGTTTCATTGCAGTGTCAGTTGCTCCACATAGGATATTATGTGTCAGGGGGTGCTATGAGTGTATTATTTCCATGCCTGAGGTCACTCTGAGATAATTATATGAGCATCAGAAGGCACAGTGAGGATATGATGTCAGTTAGAAGACACATTGAGGGTACCAAGTTTGTGTCTCAGGTCACACTAAAGAAATAATATGAGTGAGACATGTCACTGTAATGGTATTATTTCAGTGTCAGAGGTCAGAATGAGGGTGTTATGTGAATGTCAGAGAACACAGTGGGGTATTATGTGAGTGTCAGCATCCAAGTAAAGATATTATGTGAATGGCATAGGATAAAATGAGGGTATTATGTGAGTGTCACTAGACACAGGAGACTACTATGTGTCTGAGATCATACTGACTATCCTGTGTTCATGTCAGTGGCCAAAGTGAGGATATTTTGTGGGTAACAGAGGCCATGTGAAAATAATATGTGATTGCCTGAGGCAATAGTGAGAATATTTTTTGTAATCAGAGTCCACAGGAAGAGTATTATGTAACACAAGGACAGTAAGGGTATTATGTCAGTATCAGAGGACAAGTGAGGATATTATGCAAACATCAGAGGCCACATGAAGTTATTATGGGAGTGTTGGAGTCACAGTGAGTAAATTATATAATGTCAGAGGTCTGGTGAAAATATTGTGAGACTGTAAGTTGAAGATATTTTCTAATTTTCAAAGGGCAGAATGAAGGTATTATGTGATGGACAATGGGCACAGTGAAGATATTAGTTGAGTGTCAGAAATCCCAATGAGAATATTCTGAGTATCAGAGACCACATTTTTGGTATTATATGAGTGTGAGAAATCATAGTGTATGCATTTCTTGAGGATCAGTGGTCACATTATGGTATTTTATCAGTGACAATGGTTATACTTAGGGTATTATTTGAGTGCCTGAGGTCACACTGAGGATATTATGTGAGTATGGTCATACTGAGGTACTTATGTGTCAGAGGTCACAGAGTGTAATATGTGAAAATCAGAGTTCACAGTGAGAATATTGTGTCAGTGTCAGAGGCCAACTTGCTGAGGGGGTTCAGGAGGCACAGAGAGAGAGGATATTTTGTGTTTTATAGCTCACTTTGATGGTTTTATATCAGAAGTTCCAGTATGCTAATATATGAGTGTCAGATGTCACATTGAGCATAATATGTGAGAGTGAGAGGCCCAAGTGACGTTATTAGTTGAGTGTCAGAAGTCAGTGAAAATGCTATGTGTTATAGACCATGGTGAGGCTGTTATGTGAGTGTCAGAGGCAAAATAAGTATATTATGTGAATATCAGAGGCCAGAGTAATGTAGCATATCAGTGTAAGAAGCCACAGTGAGGGTATTAAGGAAGTGCAAGAGATTATAATGAGGACATAATATGAGTGAACCAGGTCATGTCAGGATATTATGTGACTGTCAGAAGCCACATTGCTTCATTTTTGAAATTAAAAAAAAGTGTTCATCTTGAAAGATTGACTAGAAAGTTTAAGGCTTATACCCAGGATTTCATGGATGTGCAGTACACAGCTGTCTTGCCCATGATGATGAGAGAAATGGATGTGGGGTAAGAACAAGGAATAGAGCCAAGAGATACAACAGAAAATGCAACATGTTGGGTCCTGGAGACCCACATTTCCACATGAAGTGTAAGCTAATGGTTTACAGGCCTGGTACTCAGGTCTTGATATAAGGAATGGGCCACTTTCCTAACTAAGACCATTTTCTGAAAGACCATTTCCCTTGCTAAGCCAAAGGTAGACTGGTAAAAAATATGCCTAAAGTCCTCCCAGCCATGGCATTCCATGTCCCTCTGCGAGTCACAACTTGAGGTCAGAACACTCTTGGCTAATTGAGGCTTAATTTTGCAGTCATTCCTTCTGGGCTCATTGGAGTAGGTGCTGATTTGAAGTATGGCAAAGACTCTTGGGCATGTCTGATATGGCCCACAGTATCCTAGAATTTTCTAGCTGTAATGTACAAAGTTCCTTCCCCACCCATTACGTTGCATCACAACCTAGCTTGTCAGTCTGAAATTTGCTTTCCCCGCTCTTCCCATTGCAACCATTTTCCCCACCTCCCAACTACTTGTCATCTGTGAACATACTAGCTAGCTATTGGTTCATCATTCAGCTTGCATGTATCCTTCTCTGTTAGTGGTCCCCTGTTAGTCTGGTGGAGTTCAACTGCTTAAGGGTAGCTACCCCACCATCTTTTCTCATGCTTTCTCCCCCCTGACTCACTTTCTTTCTCCTTCTCACTTTCTACTCTCTTTCTTGTGCATGCCCTTTCTCTTTTCCTCTCATTTTCCCTCTTACCCAGCAGGGAGACACTGTTTGCTTAATAAACTCCTTTATGTGATTTCCCATTTCTGGCATGGTTTTCATGGGTTTTCTTACACTAGCAAGTGCAAGTATTGTTATGGGACATAACTTAAGAACAGACCGATCACCACTAAGGAGTCTAAATTTGTGAGTCTTTATTAAGCTGGCCAGCTGACTTTCTCACACAATGCCCCCCAAAATGGCTATTAGGTTAACAGCCCCAACCACAGGGTTGTAGGGGTTCTTATACCAAAAATTACATTAATCATAAATGTCTATTATGATGATTCGGAATTACACGTTAACATCCTGGGATCATTGACAGGGGGAAGTGGGTCATAATGACCCTTACCTAGGTACAAACTAAAGAATGGTTGCTAGCATCCACAAAATCACTGTTCACAAGGTACATTGTTTAGAAGCAAGAGGAATCAGAAGAGCATTTTTTTTACTACATAGGAGTTGCCATTGTATATTATTAAACATATCACACCAAGTAACTGATAATGGGCACAGAGGTGAGGTGTTCCAATGGGAGAAGCTTACTTCCTACATAACATGGAGTCTCAGTGCAAAATGGAGTCTGTTTAGTCATTTCCCTTAGTGTCTTCTGGCCTATAACATTCCCATGGAGTGAGATGTGTCAACCTATCACATTCCCCACTGGTTTTATGTAAACAATCAAATAATTTATTCATTAGTAGTGCATAGGTGATTGCAGTGTGTGTGCAACACCATTAGCTTAACAGTGGATTCTATCTCTAACATATTTAGTTGAACAGTTTTTCATGCATGGTTTGATTAAAAGTACCAACACAAGTAGGATGAGAGGTCTCACCATTGTGGTTATTAGTTAACCAGGGGGCCAATATAACAGATTTTGGTACCAAAGTTTTTCAGGTTTTTATCTTGTTTTACTGTTTTTGAGTCTTTTTAAAATCAAAGATAAACTATCATGAATGACATCTGAGTGGTTAGTATAGAAACAATAGTTCTCCGCTAAGGACATACATAATTTTCCTTATTTTAAAAATAACAAATTTAATCCTCTTTTATTTTGTAGAACTACTTCAGCAAGTGAATCAAGGGAGTTTTCTAAGGGGCTTACAATTTTCTAAATCACTTAAGTTCAAATGTATTTGTCTACTTAAAAGTTTTGAAATTCTGGTTTCCCAGTAATATGGGCAGTGGTTCTACAGTTGTGTAGCCTGCTATATGTATTCCCACTAGAAGGGGAACTAAGACAGGGGCCACTTGTTTATATATTAGTCCCATATGTTTTTATTCTTTCCTCTTTATCATAATAGTACACCTGGGGAATGATGTAAACAATAACATAGAATTCACCCCATTTGGTAATCTCAAAATTTGAAGGGCTAAGCATGGAGTTATTCCTGACATAGTTCAAGCAAGGGAAAAAACATGTTTAACATTTTTTCAGTCTTATATTTAGACGGTGGTTGGGGTCTCTGTGGACGGTTCATTTTTCTGTTGTCTTGACTCAGATGTGATGAGCCCATGTTGTAAGATCCCTTCCATTTTAGCTGGGTGTTAGTCCTTTCTGGAACAATTTGTTGTAGACATTGTCTTCTGACTGAAATGGGTGTTGGAAATCAGTGGTCTCTTGGGCTTGTTCTCCCATAAGTTGAGAACCTGTTGGAGAGATTTAACAACAGTTTAGAACAGGAGCAGTTTCTTGGTAAGGGAGGAGAAAGGGCTCTGGAAGCATTAACATTTTAATCTCTCAGAAGTCATTGCCTCCAAATTTCTGGACCCAAACTGGCTCTTATTTTTGTGATTTAACCCAATTTAACAATATATATGACTGTCTTTAAAAAAAAAATTATTGTTACCCCTGTAGTTTTAGGTACTTTTTAGTGCTTTAAGGAAAAAGGGAGATGACAACTATTGCTACTTCGAGCTGAGAGGTGATAAGGTGGGATGGGGCAAGCAGTAAAAAGTTTCTTTCTATGGGTAAAAGTCTTGTTCTATGAAAGAAACAAAAAGCATGAGTACAAAATTAATAGCATCTGGAACTTGTCAATGAATATCATGAAGCTGATAGAAATTAATGATCTCTTACCAGGAGATGGAAGAACTGAGATGTTGTTTACATAAAAAGGCCTAACAAAGTCTAACAAGGCTGGAGAGGATAAGGCCTTAATTGTAAATCTTAACACTGTCAGAGTTATCAGGAATGTAAACACATTTAGTTTAGTTAAGTATTACTGGCATCTGATTTTTGTAAAATATCTTTTTGGCATGATCTCTTTGTTTAGTAGAATTCCCTTTATTTTTGGTACTTAGAGTTAGAGAATCATACTAGCAATCATTGATTAAGTCTACCTGTATTGGAGATTAGAAAGATCTGTAGGCCTTAAACTAACCAAAAACATAACTCTGGCAGTTTCTTTTGATGATTATCAGGCATTCTTGTCTAAGAATCTTTTTTTGCCGCCTTCAATTTTACTTATTTTTTGGAGGGCTAACACAAGTTTATATCTCAAGTTACATTAAAGTAACTATTGTTAAATGTTTAAAATGTGCAGGAATGACTGTGTTTTCGTTTTAACTGTTTTTACTAGTTGGTTAAGTTCAAGATGGTCAGATTGACCTTGTTCCTATCTGCTGTTAAGAGTCAGCTGAGTTCCCACGGGGTCAATCTTGGGGAAATTGAGAGCAGCTTCTTATCTCCTTTAGTGATATTCACCTGGCTGGTTCTCCTTGATGAGGTGGCTTCCTTTGGAAGCACAAAGGATATCTTTCTTTCCCAAGGACCCTCCTCTGCAGCAGGTGCACTGATTGGCTTCTCATCCTTAGTGGTCTCATCAGTCTTCCTGATGGGAAAGTTGTGTGGCCCAGAGTTGAAAAGCTCCTTAGAGAAGTTCTTTTGTTCCCTGGGTTTAGGCTGACTCTGAGGGCAAGAGCCAAATATTGATATTCTTGATCCCTTTATTTTAATCTCAATACTTAGGTTTTGATCTTAAACATCCAGCAAGTCAGTTTCACCAGTCATGCAGTAAGAATACTGGGTTTTGACTTTAATATCTATGATTTTATATTTATTTACCATCTTTTAAAAAACTGAGATCTATATCATCTCTCCTATAGGTGATGGTACATTATCTCAAATTTTAGTTTGTTCTGGAAGCAGTACCTCTGTAAAACATTAAGTCAACAGAGTTTACAAGGAAAATACAAAATGGAATTAACAACAGTAAAAACAAATCCAGTTGTGTAGTAGCTATCTTAAATCACAGTAATTTTATAACAAAAAAATCAATATATATAACTTTTAAATATAACTTTAAATGAGCTGAAGTCTGACTTATGTTGGAGCCATTGTAACATGTAGTAAGGTAGGTAGCAGAGCCTTATCTCAGGTAAAGCCGGGCTCTTCATAAATCTTAGGTAAAGCAGTCTAGTTCTGAAGCTGATCTTTATCTTTTTTATAAATATCATTTTATAAAGTTTACATATATTGTTTCCTGTCTATATATATGTAATTAACACAGTATGAATTGAATAAAGCTGGGAGAGCTTTTAACTTTCCTTCTGTGTAGTAAAAGTGGCAAATTTTTTTTCCTGTTTCATGATATTAACCTTTAAAAAGATCAGGATCTCATTATCTTTTAGAAATACATTCACATTTTTATCCCAGTGCAGAAGCACCATAAAGTTCAGGTCCAATTACAGAACACTAAATGATACAAATAAATCCCCAATAAAATTTTTATTCTGACAAATTTAAATTTACCATTACAACTTTAGGTTGGAGAACACCAGCTTGATAAAATGTTCTTTTAAACCTTTTAAAGACATGTATACCTGGAAGATATGAACACACTTAATATATAAATAAGAGTAATAGAATCACAATTGCAGAGATATTTTTATATTAACCATATTTAGCTTTTAAAAAAATTTAGACATTTAATGTAGTACAATACTCTAGAATAACAGTTATTATCTAACTAGAATTGTACAAACCCCCAATTTTTAAGACTACATGCTCTAGAGAATAAAACATAACAGATACAATGTTAAGAGTAAAATAATGCTTTCAGAAGTATTGGTCATTTTAGCAAATAGACTAAAATTTTGTTTATATCAGTACATTAATATTTGACCTTAGGAAAAAACCTTGAATAGTTTTAATTGGTATGTTACTTATATATACACATAAACCTTTTAAAATTCATCCTTAATTAACACTTTTTAATCACTTAATTAGACACTCTTGTTTACTTAGATGTATTACAGTCTTATTTTATCACATGATGATTTTTTATCTAGAAACATTTTATTAAATATATTTTATATCTAAAACCTTATAATGTTTTAATCTGTTGATCCCCGTTTTAAAATTCATATTCTGAAACAACACTTATAAATTTCTGAATTCAGATAAATTACTCAATTTCAATCTGATGAAATGTTTTGCTACTTATAGAACTCTATTTAAATACAGGTGAAACTTTTGGAACCTTTATATAGAATAATACCTGTTAAGACTTTTAGCAATCATGTTTTCTGTGATAACATAAAGTAAATTTAAAGCCTTTTTTATTTTCCAATTTATAAAGACACCAAAATTGTTTTAAGTATGTTACTCTGTAGAATTTAAGGAGTTAAGAGTACTTGATGTTATATTTAACAGTTAGCATTTTAACTCTCTGAACCAATCAGCTGTCTCTAAAAAACACATCCATGATCAATCTCATATATGTCAAATTTAATTTAGTTATTTTTTAAAAGCCAAGATATCAGAGAATTGTACTGAGCCATATCAGTCATTTCTTTCCTGCTGAAGAAAAACCTAGAAACAATGGATATTAGACATTTTATAGAATTAACATTTTATTTATTTTTTGACCACCTGGAAACAAAACTGTGTTAGTAACTTGAAAGCCATATTTTTGTTTTCCAAATTTAAAAACATTTATAAAGAAAGGAAAATTACGATTTATTTGAAAAACCAAATCACACAGTGATGTGGTACACTGTACAAATGTACAGTGGGGCTCCTTTCTTTAAGAAATATTGATCTACTTTCAAAAATGACCAATGTTTCAGATTTAAAATAAGCTACCTGCTCTTTCTAAACCTCTAATCCATCTCATTCCCCAACATTAGACAAATTAATATGAAGGGGGGAAAACTGTGGATTTTCTTATTTTCTGGTAAAGCATGTATTCTTGGGCCCAGACTTTGAAAGTATGAATGCTTCATGGGCTCTTCTGCTGAAACCATTTTCTTAGATTCACACTGTAAAAAACAAAGAGCTGTTTTATTAACTTTTACTCTCAATTACTATAAAAGTTGGAAAAGGACAAATCAGTATTTAGAAAGCTTTTTTTCTTTAATCTTGGTTGTTTAATATGATAACTGTTTTCAAGTACTGATTTATAGTACCCCAGAAACACTTGAGTTTGAATTGCTATTGAGATTATATAGTATTAATTATATCTCAGTTCCACGTTTTCAAGATAAGAATGGATCTTAATTAAACTTTAGATTCCTCTATTTTCTGAAGTGATGAAAATTAAAATATTCAACTTTTGCTTTTACTTTTCTTCATGAATCATGTAGGACTGGGGGCAATACACTCAGTGTCCTTATGGCAGATGTTCCTAGTAGCCTATCAATACCCACTGTCCCTTTTCCTTGTTAATTGACAGATAGATCATGAATGACGACTATTTCTAACTTTAGGCTGATTACACCAATTATGCTCCCAATTCCCAGCCTCTATTGTAATTAATGTGTTGGCCAATGAGACTTGGGAAGAAGCCTTTCAGGGGTTTCTACTAAAAGCCTTGCTTTCAAGATATAAGGGTAAATGTGGCTGGTACCACAGTTAACCTTCCACATATTCCTGCTTTGGAGGAAATGTGAGTGGTATTTGGAGCAGCAGTAACCTTAAGGGCAGTTAAGTATAAGGAAAAAGAGAACATAAGAGATCAAAAATTTGGAGAACACAGCCTTGACATAGTTGATCAATTCCAGCAGGTGTTCTTGATCACAATGAGAGAGCCAGATCATTAAGAGAAACTATGTAATAAATATAACATATATTGTATTATGTATTATATATATATATTATATATATATATATATATTTAACTTAAGCATGTTCCTGAAATATTCTGGATGCTACCATAAATAATCATAATCATTATACAATTGAAGAAACTGAGGCTTAATGACATTTAACAATTTTCACATTGTCAAAATGAAGGTAAATGCATAAAAGCATCATTTTCCTATCATATGGGTAAAAACACACAAAAGTGACCCCAAAATATTAGTGTGGTTCAAGGTAAACAGAGAGAAGCCATTCAATAAGTTTTTATAACAATGGGTACTAGAAGGTACTAAGTTCAATTTAAATGTGCATAACTTCATACAACTTCATTAATTAAGACCACCTAACCAATAGTTAATAAAGAATGCTAATTGTAGTTATGAAATTAATATAACTGGGAATAGTGGTGGTAGGGATTATTTTAATGGGATTGTCTCTGGTTGAAAAATCAGAGGTTCTAACTTTCACTGCCTTTCACTGACAAAAGTACCATTACAAGTAGAGAAATAATCTCCCCCGAGTGTTCTAAGTAGGTCCTGGGGATTCTGCAAAACTAAACATTTTCCACACTCTTCCAGTCCTCAGCACTTTGCCATTCTGGCACATATCCAGAGACTCTAGGCATTGAGAAGCTTGGAGCTAAGTTCATGGACAATCTGCTTCACAGGCCTTCAGTCTTCTACACTGAACATTACCATAGGAAAAAAAGGTCAGCATACATGGCTATTCTTCCTAAGAATATCTAGCTGAGAATATCAGGTATTATACTAACAATATCAGTACACACAAATATTTAAAAATATTTCGGGTATCAGAAATATTTTACCATTACTTCCTTAGTTTGAGAAGAAATGGAAGTACAAGAAGTGTGTTATGTTGTAAGCAATGTAATTTTTTAAATTAAAATAGACAATGTCCTTAATTTGATATTATAGTGACTTAAAAATTTTAATGAAAAATAAAAGGTAAGGGGTTATTCTATGTTACTGCAAATATAATGCATTCCAGAGGTCAAAATATTCGGACCAATTTTACTAGGAGTTATAGGCTGATCTGGATGTAGCTGTGAGAAAATCTTCAGCTGAACTGCTGACATTCAGGACATTACATTTTGTTGTGGAGTCACAGTTTATATTATTCAAGTACGAATTATGTAAGTAACACTGAACAAAATGCATATGGGGCATGTGTAAGCATCAGAGTCAAAATTTTACTTATAACACTTAGATGTTTTGTGAGAAAACAGAGAAAATTCTGTAGAAAGCAAAACAAAAGTGTATCATGATCTTTATGGTACCAAATAATGTATTAATCAAAGCCTCCTTTCTGGGAAAAGGAGCTACCTAGATAAACTCTAGAATTCTAATACATAAGTTCTACACACATTTTATTTACAGCTCAATGCTGCTTCATATGTTACTAATTTTTCTTACTGAATTATAAAATTAATATGCAAATGAAGGGAGGAATTTAATTACATTAGTTACCAAAATATTTAAGAATTGTGTGTATTATTATTTGTATGGAATATTTATTGTGGCAAATACTTTAAGGAGTTAAAAAGAATCATATAATTTCTCCCATTTTTATTTTAAAATACCTGGGTACATGGTTAATTAGAGGCTGTGATTTATATTTTGGAAAGTTGTAGTTCTTGAATTCATCATTTGAAGAAACACCCTGCCAAGTTCCTGAGATGAAGTTCCTGCATTAAAAACAATAAATATACATAGAAATTTATACATATTCATGTAAATTATCCTTATGCACATATAAATAGGCATTAGTGAGAAAGTACCTTAGAGAACATTATATATTTATTACATATTTTATTTCAACTGAAATTAAAATGATGGAGATTATAAATACTTATGAGCTGAGTGGGGCAAGACAGGAAGAAGGACCAATAAATGAGGAGATTGTTTTGGTAATTTTGGAGTTGATGGTGGCATGAGCTAAGGCATAAGATAACAGCGATAAAGAAAAACAAATAATTCAACACTTTATAATGCAGGAAGAAGAGACAATATCCAGATACAGAGTGGTGTGTGTGTGTGTGTGTGTGTGTGTGTGTGTGTGTGTGTGTGTTTGTAAGAGAAGAAAAATAAGGAGGCTCAGTGTAGAGACACTATCATCCAGGAGTTGTGTAAATACATGGGAGTTTAAGACACAGTCCTTCCATTAAAATCTCACAATCTAGCAAATATCAAAATATTATGTAAAGTATAATTTTAAATATTAAAATATTTTACAGAAAGTAAAATGATATGATTGAAATGGAAAACTGTACAATGGTTTATCAATAAGTTAAAAACAGAATTACTATGTGATCCAGCAACACTACTACCAGATCTAAACCCAGAAGAAGTGAAAGCACAATATTGAACAGATATCTGTATGCTCACATTCATAGTATCATTGTTTACAAAAGTTAAAATACAGAAGCAACTCCAATGCCCTTTGATAGATGAATTGATAAACAAACTGTGGCATGTATGTAAATGTCTGAAAAGAAAGTCCTCAAGACACAATCTGCAACATGGTCAACAAATACTGAAGACATTACACTAAGGAAAATAATTGAAATAAATCGATTACAAAAAATACTGTGTAATTCAATTCCTATGAGGTAATCAGTAAATTTCAGAGACAAAAAGAATGGTAATTTTCAGGGACTGCAGAAAGGGATTAAATAGGAAATTATCTAATGGGTACTGAGCTCATTTTACCAGAAAGATAAAAGTTCTGAAGACAGAGATAGGTGGTCAATGATATTAACTTGTTTAAGGTGTGAAATCTACACTTGAAACTCGTTAAAATGGAAAATTTCGTGTTGTGCACAAGTTATTGGGATTTTATAAAGCAAAAAATATGTTACACAAAACACGATTTTATAAAATTGCTCAAGAAAATGATAGAAGTATATGACTTAGTACATAAATAGAGAAAATAAATGCAACTGCCAGTCAGAGGAAGGAATTGCACAGAGAAGCTAGGTTGTATTCAGGAGAAGACTTATGAAAAATTGTTTTGAAGGTTTTGAGGCACAGGACCCAGTTAGAACAGCAGAGCTAGCAATTGGGATTGGTGAACTAATACGAATACAAAAAGCAAAAATGGGAAAAACCTAGGTTTTTCTGAAGTACAGTGAATAGTCCATTTAGCTAAAAGGGGATATTTGCATTGGGAAATAGTTTGAGATTTTTGGAAAAAGTCTTTACAAATATTTTATGGAAATCTCTAAGTACTGGATTAAGAAATTCACTTCATAGCTTAATGAATGCACTGGCCACAGAGGTATATAAATAGGGGAATATCAAGATCAATGTGATGCATGAGAAAAATGGTTACAGTACTTTGATTATTTTTAGAACAAGTTAAAACTGGTATATTTTGATGAATATTAAATAATTATAAAATAATTTTCTTTCAAATACTGTGTCAATCAATACTTTTCTAAGTTATTTCATGTGTTAATTAATTTTACTTTAACATTATGTACAGAACATTAAAATAGTTATTGTTAAATATTCCCATTTACTTAAATGTGGAATCTAAGGCACAGGTCAGTGATTTAGATAATGTAATTTGTATTTAAACATTGATAATCTTGATATCACGCCAGAACTACTATTCAGTGTTTATGCTGCAGTTCTTTAAAATAACAACTCTTTTAAGATCATTATTAGTATGCCCTGTGTTATCAGCTACACAATTTCAAAATTATAAATGTAGTAATTTAGTATCTATATGAATTTACCACTTGTCAATCTGTGTTGAGTACTTTGCAGAACAAAGAAGCATATCAGGTGGCCCACACATAGTGTAATAACAGCACTTGAGTAGGTCTTTGTGGGAACTGACATGGATCTGGCTAGTCCTTAATAGGGAAAAGAAAACAAAGAATTAAATATACTGAAATCCATTAAGAATATAGAGGATTTCTTAGTTCCTATCCTCATCATGACTTCATTCACAGGGTTGCTCAGATGACTACTCAATGGCTTCTTGAAGCTTCAACAATATTGGTTTATAAATTCTGCTGAGTACATGTGTTCTTGGGCCAGAATATCATCATATAATTAAACTAAATTCTGAGACCACAAATTTTTACTTGCTTTCATATGCTGAATGTATCTGGTATAAGGTATATTTGTTTAGTTTATATTAAAGCTAAAGATGTTTTTCTTTTGTCCATAAGTCATAGCACCAAAATTATTTTCTAGCTGAAATTAATCCAAAATAGGTCAGTGACACTGAGATACACAATTTTACTTGCCAAAGTTACAAGCTTTTATCACCTTTAACCTAATTCTAACAATTATTTGCTATACCTTTTTTATTAAATATTCTGAAGTCATTAATCTACAATCAAGTTGAGTTTTACTGACAATTTTCCTGCAGAAATCCATTCAGAAAAGGTTTATATGGAATAGAAATTATAGAGTATTCTGTACTCTTCTTGTTACATGGATAAGTTTAGATTAAGAGAGGCTTCATTGCTTTTGAGTATTACTAATTTCTGTAAATGATGCAAAACATTTGCCATTCCTTTGTCAATTTACTATGGAATACACTAATTATTCAGAAATGAAGACTAGAGTTTCCAAATTTATTTGTCATTAGCACTAGAGTTATTATCATCTCTAAGCCTCTAAATCCTGATCACTTGAAGAAGGAGCAATTTTGAAAGGTAGATTAAGAAAATAAATTTATTTTTACCATATATCTTATTTCAAACAAGAGAATTTCTTTAAGGCTGAGATTACTATTACATATGTTCTGCCCAGGTCATGAATCCCCAAAGACCACCAGGGAGCCATCTGTCATGCAAAGGCAAAAGGGTCTTTATTGCAAGCTCGAGCTCGAACTCCCAGTATTCTCTGATGCAGTAGATACTGGCTGAGAGCCCCGAGTCTCAATTCAGAGGAATTTTTTATGAGCTCCACAATAGAGTGGGAAATTTGAACAAAGCAAAGTACACGATTGGCTGATCTTTCAGCATGTGTGGTTTCACATGTTTTCTTTGGCTTAGGGTACCCAGGTCTTAATATATTGACATATATGTTTTGGAATGTTAGGGATTGGCTTTTTAGCTCCTGATTGGTTGTTTGTCAAAGGCCAGTCCTAATCTAGTAGCCTTCCTGGAATAGCTATCTAGGTCTGATATCTTTCATACCCTAAATGCAGTCTGTCATGGCCACAGTTTAGGTCCCTCTTCACATATAACTTAATATGACACATAACTTTATATATATGATTAAAATATGAAAACATCAAAAAACTTAAATCAATGCATTATTACATTGGATAAAAATTGCATAAGCAATACCAGAAACTTAAATCATGGCTAACGGTAACTAGAACAATTCTGACACCATTTTATTTATTATCAATTTTACTATTAATCTCCCAACTTTGAGAAATAAGTACAAATTATTTTCTATAATTTTTGGTAATTAATATGATGGAAGGTAGCTTTCTGATTTACCTTTTAGGTGCTAAGGCTGAGTTATAAGGAGGTAAAGGACAGAGCTATAAATATGATTGTCCTGTAGCTTTCCAAGTTGCCAGTTGTAGTATCCCTAATACTTTACTCCCCTGCTCCTGAGAAGATCATGAACTAGCATGCTTGTCCAACTAGGTTCCTGGTCTACAATCAGAATTTTGGTATTGGCATGAAATGAAATAAACAATCTCTAAAACTCAACAGTCACATGATTCTACACAAGCAAATTTTTATCATTGATGAAAATGACTATATTGTCATTCCTAGACCTCTGATTTTCATTGGCCATGTAAAAAGTGTAGAATTTTCAGAAGGATCAAGAAAAACTTACAGTATAAAGACTCAAACTGAATTGATCCTCACTTACTTTGAAGACCCAAGTCTATTTACTATGCTATAAAATAAATAAATAACAAAGCAACAAAGTTGGTTGTATTATCTCATGAAAAAAAAATCAGAAGTTCTTTCCTGTGTCTCTCTCTTTTTTTTTTTTTTCTTTTCTTCTACTTTTTTTTGGCACTGGATACTTAACCTAGGGCCACTTTACAATTGAGTTATTATTTTGAGTCAGAGTCTTGCTAAATTGTTTAAGGGCTCCCCTAACTTGTTGAGGCTGTTCTTGAATTTGCAATCATACTGTCTCTGTCTCCCAAACCACTGCGATTGCAGGCATGCATCAATGCAACTGGAAGTAATCAGAATTTTATACTGACCTGTGAGAAGATAAAATTTTCTTCACTTCCTTTAGAGAACTTAGAAGCAAAATTTAAAGCACTCAGATTATCCCAGATAAAAGTGGATTTTTGATGGTCCATGACATTCCTTTTGCATTTCAAATTCTCATGAATGTTTATCTGTCACAGCCATTTATTTTTTGATTATGTAAAAGAGCAGTAAATAAAGTTTGACACAGAGAGAAGGAGGGATGGGGACAATTAAAAGGGAAATAACAACAAACTATTTTAAAAAGACTGTATAATCTATGCAAGCATATGTAAATAACTTTTAATTTTTGGCTTAAACATAGTTGGCCCACTCATTTCATTTTTTTTTTTTTTTTACAAAGGGTGGTACGCACAGAGGAAGTAAAGATCCTGTTTCTTTGCCATTGAATATTACACATTAACTTGTATAGGAAATCCAGATTGGAGCTCCAGAGTCAGACTTCTACCTATTTTAATACTCATTGATGACAGTTATCAAATGCCTGATGTTTCACAAGCACTGTAATTGTCACAGTGAGCTGTAGGTATTCTATTTTATGTATGTGTAAATTGAGGCACAGAGGTTGGATGATTTACTCACTCCGTGAAAAAGCCAGAATTCAAATTCAAGTCCCTCTGGCTCTAAACCCCTACTCTTTCTTTCTTTCTTTCTTTCTTTCTTTCTTTCTTTCTTTCTTTCTTTCTTTCTTTCTTTCTTTCTTTCTTTCTTTCTTTCTTTCCTTTTTTCTTTCTTTCTTTTTATTGTAAACAAATGGAATAACTGTTGTTTCTGTTTGTACATGGACTAACAACATACTATTTGCATAATCAAACATTTCCATACAGTAATGATGTTTGATTCATTCTGTTATATTTTCCCTTACCCCCCACCCCTCCCACCTCTCTTTTCCCTCTATACAGTCCCACCTTCCTCCATTATTGCCCCCCTTCCACCCCAAATTATGTGTCAGCATCCGCTTATCAGTGAGATCATTCCTCTTTTGGAATTTTTAGATTGGCTTATCTCACTTAGCATGATATTCTCCAATTTCATCCATTTGCCTGCAAATGCCATAATTTTATCATTATTCATGGCAGAATAATATTCCATTGTATATATATACCACAGTTTCTTTATCCATTCATCAATTGAAGGGCATCCAAGTTGCTTCCACAGTTTGTCTATTGTGAATTGAGCAGCAATGAACATTGATGTGGCTGTATCTCTGTACTATGCTGATTTTAAGTCCTTTGGGTATAGGCCGAGGAGTGGGATAGCGGGGTCAAATGGTAGGTCCATTCCAAGTTTTCTAAGGAATCTCCACACTGCTTTCCAGAGTGGCTGCACTAATTTGCAGCCCCACTAGCAATGTATGAGTGTACCTTTTTCCCCACATCCTCTCCAACAACTATTGTTCCATGTGTTCTTGATAATCGCCATTCTAATTGGGGTGAGATGGAATCTAAGAGTAGTTTTCATTTGCATTTCTCTTATTACTAAAGATGGTGAACATTTTTTCATATGTTGTTGATTGCTTGTAGATCTTCTTCTGTGAAGTGTCTGTTCATTTCCTTAGCTAATTTGTTGATTGAGCTATTTGTATTCTTGGTGTAGAGTTTTTTGATTTTTTTTATAGATTCTGGAAATTAGTGCTGTATCTAAAGTATGAGTGTCAAAGATATTCTCCCACTGTCTAGGCTCTCTCTCCACATTGCTGATAGTTTCCTTTGCTGAGAGAAAGCTATTTAGTTTGAATCTATCCCAGTTATTGATTCTTGCTTTCATTTCTTATTCTATGGGAGTCCTGTTAAGGAAGTCTGAACCTAAGCCAAGAAGGTGAACATTTGGACCTACTTTTTCTTCTATAAGGCGCAGGGTCTCTGGTCTGATTTCAAGGTCCTTGATCCATTGTGAGTTCAGTTTTGTGCAGGGTGAGAGATAGGGGTTTAATTGCATTCTGTTGCATATCAATTTCCAGTTTTCCCAGCACCATTTGTTGAAGACACTATTTTTTCTCCATTGCATATTTTTGGCACTTTTGTCTAGTATTAGAAAATTGTATTTATTTGGGTTTGGGTCCATGTCCTCTATTCTGTACCATTGATCTACCTGTCTACTTTGGTGCCAATACCATGCTGTTTTTGTTACTATTGCTTTGTAGTAAAGTTGAAGTTCTGGTAATGCAATATCCCCTGTTTCATTCTTCCTGCTAAGGATTGCTTTAGCTATTCTAGTTTTGTTATTCTTCCAGATGAATTTCATAATTTCTTGGTCTATTTCTGTAAGGTACATCATTGGGATTTTAATCGGAATTGCATTGAATCTGTATAGCACTTTTGGTAGTGTGGCCATTTTGACAATAATAATTCTGCCTATCCAAGAACATGAGAGATCTTTCCATCCTCTAAGGTCTTCCTTAATTTCTTTCTTCAATGTTTTGTAGCTTTCATTGTAGAGAATTACATTTATTTATTTACAAATGTTGAACCATCCTTGCATTCCAGGGATGAACCCCACTTGATCGTGGTGCACAATTTTCTTAATATGTTTTTGCATACGGTTTGCCAATATTTTGTTAAGGATCTTTGCATCTATATTCATCAAGGATATTGGTCTAAAATTTTCTTTCCTTGATATGTCTTTTCCTGGTTTGGGTATGAGGGTGATATTAGCTTCATAAATGAGTTTGGTAGAGTACCCTCCTTTTCTATTTCCTGGAATACTTTGAGAAGTATTGGAATGAGTTCTTCTTTGAAGGTCTTGTAGAACTCGGCTGAGAATCCATCTGGTCCTGGGCTTTTCTTGGATGGTAGGTTTTTAATGGCTTCTTTTATTTCATTGCTTGATATTGATCTGTTTAATTCATGTATGTCATCCTGGTTCAGTTTGGGAGGAGCATATGTCTCTAGAAATTTGTCAATGTCTTTGGTACTTTCTATTTTGTTGGAATACAGATTTTCTAAGTAGCTTCTCATTATGTTCTGTATCTCAGTGGTGTCTGTCGTGATATTTCCGTTTGCATTATGTATTTTAGTAATTTGAGTCTCCTCTCTCCTTTTTGTTAGTGTGTCTCACGGTTTGTCTATTTTGTTTACTTTCTCAAAGAACCAACTTTTTGTTTTGTCAATTTTTTGAATAGTTTCTTTTGTTTCAATTTCATTGATTTCAGCTCTGATTTTAATTATTTTCTGTCTTCTACTACTTTTGCTATTATTCTGTTCTTCTTTTTCTAGGGCTTTGAGCTGTAATGTTAGGTCATTTAGACTTTTCATTCTTTTCTGGAATGTGCTCCATGCAATGGATTTTCCTCTTAGTACCGCTTTCATAGTGTCTCAGAGATTTTGATATGTTGTATCATCATTCTCATTGACCTCTAAGAATTTTTTTTTATCTCCTACCTGATGTTTTTTGTTATCCATGTTTCATTCAATAGCATATTATTTAGTCTCCAAGTGTTGGAGTAATTTCCCTTTTTTATTTTGTCATTGATTTCTACTCTCAGTCCATTATGATCTGACAGAACACAAGGCAGTATCTCTGTTTTTTTTCCATTTCCTAAGGGCTGCTTTGTGGCATAACATATGGTCTATTTTCAAGAAGGTTCCATGTGCTGCTGAGAAGAAAGTGTATACGCTCATTGATGGATGGAATATTCTATATATGTCTATTACGTCTAGGTTTTTGATTGTGTTATTGAGTTCTATGGTTTCTTTGGTTGGATTTTGTTTGGAAGATCTATCTAGTGGTGACAGTGGTGTGTTAAAATCGCCCAGAATTATTGTGTTGTGGTCTATGTGATTATTGAAATTGAGAAGAATTTGTTTGATATACAGTGATGCACCATTGTTTGGGGCATAAATACTTACTATCGTTATGTCTTCCTGATTTATGGTACCCTTAAGCAGTGTGAAATGTCCTACTTTATCCCTTCTGACTAATTTGGCTTGAAGTCCACTTTATCTGATATAAGGATGGAAACCCCCACTTTTTTACTGAGTCCATGTGTGTGGTAGGTTTTTTTCCCATCCTTTCACCTTTAGTCTGTGGATGTCTTTTTCTATGAAATGAGTCTCTTGCAGGAAGCATATTGTTGGTTATTTTTTTTAAACCATTCTGCCAGTCTATGTCTTCTGATTGATGAGTTTAGGCCCTTAATGTTCAGGGTTATTTTTGAGAAATAATTTGTATTCCCAGTCATTTGGTTTATTTTTGGTTTTTATGTTGGCTTGGTTTCTCCTTTGATTGGTTTTTCTCTAAGGTAGTTCCTCCCTTTGCTGACCTCCATTGTTGTTTTTCATTTCCTCCTCATGGAACATTTTGTTGAGAACATTCTGTAGTGCAGTCTTTCTATTTGTAAATTCTTTTAACTTTTGTTTATCATGGAAGGATTTTATTTCATCTTCAAATCTGAAGGTTAGTTTTGCTGGGTATAGAATTCTTAGTTGGCAACCATGTTCTTTCAGAACTTGAAATATGTTGGTCCAGGCCCTTGTAGCTTTTAGAGTCTGAGTTGAGAAGTCGGCTGCTATCTGCATTGGCCTCTCCATATATGTATTCTCATGTTTTTCTCTCATGGCCTTCAAAATCCTATCTTTAATTTGAATGTTAGGCATTTTCATTATCATGTGTCTTAGTGTGTATCTGTTGTGATTCTGTCCATTTGGTGTTCTGTGAGCCTCTGATATTTGATTTTCCATTTTATTCTTCAGGTTTGGGAAATTTTCTGATATTATTTCATTGAATAGGTTGTTCATTCCTTTGGTTTGTATCTCTGTGCCTTCCTCAATCCCAATGATTCTTAAATTTGGTCTTTTCATGATATCCCATAATTCTTGTAGATTCTGTTCATGATTTCTTACTGTCTTCTCTGTTTGGGCAACTTTATTTTCAAGAATAAATATTTTGTCTTCATTGTCTGAGGTTCTGTCTTCCAAGTGGTCTAGTCTGTTGGTGATGCTTTCCATTGAGGTTTTTATTTGGTTTATTGTGTCCTTCATTTCAAGGATTTCTGTTTGGTATTTAATTATTTATTTATTTTTGAGAATCTCTTATCTCTTTGTTGAAATAATCTTTTGCTTCCTGCAGGTGCTCTTTCACCTTATTGGTATTATCATTCATTGACTGCATTTGCTCTCTTATCTCATCCTTTGCTTCGTGAATCATCTTAATCATCTATAATCTGACGTCTTTTCTGACATTACTTCTAACAGACTGTCATTGTATTCTATTACTATAGAATCTAGATTTGTTTGGATCATTTTCTTCCCTTGTTTTTTCATGTTGTTCATGTATTTTCCCCTCTAGCAGTGCAGATCTGGGGTAGTGCAGATTTCCCCCTATAGGTTTATAGTGGCCCTATAAGTTTCCAAAACCCTTTCTTTAAGGGGAGATCAATATTAGCAGTGCCCAAATCAGACACTTTGCAATCCTAGACCAAGTAGCCCCGATGGAGACAGTAATAAAATTATCATAATAAACAAAGTGAGTTCAAATATTACCTTCAGTAAAAGAAACAGGTTTGCAAGAAGGTCTGCTTATTTCCTTTTTAAGGAATGAAATACAAATAGGAATTTACACTTCAAACACATAACAAGACACTAAGTGAGTAGAAGTATAAAAATTGCCAAAGACAAATTTACCTTTTAAAAAGTAAATTTTTAATCCATTACTGAGTAATAACCTGAAATTCTCATAATTAGAAAATTTAGTAAAATTTTCAAAAGTGAAACTGTTGTAATAATTTGTGAAAAATTAAAAATTCAATTTTGGAAAACTGCAGGGATTTTTAAAACCTAAGTTTTATCAAAGTATTCTGGGAGTAACAAAAACTTAAAAGCTAATCTACAATGTTTTTTCTTCTAGTAAAAACAATTTTCTCAAAACAAAAAGAACATTTAATTTTGTTTTACTTTCACATCCCATAAAATCAGATTGCCTAAAATGATATAAGTAAATAACTACCAATTGTAAGAAATCCCACAAAAACTATGCTGGACACAGGAAATCACACTAGGGAGTTTATTAAGCAAACAGAGTGTCTCCCTGCAGGGTAAGAGAGAAAATGAGAGGAAAAGAGAAAGGGCACTTGCTAGAGAGAGTTAAAAAGTGAGGAGGAGAAAGTGAGTCAGGGGGGGAGAAAGCATGAGAAAAGATGGTGGGATAACTACACTTAATCGAATTCTGCCATGCTTGCAGGGGACCAATAACGGAGAAAGATACTTGCAAGCTGACTGATGAACCAATAGCTAGCTAGGATGTTTACAGACTGACAAGTAGTTGGGAGGCAGGGAAAGTAGCTGCACCAGAAAGGGCCGGGAGAGCAACTTTCAGACTGACAAGCTAGGTTGTGATGCAAAGGGTGGGGAAAGCAGCTTTGTATTACACCAATTAAATTAATAAGCACATAATAAATGCAGTCATGGTGCCAAAGATATAATGGGACCCCGTTTCAGGGGTGGATTTTAAGTTCTTGTGTCTTGGAACTCATTTTAAGTTTTTAAAAGTTAAGGATCCCAAGTATTTTTACTTATGAAGATTACTGCTGTCTGCCATAAAATATGAGAAAACTTAAAACATTTACTTATGCACTAAAAGCAACTCTCATGTTAGCATGAATAACATTTTTATAAATTTTTTTTTCCAAAAATATTAGATAAGAATGGTATTTTAAAAAATTTTAATAAATTGTTTAGGGTCTATTTTGATTGATGATGACTGTATTGTATATTTGCTTTTGCTTTCTATCTGTTGTGATATGTTGCTTTACTCCATATAACAACATATCACAATATATACAGCTATATGAATAAATCAAAACTCACTGATTTGAAGTTGGAAAAGAGGAGAAACATTTTAATAGTAATTTCTAATTACTGCAGATAGTATTCTTTGATATATTAGAAATAGATTAAGTTCTTTCTTCAAGGTTACATGGTAACTTAAATTATACCCATAAACTACTCATACTTTGTTAAAATTCACTGGTCTATACTGCACTTTAATTGAATCTTTTACCATGCATTATTCTATAATATGAGGTGCTGGTAACTGGGAAAATATTTATTCTTGAGGTATAGATTGATTTTTTTTATATATTTATTCAAAATTTTAAAAAACCTCTATTTGTTTATATCCCAACTGAACTCATGAGAAAAGTTTCTAAGTAGTGGGAACATATTAAGCTTGAAGCAGGAGATCCAAAAATTCAAAATCAAATTTGTATTTGTAAACCTGAATTTTAGTATTGGCAAGAAATACCTGCAATTGAGTTCCTTGAAATGTCAAACTTAATTAATTTCAAGAAAAACCAGCCAAATATCTAAGTCTCAATAATCAGAAATTGACGGTTGATCATTTTTTCCTAGAAAAAATGATGTTCCTTATTAAAAGGGGTGGGGTGACTAGTTCAGCTTGTAGCCAAATAATCACCCAAAAACTTTTCCTTGTGATAACTATAGTATTTCTGTGTGCAGCACATGTGTTTTTATGTAATTTCCATTTTATCATATATACACAACACAAAAATGCTAGTCATTTAATCAAGAATGTAAATTTAATAAAATTAATGAATTTTACTGCTTGGCAAAATATTTTAAGTGTAACTGATATTTTTTCTCTAAGAATGTGCAGTGGTGAAGAATACCATGATATAGTTTGGTGGCACTGCCTGAATGTATACCAGAAATCAGCAGTTTCATCCTTATTGCTTCTGGATCAACAGTGCAAATATTAACAAAGGGAAAATATCAAATAACATTTCGTGCACTTCTAAAAATATATTTTTACCTCTGGACATTCTCTGAAAGGGTATCAGAAACCTGGGGTCCATGGGTCACACCTGGGAAACCATGCCTTGTAGTACTTTTTGCTAACAACCAACGTAAACCACTCACAAAATTCTGTCAATTATTGTTCAGTGGGCTTAGAGAAAATTTCCAAACTCACATGAAAGTGATAATACATTGTGACAATGGTTTTTGTTTTATACCTAACCACCTGGAGCAATTTATAAATATTTAATCATTCCTACCAAAATCTGCTAGCTTTAAATCTCTTTTCGTTAATGAGAAGATTCTGTGGTTTCAAGTCTTGATGCAACTCCATTCTTCTCTGGCAATAAGTTAACCCATGTATAATTTGGTGTAGAAACAGCTACAAATCAAATAAATAAAATTTAGTCTTACTGATATCAAGATATACTTTGGTCTTAGCAGAAGGTATGGTAAGTAAAAGTAACTGGTCTAGAATAGTAAAAGAAAAATAAAGAAATTATATCATTTTAAGAACAATGCTTTTTCCATTTTGAGTTGTTTTCTCAATTTTAGTTCATTGTTCAATTTGAAGCATCTATCATTTGTGTCAACAGTGTCTATAAAAATAAATATTTCAAATATAACAAAATTTTGTTTTCATAGTAAGAATTTATTTATTAGAGAAAGCAGCTTAAACAGATATATTCTCTATACTACTAAAGCTTCAGTTTGATTATAAAATTCAAGAATGTCAATTAAATGCAGGCACTTGCTCCCTTCAAAAATCAATTCAATCTGGGTCAGCACCTTTAAATATGGCATTGGACTTGGTGGCTTTATGTAAAGTCTCAGGTATCAGAGAGAATGGGGCTGCATACCCCAACAAATTATGAGTTATAAAAATAACTCAATTAACTTTTAACACCTACCTCCTGAATACTTTAATTTTAGCAACTCCTACTCAGTTTCAAAATCAGCTATGATTCAGAAAGGGGTAATGCACTCTATTGCTATGTAAAAAGCAATTCCTATTAGGCTAACGGTAGAGGATTTTTGTGTATCGTGGTAAAAAGAGTGATGTGGAACACATCTTGATTTTCTGGGGTTACCAAAAAGAACTTAAAGTACTGAAGATTTAAGAAGTACTTTTGGTTTACTTGTGGATGAGAAATGACATCTTAATACCAAGAATAAGGCCAGGCAGCAGGTGATTAATGGCAGAAATGCCTCTGGTGATTTTTTGAAGGGGGCGTAGTAGGGATTGAACTCAGGAGAACTCTATATCACAACTGTGCCCCCAACTCTTTTGCATTTTAATTTTGAAACATGATCTCATTAAATTGCTCAGGCTTTCCTCAAATTTGTCGTCTGCCTATCTCAGTTTCCCAAGTAGCTGGGTTGTGGGCATGCACCACCATGCCTGGTCTGAATAAATTTTATGCTGTGAAGTTTTCAGACTTCACATATTTATTTATGTGTTTTGAAAACCCTAAAGTTACTACTTTAATATACTTATTTTGCTTACATTGGGGTTTCAGTGATGAACACAGCTACCTCTCAGTATATTCGTATTAAATTTTACATTTAAAACACATTAAATGCACTTTAAAAAAATAATAATTTTCCAACTATTTAGATCTGACTTAGAAGACTTTCCAAACCTCTGTCAAATTATGATAATTAAGGAATATTTCCTTTCCAAATTAGTGCTAATATAAAGCAGAAAAAAACAGAATTTTAAAAACTGAGATCGACATATAGCCTTCACAACACCTTGCAAAGGAAACTATAAACTATGATAAAAACAATTTAAATGTATATGGAAATACTTTTAAAGCATTTTTCTAAAATTGTTAGCAATGTGCTAGCCATATGTTCATACCTCTCTTTCAATAACAGAAACTGGCTTTCCTTTATATTTACCAAATTCACTATTTAAAAATGTAAGCTTGAAGTTACTAATTTACTATCTATAGAATTATAAAGGTCTCAAGCACACAAGGTGGAACAGTCTATTTTCAAAATAGGTTTTTTATAAACTGTTGAACTTTGGACATATAAAATACTTGAAAATGTAAAATATACCACTCACAACAAAGAAGTCTATAAGAACACAAGTATGTCAAGTGCTTTTATTTACCTAATAATTTCTAGGTTTCTTCTGTATCTGATTATGATAGCAAAATTCTTTAGCATTATTGAATTCTTAGATATACTACAAAAACAATTATCTTCTATTCCTTCTGACAATACAGATAGTTACATCAAAAAAATCACAATACCTACATGTTTCTGGTCTTATAACACTCAATCATAATTTATAACTCTGAAATGTCACTGTTATTAAATAATTTAATACCATTTTAAATATATTAGGGGAGTTCACCATTTAAAGGTGGCCTTTGAAAAATGTACCTGTAAGATAAAAAGCCACCTTTCTCTCCCGTGACAGAAATTTCCCACCTCCCAATGACCTGTCTATCTGCATTTGCCCGCCACTCACATTACAGGAATTTCTGGCTTACTTTGCTGTAATCTTCCTGCTTCCAGCATTACATCCTAATATGTCATTGGCCCATCAGTCAGTCTGTAAGAATTCTCCTCCGCAATTGGTTCCTCTCAGCCTGTGAAATTCCTATGTCTGAGAGAAACCGTGTGCCATTTCTCTTCTTTTCTTTTTCCCCCTTCCCCCGTGCAGATGTGAATTTGTCTGCACAAAATAAAGGGTTCCTTGTATGAGACCTGTATCTGTGGAGCATTTCTGGGAGCTAGTGATGAACCATAACTGCGCCCTCTTTTTCACCTAACATCTGGTGC
This sequence comes from Sciurus vulgaris, assembly GCF_902686455.1. Lineage (NCBI taxonomy): Eukaryota > Metazoa > Chordata > Mammalia > Rodentia > Sciuridae > Sciurus > Sciurus vulgaris. Next base: position 1,970,694 of record NW_027632409.1, read on the forward strand.
CAAAGACTCAGGGATGGGTTTTTTTTCTGCTGCCTAAGCAGGCAGTACCCCATCTGCAAGCATCTGCACCCCCCTTATAAAGGCTCATCTTCCATTTACCTGGATGACCAGTTTTCTGCATAGAACACCGGACTCCAGAATTGGTGAGTTCCCTTAGGCCCCTGACCAGAAAGACATCTCTGCAACCTGGGGCACCATGCTGCCATTCCCTCTTGCTGCACTGCAGTTTTCCGCCGCCCGCATCTCCTGCTGCGGTGCCCCCCTTCTTGTGGCTTCCGCGGCCTGGGCCGCGGCTTCTGCCGCCAGACTGCTGAGGTTTGGGGGTATCTCCATGGTCCCCAGAGCTGGTCTTAGTTGCTGGGTGGACTCTTGGGTTTTATGGTGCTGAGATTTTTTCTCAGGGTCTGAACCTCTCTCTCTCTTATTTCCTGCTGCGTCTCGCTTAAAATCCTGGCCAGGTGTTCAGACCCTCTCGGCATATGCCCAGTTAAACATTGGTCTTGGTGATGACCAGCCTTTGTTCTAACTTCTCGTTGCCTGGCATCGTGGTCTCGGGATGCTGAAATCACTACCCAGGTGGGTCTCAGTTTACCATGGGATTCAGGACATCCACCCCAGCAAACTCGCCCGTGAGATGTTTATTGAATCATTTCGAACCCCTTCACCTCTTCCCTAAATCAGAGCTAAATTGTCCTTTAGATAGTAAGTCAGAATGGTCTATTTATGACACCCTGAATTTTAGCTTTATACTAGGTAAAATTATATGCCTAATTATACTAGTTATAATTAAGTACATATGTGGGCAACCTGGTGAATGGAAAGGAACCTTTCCCCTTCGTGTTTTTCCTCTCTTTCTTGATGCTTCTCCTCCCCCTTTTAATCCTTCCTCTTCTAAGTTTAATCCAGCTGATGAGTCATGTCTTTACACGTCTCCTACTGCAGAAGTTCCTGTTCATTTCTCTCCTTTGCTTCATTCTGTTTCTCCTTCTGCTCCACCATTCAGCCCACCAAGTCCCCCCATCACATGGTCTTGTACCACATTCTAGCTTCTTTACGGGAGGTGGCTGGTGTGGAGGGAGTAAAACCTGAACACAATCTCTTGGCTAATTCCTTATTTTCAAATCTTTTCTTTCTCTCTCAGCTCTCCCTGCAGGCTCAAGAAATTAAAAGGACCTAAGCATCAAGTTTCTGCTAGAACATATTAGCCCCTTTCAGATTCAGATCTCAGTTAAGGGTTGCATTAACATGTGAATGAAGAAAGGTGCAGTAGGAAACCAGTTTCAAACCTAAGGAGAAAAAGAAGGGTAAAAGTGTCCATTTTAAATTTCTCCTTAGCTACAACTCAGAATTCTTTCCTCCCTTTCAACTTTTCTCTCCTTCTCATTTTCTCATGCTTTAATTAATAACCATTATCATTTTTCTTCCAGGACTTTATTTTTCTTAAATGCTGTATTTTTGAGCTCACAATTTTGATCCTACAGACCTAGGTTAATAATTTTTGACCAGTTCTTTTTATACAACTCTAGAGTTATTTTTGAACATCCATTATATTGCAATGGAAATAAATATTACAAGGCCTTTGCTTTTGTGTTAAATATAAGAACGCATAAAAATTAAAATTTTAAAAATGGATCCAAATATTTTTAAGTCACGTGATTTAATAAGGTTTAATTTAAATTGGGTAAACTAATAAAAGTAAAATGTCCTTAAAATTAACTCACAAGTCTCTAAGTGGTCAAACTAATAGAATATTAATGTTTATAAAATGTCTAACATCAATTTTTCTAGGACTTTTCTTCAACAGGAAATAGACGACAAATACTAGTGGCACACTTGTCTGATGTCTTGGTTTTTGTACAATAAGCAACATGTATGGGATTACTCAAATGTGTTTGTTAGAGACATCTGATTAATTTATAAATTTATCCCATGAAGTATCATACTTAAAAACATTATTCTTTGTATATTAAATGTGTTCATATTTTCCAGGTATACAAGCCTTTAAAGCAGAAAATTTATCAAGCTGCTGTTCTCCAAATTAAACTTGTCTGTAATGGTAAACCTATCATTTAATGTTCTATTACCTGTCATCAATAGGGTATATATAACCTAACATTGCACACATATAAAGATTGCTAAGATTGCTAACATAACTCCTTAGATCCACATTTCCATCAAAGAACAGAGCTCCATCTGATCTCAGCTTAATCTTCAAAATCTGTGTTTATATACTTCTTTGCCCCTCACTGAAAAGCCCCACATTACCTGAGATAAGGCTCTGCCTCACCACCCTGCTACACATTACAATGGCTCCAAAGTAAGCCTGATTTTAACTCATTTAAAGTTGTGTTCAAAAGTTTAATGTTTGTTGTAAAGATTACTGTGATCTCAAATGGGAACTCAGCCAAAAATTTAAAATAGCTCTTGCACAAACTGAATGTTTTACTGTTGATGACTCCATTTTGTATTTTCTTTATAAACTGTAATTGTTGCCTGAACAATATTTTGCAGAAGTACTGCTTCAAGAGGAAACATCATAAATTAACTTGGAATAGTAAGCCATCACCTATAGAACAGATAATGGAAACCCCAATTAGATAAAAGGGGGTAAATAACTGTAAAGTTATAGACATTAAAGCCAAAGTCCAGGACTCTTACTTTATGACTGGTGAGACTGACTTGCTTGATGGTTAAGATCAAACTTAGAAATAGAGATTTTAAATAGAGAGGTCAAGAAAAGTACATATTTGGTTCTTGCCCTCAAAGTCATCCTGAACCCAGGGAACAAGAGGACTTCTCCAAGGAGCTTTGCAACTCTGGGTCACACAACCTCCTGACCAAGGAGATTGATGAGGCCACTAGAGGAAAAGACACTCAGTGCACTTGCTGCAGAGGAGGGTCATGGGAAAAAGGGAGACATCCCTGATGCTTTCAAACAAAGCCATGTCATTGAGAAGACCCTGCGTAACCAAATGGCACTAATGGAGCTAAGAAACTGCTCCTAAGTTCTCTATGAGTGACCACTGTGGAAACTCAGCTGACTCTTTAACCAACAGGAACAGGTCACTTTGACCAGCTTGATCTTAAACACCTAGCAAATCAGTTAAAAGCAAAGTATAGCCATTCTTGGGCATTTAAAAATAATAGTAACTATCAAGAGAAACTGCCAGAGTCAGAAGTTTTTACACAGGTAGGCTTTAATCTATGTTTGCTAGTAACAGAAGTATAGAGATCTCTACTAAATGTTGTGTTCACATTCCTGATAGCCTAGACAATGTTAAAGCTCCCAAATAAATGTCTTTTCCTCTCCAGCCTTTGCTAGGCCTTGTTATGGGAACAACTTCTCAGTTCTTCCACCCCCTGGTGAGGAATTATTGATTTCTGTCATCTTTATAATATGAATTAGCATGTTCCAGATCCTGCAACATTTATATTGTATCAATCTCATTTCAGTACACATGTCGTTTTGTTCTTCTCCCATAGAAGCACCCATCCCCAGATGCCTTTACAGCCTGCTCTCCCTGCAGTTGGACTTCAACCATGAACCCCTCAATTGACCCCATTTCTAAAAAGGAACCTCCAAACTGCTTGCCCCATGCTGTCCACTACCAGCTCGAAGAAGTCAGATTGGTCATCAGCCCTTTTCCCTACAGCAGTGAAGGAGTTCCTAGTATTAGAGGGGTAAATGAAGTCAGAATTGGGGACAGGCAGTTAATGCAGAAATAGGAGATCAATCAAATTGAGAAAATGAAGTCCATGAAAATCATCTGCCTTTGGAAGCCTGGGAGGAGAATGAACTTTTTACATCTCACCTGCAAACCAACCCCAGTCACCTAGGCAGGAAGGACAGAGAAGGCTTCAAAAAGAACTGGAGAGCAAGATTCTTTTATTTTTTTATATAAGATGAAATGGGAAATGTAAGATATAAAGCCACCTTTCTCTCCCGTGACAGGAATTTTCCACATCCTAAAGACATTTCAATCTGCGTTTGCCCGCATCTCACGTTACAGGAATTTCCAGCTTACGTTGCTGTAATCTTCCTGCCTCCAGCATTACGTCCTAATATGTCATTGGTCCATCAGTAAGTCTGTAAGAATTCTCCTCCGTGACTGATTCCTCTCAGCTCATGAAATTCCTATGTCTGAGAGAAACCGTGCGCCATTTCTCTTCTTTTCTTTTTTGTCTGTGCAAAATAAAGGATTCCTTGTATGAGACCTGTATCTGTGGAGCATTTCTGGGAGCTAGCGATGAACCATAACTGTGCCCTCTTTTTCACCTAACAGTACCCATCATTTGGATTTTTTTTTCAGAAAGTAAAATATCCTGCAAATTTATTCTACACATGTAGGACAATCAGTTATAATGTGAAATAAAATTTCAAAAATATTCTTTGAAGACCTTTAAAATGAAGCAGTTTTACAAAAAGGTATGATCCCAGGAAAGTTGTCATATAATAAACAGAAGTTGAGTAAATAAGTCAAACAGAAAATTCCAGAGATTGGTATGAGTTTGGTATATTTCACTATATACCTAACACATTTTCTTTATATTTTAACATTACACAATAAACATACCTTTACATTGTGCATATTCATGATGTTCCCATAGTCATTCATGTACTGTTTTAGGTACCCTGAAAAAGCACAGGATTTTACTACATGATAACACAGTTTGCAGAATGCATTTCTGATTAACTTAATAGTAATTAATTTTTTGAAGAAAAATTTTGTCAAGAAAAGGTACAGAATGCACCACGTAATCTATTTAAATACCAATAAATAAACAACAATGGCCCTGGGGCTGTTAAGAAAGTCTAACTTTCTATTTCTAAAGAAAAATAAAATACTTAGTATTTTTTAAATGCTTAACAGATACTCAAGGACCAGAGTCAAAGATTTATCTGTGTGAACACTGTCATGTAATGTTACTATGTTTGCATGTTTTAAATCCTTTAAGAGTGAAACCATAAAACAGAAATTAAAGCCAATTGTTTAGTCTGTGAAAAGCCAGATTTTATAAAAACTTGAAGAAAGTTTAACATGTAAACCAACCATATGATAGGAACATGCAGATAGAACATGTGATCAATATAATTAATTAAACAAGTAGATATTATTTTAAATACAGCATGTGAAAGAAAATTAAAACTTTTTCTTTCTGCTGTTAATAGAAGTAATAGTCATTCTATTTTATTTAACTGAAGACAGAATTGGGGACAGGCTGTTAGTGTAGAAATAGGGTATCAGGTCAAATCCAGGAAATGGAGGCCATAAAAGGCATCTGCCTTTGGAAGTTGGAGATTACCCCTGGGAGAATGACATGTCAATGATTTCTGGAGCCCATTGATTAACAAATTTACCTGCTCTTATAAAAGAATGCAAGCAAGGAGTTGCTAATTAATGCCCCCAGGACCCTAGCCTGGCTGAATCACTTTGGCCCTCCTCCTGCCCCATTTTCTTGTCACTTTATTCATATCACCTGCAAAACTGAGCCTAGTCATGTAGATAGAAAGGAGAGATAAGGGTGGAGAGAACTGGAGAACAAAAGAGACCTTCACCTATAAAAGATGTAGTGTGCAGTCATTTTCTGAAACTTTAGAACATCATCCATGGCCCACTTTTACCTCCAGGGTATTATTACCTTTAAATAAAACCTGCTTAATATGCTTACCATGGCATTCTTCTCTAGTGTTCAAACTTCAACATTAGAGGAAACAGGACTCATTGCTGGTAAATGGCGATATCATAACTATAGAATGTGAGCTGAGACAAACATCAAGGAGAAACTTGTCTCTATCTTCACATCAGGAAATGTAAATTCAATAAAAAGAAGTCCTTTTATACTAAAATCATAAAAAACAAAAGAGATAATAAAGAAACTGTTTAAATATTTACTGGGAGATAAAAGACTTAAATACAGATATATATTATATTCCAAATGGCTACCCTAAACAATGCAACAATAGTGGTTATCACAATATTAACTTTAATATTTCATATAACCCACATCAAATACCAAGATTATTTTTGCCAAAAACAATGAAATGCCTAAAACTCATCTAGAGCCATAAACAAAAAAATCTCCAAAAATATTCTTGAATAAGAGTACATGCTCTTCAACTTACTATGGGGTTATGTCCTGATAAACCAATTCTAAGATGAAAATATCATTAAGTTGGAAATGCACTTAAATGTACCTAACTCACTGAATATCACAGCTTAGCAACACAGAACTCTGTAGAGTACTGTAGTTTAGTCCTGTGTCTTCATGGCTAACTGGGAGCTGTGATACTGCATCACAAATTAGTATCATACTGCATATTGCCAGTCAGGGAAAAGATAAAAATTCAAAATATGAAGTATGGGTTCTTATAAATGTGTGTTGATTTTTCAGCATTTTGAAGTTGAAATTATCAGTTAGGCCATGATGAATCAGAAATGTGTATATGTGCTAAGGGAGTCATGAAAAAATAAGTTGTTCTAGATCTAAAGTAAACTAAATTATATTTATAATTATAGCATGTCACCTCTGGGGGGAAAATATAGAATTCAATGAAAGAATTAGATGATCTACATATAGATCCAAATGCCAACATATTTTATACCTGTGATAAAATAACATATATTATAAAGAAAACTAAGGACAATTTTGTTATTTTGATATATCTATATATTTGCACAAATATCAAGTTGATCTCAAGAGTTGAAAGTGTTAATTTATTACAGAGAACACTGATATTGTTTTCCTTAACTCACTCAGAAAAAATCTTTTAACAATAAAAATATAATCAACCAGCAGGACGGACACGCTAATCTTCATTGTCTCTACAGCTACAATAAAAGAAACAAACTTCTATTTTTAAAGATTTCATTTTTTGTAGAAAAATATTAATATATAGTACATACTGAAATGACAATAGTCATAATTTCTGTCTTCAAAGTTAAAATATCCCATTGATAAGAAAGAAATATTTGCATAACTTACATGAAGAAATAATTTACTATGTATAATAAGGATTTCTAGGTGCCATGAACAACAAAGGAAATGATACTGATACTTATAAAGCAAGGAAATTAAAAAAAAAACAAAACTGGTGTCTATTTTATTTTTCTTTCTTAAAATCTGAATATGAAGTAGTCAAATGAATCTCAAAGAGATATAACTGTAATCACATTTTCTGAAAAGAGAACTTTGTTCAGGCCCTCTAGAATGATGTCAATCTAGATTTCTGAAATTTAAAAAAATATCCCTTTCCTCAACAGGGAACTAAAAATGAATATTCTGTATTCTGTAGAATATAGAATACTATGATTAATGTGCACTTGCCTTGGAATAGTAATTACAAAAAAGGAAATATTAAGAATACAATGCAGGGCTGGGAATATAGCTCAGTTGGTAGAGTTCTGGCCTCGCAAGCACAAGGCCCTGGGTTTAATCCCCAGCTCCACAAAAAAGAAAAAAAAAAAAAAGGAAACAGATGGGTGAAGTGATCATGCCTTTGGTTAACAGTGTTGCTCAAGAATACAACACACTGATGTAATTATACAGCTCTCTTTATGAAAAGTTTCAAATTGCATTATTTGCTTGATATATATATATGCATACATATATGTGTGTGTTTATTTTTATACAAAACACATATAAATGTATATTTATATATTTTAAAGTGTTACCTCCATTTAGATCCATCTATGTTTATGATTTCTGAGACAAACATCTGTAGGTGAGTGGACTTCATCAGATGAATTCCCAGAAGCTTGATCACTCTCAACTTTTGATCCCATTTTTAGATATTTGTGAAGTATATCTGTATTGGAAAATGAGACAATATTTAATTTAATGAATATTTATTTTATCCTACTATGTAATTATCATTGCAGGTAAAATATAGATAACCAACATACAAAAATTAGATAATAAATGTCTTTAATAATCAGGTGCTTATGTGTGCAGTTAAGAGATCAAAACATTAACTCAAATGTCTTCAAATAAGAAGTACTAAAAAATTCTTTTACACTCTTGGATTATGAAATTAGGAACGAACTTGCATTCAAGTCATTACCCAGAGTTGAATAAAAATTATACCCTGGAAATATACATTTGAACTTTGAATGAATATTAGTTACTTAAAAATAGTACTTTAAAAATTAAGCTCAAGGGTTTCTTACCAAATCAACATTAAAATTTACCTTATTTCTGTATTTTTGTCTTGGTAACTTAATACTAAAAAAGTCCAATTCATATTCAAAAACACTTGCAAATGATAATGGAATACACTTCTATGATAAAGAGATTCTGGAGAAATTTTATGTTGACATCTAGACAAAAAATTAACCTGGCAGCAAAAATAATTGTATTGGTGATTGATTCCTAATCTCTTAAAATTTTATATCAGATACATCTACAGTCACATTTTTTCTATCACACTTAAAAATGTTAAAAAAATTAAACATGCCTTATATTTCTGGCAACATTTAAAAATTTTCCTACCTCAATGAAATGTAGATCAAAATATAATGCTTAAGTATATAAAGGTGGCTGCAACAATGTATAGGCAATACCCAGGAAGCAAATTTAACAAAGAGAGAATTGAAGTCAAGAGCTCCTAACCATAGACAGACTGTCACTTTCTTGCTAGGGGTTGCTGATACTGGCAGGAAAGTGCTTGGGTTTCCGTCCACAGTGGGATAAAATGTGAAGCCTTGGGTGTGTAAACTGCAACTGATTCCTCACAGAAACACCAGTCTTTTGCAAAATTATGAGGTAAGTTTGGTAGTCTCAGACTATGAATAAAAACTAAGAATGCTACCTGACACAACCAAGTTATCATGTTAATAACAAATAAGTATCATTCAAACACAACTGCTCATTAGTAGTTTAGATCCCATCAAGAAAAATGAAACCAATGCAGACTTATGTCAGAACTTTACTAATCTGTCAATGGGGTAAGAGGATTCTTTGCTGTAGTAATTTTTGAGAACCATAACACTTGCTCCATTTTTGTGCCCATTTACTACATAATAGCTACAGATACAGTAAATTTAAGTTTTATCTCATTCCCTAACTCTTTCAACATTGCTTTCTTTAATCTAGATCAAGAGTCCAGTACAAGAATAGATGTTTTTGTATGGATCCTAATCTAAATATGTTTTTGGTTTTTTTTATTTTTTTGTTTTTGCATTTTAAATGTTACTAATCAAAGAAAAGAATATGCAAGAGAGACCATAGTACACAAAAACTAAAAATGTACTAACAAGCCCCTGGTTTAGACAATCAACAAACAGTCAGCCAAGACCTGACCTGTAGTGTTTTGTGATTTCCTCTGGCAACAGTCCTCCACAGCAGACTTCACACTACAAACATGACACTGAATGTGTAACAATGGGAAGAACATGCAGTAGCACACCATTACATGGTACTTTGCAATAAATATACCACAGAAGTAACTCTTACTGCATAGATAACCATAGTAAAAGCACTAGAATAATCAGAAATAATTACTCTTGCATATTCATTACTTTTGCTACTGATTTTACCTTAATTATAACTTTATATGATTAAAAATTAATAATAGCCATGGTTAACAGGCAAAATTGCTGAAAATTTAAAATTCATCTCTTAGTGTGAGCTGACTGCAGCACACCATTCTGTAAGCTCACACCTAAACAGGTAAAGGCTACACACATTACCCACAGATAAAAACCGCATGAGTTCATATTCCCAAATTTCATGAAACACATCAGTAAATAATCCGCTATGCAAGAAAGAATGCAAGCAGTAGAAAAAATGCTCAGAAACTTCAGTAAATATAATTATCTAATGAAACAATAAAATTGTTATGTTTAGCTGGGTGTGGTGGCACCTGCTGAGGCAGGAGGATGGTGAGTTCAAAGCCAGTCTAAGCAAAAATGAGGCACTAAGCCACTGAGTGAGACGTTTTCTCTAAATAAAATATAAAATAGGTCTGGGGATGTGGCTCAGGGGTTGATTGTCCCTGAGTTCAACCCTGGTACCCCAAAAAGTTTCAAGAAATTTTTAATTGTTATGATTAAAAAATAACATGTTGCATAAGTCAAATCAATCATGAATTTTAAAAAAGAAAACACTACGGTTGTTATTGAGGCTCAGTGGTAAAGTATACCCCCAGCACATGTGAGGCACTTGGGTTCCCTCTTTAGCACCACATAAAAATAAATAAATAAAATAAAGGCCTGATGCCCAAATGCAAATAAAGTTTTTTTGAAAATTTAAAAAATAGACACCACCAAATATGTTCAAGAAGTCAGACCTTAGCCCATTTGTCGACTGGATTATTTGAATTCTTGGTGTAGAGTTTTTTGAGTTCTTTATAGATTCTGGAGGTTAGTGCTGTACAAACAGAGAAACAACATGTATCCCATTTGTTTACAATAACAATAAAAAAATAAAAAATAAAAAAAAGAAGTCAGACCTAAGATAAATAGAAACTTTCAGACATGTATTTTCCTGGATATTTAAAGTGACATAATAATAAAAGAGTAACATCTGAGGTGATAATCTAATTACTCCACTAATCTATAGTGATTATTTCAAGCACTAATGAGGTATGATCCTAAATTAAGCACCACCCTAAGCTGCCCATCACTTTGAAATTCTGCATGTCCTTCTTATGGGATTTGGTTCCTTTCTGATGGACAGGTATTCAAATATTACTTCTCTGTAGTATCAAAAATACCCTTTCTAAAACCTTCAATCTTTCTGATGTCCTTCTTACTCTTGTTTTTTAACTGGCAAAGAGAAAGCAGATAATAAAAGTTGGCAGAATAAAACCTGAAAACTTGCATTCTCTACAATCAGAAAGTTAGATAAAATAGACAAATAATCAAATTACTAAATTTGCTTCCATTTCTGGGCATTGCCATGATGAATCCAAGGCTTCCTCCAGTAACACAGTGGGGGTTTCTTGAAAGACCCTGTGTACTAGTGGAGGAATGAATGAGTGCTGTTAGATGGTGGAGGCCTGCCAGTCTTCTGCACAGGCTCTGTGGTTCACAGTATTTGAAATTTGTTCCATCACCAGCCCAAGATTCAGAATCACATGGGAAGGATTGAGAAAGCAAAGCAGAAAACTGAAGTTGTAACACAGATCACTACATATAAACTCATGTCTGGGACCATCCATACAAAGCAGTACAGTTAAAAAAATTTCTTATGAAAAACAATTATAAAATGTTTAAATTTAGCTAATATCTCTCCCTTTCTCATGTAATAAAAATAGTAGATAATCCCAAAACTAATATACTAATTTTATCCATTTGCTGACTTTAACTATCTCAAGATTACTTCCATTCCTTCATGAATTTACTACCTAGAATGTGCTTTATGATGAAGCATGCTATAGAATACAAAAGATGCTGTTAGATGGTGGAGGTCTGCCAGTCTTCATGATTTCATGAACTCATACAGTGACTCATGCTACCTGGGTAATTGAAGTAGGATGATCACTGAACCAAAAGCCAGGAATTTACCAAGACAGTTTCAAAATGAAAACTAAAAAACTAGGGATACAGCCCAATGGTAGAGTAGCCCTGGGTTCAATTCCCAGTACCACCCCTCGCCCCACAGAGAAACATGTCCCATAAACCACCCATGAAGATGCATACTGTGCTTACTTTATTTCTGAATATCACTGGAAAACATAATGTCAAGGCTCTTCTAACTTAAAAATAAACACACTGAGCTGGACATGGTAACAAGGATCACAAGTTCAAAGGTAGCCTTAGCTATGTAGCAAGGTTCTAAGAAATTTAGCAAGACCCTAAACACATTACCAAGACCCCATATCAAAGTGTTAAAAAGGGCTAGAGATGTGACTCAGTGGTGAAGCACCATTGGATCAATCCCTGGTATCAAAAAACAAACAAAAAATGCCCGAACACACTGGATTAAAGTAATACCAAGAATTCAATGGGTTTTTGAAAGAAAATTATAATTTTTTTTAGGTATCTAGCAGATATTATCTTGCAAGAAAAATAGAAGACTATAAAATAAATTTTGGGATTTGATACAAAGGCATACCCTCTTCTGTGTAATCATATCCAAATTATTATTTTAAATTTCCTACTAGCCCATCTCTCCTGTCCTACATTAAACACAAAACAGCAGCTCTCAGTGAAATCTCAACAGACGCTAGGAGGTCTGGGACAATAGATACAATGCTGTAGACTTTGAAGCAAAGAAAACTAGGCTGTAAAGTATTCATTCTACCAACACAATGGGTATCCTTGAGGAAATAATGATTCTTCAGAGAAAAGGAAATATGGTGTCTGAAGCCTTGGTAGAATAAATGACTTCCCTGGAGTTATCCAAGGAAGTGTTTCTGCATATCAAATTCCAACCCATGACTTCTGACTTAAAATGCACATCACTTTCCACTATGCCTTTTCCTCTCTCATAGCACAAGCATCTGCATGCAATACAAGGGGTGGGGGAGACCAAGTTTTACCTGCTGCCACAAATCTCTACAGCAGAATCTCTGGCACAATGAGGGAAGGCTTGCCAGGTAATCTGTGTGTCATGACACGCTGTCAGCCAGTCACGTAAGCTTCTTTATGCTAATTTTAATATTCCTAGGGGGTATTTTCATTTTGAATATGTAGATTTGTTCTAAAAATGTGATTCAGTTTATGTTTTAATTCATTCACCTTAACAAGCTCTTTATTTTATATCATTATCTGTGTATTACTACTTTGACTTTTAAAAGGACTGTCACATGAATGAAACATTATATGCCTACATTCTCTATGTGCTCAGTACTACAGATAAAGTCTGTGACAAACATAAAATTGAAAAACAAAAAAATTTATTCATGATGAACCTTAGAATTTAGTAGAGATGCAATATGCATACAGCACATTGAAAAATTATGCTGAGACCACACACAAATTTCATAAATGTTCTATGCACTTTTAGTCTGCATTAATTCAGGTTATAAGACTAGCAAAATATTTAAATGTCAATTTAAATGTCAAAATAGTTATTTAACAATTAGGATAATATTATGCAATGTATCATTATTTATAAACTGTTAAAAAACAGAAATGTGGGATGGAATGATTCATTATGACTTGAGAGAGGCATAGTAAAAATTTTGGAGTGAAAGTAGAATATTCAAGTAAGGAAGAGAAGGTCATACAATGTTGTGATTCCTAAAACACCAGGGAATGAGAGTGAGAAATAAAAGGTCATTATTATGACTTTATCTAGACAGTAAATTCACATTGTTTATAAAGTAATAAAATGGGGGAAGCATCTTCTCCATCCCAAATATGTACTATTCTTCTTGCTGCTGTTTTTTTCAATAGTAATTTGTTCACCTAATTTAGATAATGATTCACCAATATTCTGCATCCTCAAAGAGGGAGGGATAGCCTTCTCTTAAAATTTTTCATCCTATCAATTGAATGTGGATTGAAAAAAATTCTTAAAGAATGAACACAAAAGTGAATTTATCGATATTTTACTTCTCAAGAAAACAATGTCATTCTGTGTTTCCTGGGAATCTTCAAAATAGGAACATGATGAATATAATCATGAATATTTTACTTTGTCAAACATCACAAAATTCAACCTTATGTTTAAAAAGATGCATTTGCTAATTAAAGCTATATTTACTTGGCACTATTAAAATAACAGAAATTTTGCATAATTAGAATTCAATCATAATATTGAGATTTAGGAGGATTAGAAATTTTCTTAAAATGTACTTTCTAAAAGATTCTATTCCTATAAATCGCAATCTCATAGGAACCAGTCAGTAGATATCTTCAGATATAATGAGGGGTTAGGAGAAGTAAAGAGGAAAGGAAAAAGAATAATCCTTGACCTTTTACTATTCCATTTTTATGTATCAGGAAATTTTCTCAAAGAAGTTCCCTGGTCCAAGTCAGACAAATAACAAGTAATCAGACTTAAAAATAGGATTTCCATTAACTTTATCCTCCACATTATAGAATCTCTAAAATTAGAATGTATTTCACAATTAATTGATGTCAAAATGTAATTGAGAGCATTTTTTCTTTCTTATACATACATAAATGAATGATACAATTCATGGTGTAGACTTACAAATGATGAAACAATGTACTTGCTCACAAACCCATTTGTTCAACAATTTACCCATCACTTCTTTCTAATTTACTTTCTGACTTGCAGTGGGCAGGTTTACCAGATAATAATTATACTATAAGCATTATCCTACATAAGAGTAAGGTCCTTGGGGAGATTCAAGATGGCAGACTAGAGGAAGGTTGCGTTCCTTGTCACTCCATAACTCCAGTTTCAAGCAGAGAATATCTGTTTCTTGCAAAGGAAACTATCAGCAATGCGAAGAGAGAGCATACAGAGAGGGAAAATATCTTTGCCACTCATACTTCAGATAGAGCACTAATTTCCAGAATATATAAAGAACTCAAAAAACTCTACAAAAGAATACAAATAACCCAATCAACAAATGGGCTAAGAATATGAACAGACACTTCACAGAAGATTTACAAGCAATCAACAAACATATGAAAAAATGTTCACCATTTTTAGTAATAAGAGAAATGCAAATCAAAACTACCCTAAGATTCCATCTCACCCTAATTAGAATGGCGATTATCAAGAATACAAGCAACAATAGGTGTTGGCGAGGATGTGGGGAAAAAGGTACACTCATACACTGCTGGTGGGGCTGCAAATTAGTGCAGCCACTCTGGAAAGCAGTGTGGAGGTTCCTTAGAAAACTTGGAATGGACCCACCATTTGACCCAGCTATCCCACTTCTCGGCCTATTCCCAAAGGACTTAAAATCAGCCTACTTCAGGGATACAGCCCCATCATTGTTCATAGCTGCTCAATTCACAATAGCCAGATTGTGGAACCAATCTAGATGTCATTCAATTGATGAATGGAAAAAGAAACTGTGATATATATATATATATATATATATATATATATATATATATAATAATAATAATAAAATTATGGCATTTGCAGGTAAATGGATGAAATTGGAGAATATCATGCTAAGTGAGATAAACCAATCTCAAAAATCCAAAGGACAAATAATCTCACTGGTAAGCAGATGATGACACATAATGCAGGGTGGGAGGGGTGCAAGAATGGAGGAAAGAGGGACTGTATAGTGGGAAAAGAGGGGTGGGAGAGGTGGGGGAAGGAAAAATAACAGAATGATTCAAACATCATTACCCTATGTAAATGTGTGATTACAGAAGTGGTATGCTGTTCCTCCATGTACGAACAGAAACAACATGTATTCCACTTGTTTACAATAAAAATAAATGAAAAAAATGTGAGGTCCTCATAAACTCCTTTATGCTTGGACTGGGGTTGTGGCTCAGTGATGGAGTGATTGCCTATCAAATGTGAGGCACTGGGTTCAATCCTCAGTACCACATAAAAATAAACAAAATAAAGGAATTTTATCTATCAACAACTAATGTTTTAAAAAGCTCCTTTATGCTAAAATAAAGTTTTACCAACCACCTATGCTTACTTATTTCTGTCTGTGTTCTGCTACTCAGTCTCATTCTAAGACTCTATTCTAAGTAGTTGAGTTTGCTGAGCAGGTGAACTCTTCATAAGATACTAGTTATGCAATAATTTTTTTTGCTCAGAGGCTGAATGGAGGGTATCATGTATAAATTTACAAGTAGCAGTAATTTTTTTCCTTACCATCTCCATGTTATATTTACTATACATTTCAAAATGAACACTACAAGAAAAATATAAAACCACACACATTGAAATAGCAAGAATTTCAATTACACTATAATAAATACTTTTTATGCTCCTATTCTGTAAAATAGGAGATGGACTTTGGTCAATTATTGAAAAGACTTCATTCCTTAGCTTGGTTTGGTTAAAACACCAAAATTACAAGTATATTTTGCTGAATATTTTCTATTAATTTATCCTTTAGATTATTATTCCTCTTTTCAACTGTATCTAACCTGAAATGAAATTTATCTATTGGGTTCTTAATTTTAGTAACATGTTTTTCTGTTTCAAAATTTCCTTTTTTCTATAGATCCCACTTCTCTAGTAAAATTTTCAATCTCAGAATGCATTTTCATAACTAGATTAGTTATATTGTTTTAATGCTTCTGTAACTCCCAAGTCTGTGTAATCTATATTAAGACTATTTTGATACATTGAACTGTTTCCGTTCTTGATTTTTTTCTCTTGGATTTACTGTACACTGAGCAATTTTTTATTAACTGCCAAGCACTCTATGTAAATGATTTTATGAAATGCCTATAGGGAAAATATACAGATTCTAGATGCTGTTACCTTCCACCAAAGAAAATTTAATTCTTTTCTAGAGGAAAGTCAAAGTAGATGAACAGACAACTCAATCCAATCAGGAACAGAGATTGCTTGAGACTGAGTTTGAACACTATTATAAAGATTAACCTGCCTGTGGTTTGTCCTAACTCTTATGATGCAACCCTTCAACAGATTCCACTGTAACCTGAGACAGAGCACCAAACTATCAAAAGCTCCATGGAACTTCTCCAGTTGTTTATATTTTATACCTTACTAAGCTTTCATCCTTTTTCTCTACACAGCTTTAAAGTTAGAAAACACAGGAGAAAAGCCAATATAGAACGTGTCTATATCCTTCTCTCCTGAATCTTAACTGACTCAGCAGATCTACAATGTCTTCAAAAGGATTTTAATTTCTTAGCACTTCTAATAGTTTCAGCAGAAGCTTTAGTCTTCTACAAGTTACTCCATCATAGGCAAAAATGGAGGTTTTGATGTGGATTTAAAGATAACATAACAGATATTTTACCAAGCAAGGAGGTAGTCAATGAAATCAAAAGTTGAATCCAGAAAGAAACCTGTTTAGTATAGGGCTGTCTTAAATTGTATGTCATATCTGACTGTCAAACTTATCGAGCTACCTTCACAGTCAGTCATCAATGTCATTCATTTAAACATACTAAATATTTAAGATGAACCAAGCTATGTCACTCCCATCTCTCTAGATGAGTCTGAAATAAGACTTTACCATAGAGACACTAGAGAGTCCCTGCAGCAAGTCATCCATCATGGCAATTTTGTCAGGCCCAACAAAGTCATCAAGAAGTCTATATTCTACAGAATTCCTAAGAGCTGGTAGCTCATAAACACCAACTTCTTAACAAACTTTTTAAACACAGTTGTATGGTTACTGATGTCTAACCAACTATATAGACACGATTTAAGAATCTGGACATATGATTGTTTTTTAATTGGGACCTGCCTATTTCAAAATTTATGTAAACTGGAACCTGCCTATTATTAATAATAATAAATAGAAATAAAATTAAGAAAATATAACAGAAATGATTTATATCACATATTAACAGATAAATTATATATGGATTCAGTATACATCACAGCATAGAGTCTGGGTATTTGAAACAGCAGTCAACAGCCAAATGTGACTGAGTACCTGAAAGAAATTAGTACAAACTGAGGTGTGTCATAAATATGAAATATACATTAAATTTCAAAGACTTAGTAGAAAAAAAGAATATAAAATAATTCAATAATTGTAATGAATATTATAGAAAAATAAAATAGAAATGGTAGCTGCTGGGGGAAGAAGTGAAAAGAGAATTACTGATTACCTGGTACAGATCTTCAGTTTTACAAAATAAAAAGAATTCTCAGACACAGATAATGGTGATTGTGGCAAAATAACGTGAAGTATTTTCATAATAACAAACACAAAAATGGTTAAGTCAGTACATATTAAATGCATTAAAAAAAATAAAAACCCTTAGTTGACCAGGACAGTAATTAACATTTATTTTCTCTAAAAAATTTAACTTTAATAAATTTTAATTGTTCTTCTGATAATGAGGAAAAGATTCATTGGATATATTTAAATAAAATGTATTACTAAATTAAATCCATCTTTAAGAAAATATTTTAAAAATACATGTTCAAAAGCTTCCCAGAGAGGACAGAAACAGTCCTTCCCATGTATGAGTTCATTTCTGAGGGAAAAATATTAAGGTTATATGTTTAGCTAAATATTTCCCAAGAATCAGATCAATAATGTTAGATTGGAGCTACAGTGGAATAATGAGTTTCAGATATCAGATTCGGATGTAGCAAAAGTGTAAAACATTTGAGTACTCCACATAAAAAGGAGAAGGGAGAAAAATAGTAATGACAGAAACAGGAAAACCTTCATTTACATTAGTCCCATTGAAATAACTTTGATAGTTGCTATTATTTTATTTTAGTTGAAATAATTTTAGTTTAGACAAGCAAGAAAGGTTATTTCAGGATCTACTAATTTAAAGCAAGCAGCTGTATACAGATAACAAAAGCAACAACTTGTTACAGCTCAGCACACAGCATCCAAAGCAAACAGACTAACCCCTAAATACAATTACATTTTAAGGGAACTGTGACAACAAAATATGTTTCTAACATGAAGATCTGTACAATATTGAAAGTACTCAAATGATGTCTTGATATGAACCATACACCCCAGTGACTTAATATTTTTAATTATATGGTTCCACTGTGGGGATTTTTGGATGTTTTGGGAGAAAAAATGAATAATAGAGGGGGTGGAGTGGTCCAAAATAACCACTGAGTCTTTTGCACTGCTGCTTTTATTTATGAGATATACTTATTTTTTTATGCCAGAGTGGCTTAAAATTAAAAAAAAACAAATTAATAAATATATTTTGTTTATAATATATAAACATTTAGGAATTGAACAGCATGAGAATTTTTGAACTACATAAATAAGTTCAGTATTGATACATGGGAAAGGGTTATCACTGAGCAATATATAGTGCAGAAGACATTTCTAACATGGGTTTCTGAAAGTTCTTAAAGAGATTGATCAAAATCATAATATAGCACAAATGTGATTCAATAAATATGGCACTAAAAATTTCTTAACTGAAAGTTTTAAATATTTTCCATGAGTGCAAATTAATTTTAGTTTCTTGTTTTATTTAAACATACACTTTTATGTGGTACATTAGAACATTCTAACTCAGTTTGCAAGAAATTCACACTAGAGTTTTGCTTTGTTTTTTATTCCCCTTCAACAATTGAAGACGGAACAATACTAAATATTATGTCACTGTTTACTTGGACAGAGTATGTCATCCAAATTCTCTTTAATAAGCAATAATGAATGCTATGTTTTCTCTTATAAAATAATCACAGATGCTTCATTACTTGTTAAATGCACATGCTGAAGATGAACTATTAATCATAACTTTCACATGTCATAATTTTTCAGAAGAATATAAATATATTAAGATCGTATATAAAATGAAATAATACAGGAAAGATGAATGCAAACAAGAAAACATAAAATTGTAATGGTACTTGTTCTGAAATATTCTATTATTATTTTACAAGATAGTTACCAAGGTGAGGATATTTTTTTCATAAATATTTTAGCTTCCTATTTTCTCTGTAAAATTTTGCATATTTGTTGAGTATTCATTTAGTGCACAGAGACATTAAAATATTCATGTGTGTCTTCTATAGTAGATAAACTTGCTCAATTGTTTAAAAAACATTTTTCTTGGATGTTTCCTTAACTTTCCCTCCAAAAAATCTCATAAAAAAATAAACTAAGCCTTCTCAAAATGAAAGATGATATCAAGTTCACAACACTGTCAAGTAATTTACACATAACAGTTAATTATTTCCAGGCTACTTAATTCATTTTTCTGATCCTCAATAGCTCAGCAAAAAGTAGACTAGAATATGTATTGAAAGCAATCTTCAGATTTCACCACTCAAGGAAGCACATTTGGGTTTCCTTCATAAATTGTCTGAAAAAGTTCTTACGTAATCTTTTATTTCTCTTTGTATGGCATTTGGATATACCACTTCAGTATTCTACATTTGACCTGTCAACTAAGAAACAACATAAACTGCATGGGAGCTGCTGGCCATGGACATGGTAGAACTTAGCAAGGGTGACTGAGGGAAAGCCCCTGGAAACGTGGTAATAAAAAGGAGCCATGCTGCTGTGGTGAGGGAGACTTCAAGAGGTGGAATATCTGGCAGAGGGGAATGAACAAAAATGAAGATGGGTTAATGTGGGAAAAGATATATAATTGGAAAACTAGGAAGAATTTAGAAAGATGGGCAGGACATTAGAATTTTAGAACATAATGTCAAGATTTCAGTGTGTCATGTGTGTCTAATTTTCACAAGAAGGTTCATGGATTTTCACACCATTTTAATAAAAAAAGAGAGCTCTATAAATCTATTTCTTAGTGTGGCTGAGTCTCTTTATTCCTATCTCTAGCACATACACAGAGACAATTATAAACTCTAGACAAAGGAACAAAAGGAATCCTACCTGAAAACACTGCAAAAATACTAAGTCAGGACATAGAATAAAGGTCCATTTAACACTTTGAAAAAGGCAATATCATGGCATTGGGATGGGAACAGGTTTTCCTTCCTCTTTTTGCTTGAGGAGAGGTCACAGGGTGGAGGGGGTAAAAACATCTTTAAAGATCTGTATCCTGGGCTCATGAGGACCCAGAAAACAGAGAGTTAATTCCCAGATCATAGAAAGTGAGTGGTAATACCAGAAAGAAGAAAACCTGTTAGTGGGGACCCCAATTTTGTGAATACCTTCTGCCCACATCTGTAATGACTGAAGGAGATGTTTGTGGGCACCTTGGAAACAAATAAAATCTAACAGAACTGAGATCTGAAGATCCATGAAGAAGAAGTTTCTGATGACTGACCTAATGATAACTTTAGGAATCTAAACTGTTGAGGCTAAGTCATGAACAGAACATGGCAAATGTGCCTGTGCATGTTTTGGGGATGTGTATAAAACAGGTGATCCAGGGAATTGGAAATTGCCTTATGAAAACAAATTAAAAATGAGATATAACTCAAAATGATAGGAAATAAAAATCATATCTCAATAACATTGAATATAAATGCCATCTGTCATCAATCAAAAGACACAGTCTTCATCTGGAAAGTTAGCTCAGTTGGTAAAGTGATTGACTTACAAGCACAGGGACCTGGGTTTGATCCCCAGAACCACACACACAAAAAGACATAGTCTGTAAGATTGGACTAAAAAGGAAGACCCAACAATATGCTATCTCCAAAAGACTCTCCACAAGGGCAAAGGCATTTACAAGTTAGGGTATAAGGATGGAAAACAAATATCATTCACTTGGAACTCATATAAAAGGAGGCATTAATATAATTATATAAGATAGAGTGGACTTCAAGTCTAAGTTAATCAAAAGGAACAAAGAATGTTGTATCATACTGCTTAAGGAAATTATACATAAATAAGACATACAAATTATAAATATCCATGCCCCCCAAAATGGAGCATCTACATATATCAAACCTTTTTCAATTTCAAGAATCAAATAAACCAAAACACAATAACACTGGGTGATTTTAATATATCCCTATCAACAACTGATAGATCCTCCAACCAAAAACTAAATAAAGAAGGTTAAGCAATGTAAAATACAATTAATAATTTGGACAAAACTAATATATAGAATATTTCATCAATTTGTGACCAAATACACTTTTTTTCTCAATAGTACATGGATCCTTCACTAAAATATATTTTAAACTACAAAGCAACTCTGTGTAAATGCAAACTATAGCTCTAATACCTTGGATTATATCAGATCATAAAAGAAGGAAATGAGAAATCAATGATAAAATAAAAAAGAGAGGCTACCCTGACAACTGCACAATAAATACTACACTGTTGAAAAGTTAATGAATAGCTGAAAAAAATCAGTGAAAAAATTTTAAAAATACATAGAGGTAAGTGAGAAAAGTGACACAGCATATCACAATTACTGGGACACTATGAAGAAACTTCTAACTGGAAAGATTATTGCATTGAGTTCACTTGATAAAAGAATAAAAAATTCCAACTAAATAACCTAAAATTATATCTCAAAGCCTAAGAAAAGAACAAATCTATACCAAAACAGAAGACAGAAAATAATTAAAATCAGTACCAAAATCAATGAAGTTGAAACAAATTCAAAGTCAATGAAACAAAAAGTTGCTTCTTTGAAAAATTAATAAAATTAATAAACACTTAGCCAAGTTAAAGAAAAAAGGAGAGAAAATTCAAATTACTAAACTTTATGATGAAAATGAAATAGCACCACAGACACTACAGAAATGCAGATGAGAGAAACTATTGGGAAAATCAATAATTTAATAAAATAGAAAATCACAAAGAGATCAACAAATTTCTAGAGAAATATGACTTATGCAAATTAATGTAGGAGAACACAGAATATAAAAACAATGAATATAAGAGCAATGAAATAGAAGATGCCATTGAAAGCCTACCAAACACACACACAAAAGGACCAAATAGATTCTCAGGCAAGTCCTTCCAGATCTTCAAAGAAAGAATTTACCCCAATTTTTCTCAAATAATTCTGTGAAACAGAAAATGCGGAACACTTCAAAATTCATTCTATGATCCTAATTTCACCCTGATATCAAAACCAAAGGTCAAGGAATGAAAACTTCAGACTAATATCCCTGATGAATATAGAAACAAAGCTTCTAATAAAAATACTGGCAACTTCCATACAATATCATATTAAAAATGATAGAGTAACATGACCAAGTGAGTTTCATGCCAGGAATGCAAGGATGGTCCAACATACAGAAATCAATAAAATAATTTATCACATCAATAGATTAAACACAATAATTACATAGTTATCACAATAGAGAAAGAAAAAGCATTTGACAAAATTCAGCATCCAATCATGCTCTATACTCTAAATAAATTAGGGGTAGTTGGAACAATCCTCAATATTATAAATGCTATATATGCTAAACCCAAGGCCACTATAATTCTAAATGGATAAAATTTAAATTTTTTCCTGCAGAAAGTGGAACAAGACAGGGATGCCCTTTTTTACTACTTCTATTCAACTTAGTGCTTACAAACCTCACTGGAACAATCAAATGAAAGAGTGAAATTAAAGTGACATGAATTGGAAAAGAACTTAAATTATCTCTTATTTGTCAATGTCATTATTCTATATTTAGAAAACCCAAGAACTTCACCAGAAGGCTTCTAGAATTTATTAACAGATTATGCAAATTAAAGGAATATAAAATTAATACCCATAATCCAATTCTGTTTCTACATATCACCGATGAATCAGCTTAAATGAAATTAGGAAACTCCCATTCACAATAGGCTCAAAAAATTCTCAAGTATCAATCTAACAAAAGAGGTGAATGACCTCTACAATGAAAACTACAGGGCTGGGGAGATAACTCAATTGGTAGAGTGCTTATCTGGCAAGCACAAGGCCCTGGGTTTATCCCTAGCACCACAAAAAAAATTTAAAAAAATAATTGAAGAAGACGTTAGAAGTTGGAAAGATCTCCCATGTTCTCAGATAAGCAGAATTAATATCCCAAAATGGCCATACTACCAAAAGCATTATAGAGATTTAATTTAATTCCTATAAATACTTCAATGATTTTCTTCATAGAAATAGAAAAGTCAATCATGAAATTTTTGGAAAAACAAGTGAACCTGAATAACTAAAGCAATGCTTATTAGAAAAGCGAAGCAGGAGGCAACACAATATTATGCCTTATGTTATACTACAGAGCAATAGTAACAAAAACAGCAAGTTTTGGTACCAAAACAGTCATGAAGACAAACAGGACAGAAAACACAGAAACAAACCTACATATATGTAGTTAACTCATTCTAGAAAAAAGTTCCACAAACACATAACTCTTCAGCACATGGTGCTGGGTAAATTGGAAATCCATGCAGAGTAAAATTTATCCCCTCTCCTTCAGCGTGCACAAAACTCAACTCACTTTAGGTCAAGGACCTAGACATTAGAAGAGATTGTTTACCTCATAGAAAAAATAGAGGACAAATTGTCCACCATTTTAGCATAGGAATTAACATCCTCAACCAGACTTCTAAAACACAAAAGGTAAAATCAAGAATCAATAAATGCATGACATCAAACAAAATTCCTCACAGAAAAGAAAACAAGAATGTGATCAGAATGCCTACAGAATGGGAGAAATCTTTCCCACCTGCACTTCAGGAGAGCATTAAACTCTAGGATATATAAAGAAGTCAAAATACTTAACACACACACACACACACACACACACACACACACACACACACACATACACACACACATAAAATAACCCAACCATTAAATGGGCAAAGGAATTTAGCAGGCACATCACAGAAGAAATACAAATTATCAACAAATATATGAAAAAAATGTTCAATATCTCTAGCATTTAAAGAAATGCAAATCAAATCTACAATGAGATTACCTCCCACTCCAGTAAAAATGGCAAATTTCAAGAATACAGTTAATAACGTTGGTGAGAATGTGAGGGATAATGCTCACTCATACATTGCTGGTGGTACTGCAAATTGGTGCAACCACTTTGGAAAGCAGCATGGAGATTCCTCAAAAAACTTGACCAAGTTATCACACTCCTTAGTATATATACAAAACTAGTTTACTAGAGTGATGCAACCACATCAATTCTTATAGGTCACTTTGAAGAGCATAGCTATGGAATCACACTATGTGCCCCTCAACAGATGAATGGATAAAGAAAATGTGGTATATATAAACAGTAAAATATTACTCTACCATAACGAAGAATGAAATTATAGCATTTGAGAGTAAATAGGTGGAACTAGAGACTATCATACTAAGTGAAATATACCTGTCTTAAAAATCCAAAGGTTAAATATTCTCTCTGATATGTGGTTTCTAACACATAAGTGGTGGGAAGGGGATAACAAGTTTATTATATTAGACAAAGGAAATGAATGTAACAAGTGGCATGGGGAGAGGACATTCAAATGAATTGAACATAACTTTCCTATGTTCATCTATGAATACACAACCAGTGATCTTCCACATCATGTTGAACCACAAGAATGGGATCCTAATCCTAATATATAAGATATATTCCATTCATCTATAATATCTCAAAATACAGTGTGTGTATATATATATAAACATATACATATGTATATACACATATATGTATATGTGTATATATATATACATATATATGTATGTATGTGTATACACACACACACACACACACATGTATCTTACATTTTCTTTTTCCATTCATTTGTTGAAGGGCATCTAGGTTGGTTCCATAGTTTAGCATTTGTGAATTGAGCTGTTATAAACATTAATATGAATGTGTCACAGAAGCACATTGATTTTAAGCCTTTTGGGTATAAATCAAGGAGTAGAATAACTGGTTCAATTCTAAGCTTTCTGAAGTATCTACATACTACTTTCCATATTGGTTGCACCAATTCGCATTCCCACCAGCAATAAATGAGTGTATCATTCCCCCCACATCTTCACCAACATTTATTGTTATTTTTATTATTGATAATTTCCATTCTAATTGGAGTGAGATGAAATCTTATTATTTTTTTTTTTTGTAGTGCTTGGGATTGAACCCAAGGCCTTATGCTTGTGAGGCAAGCACTCTATCAACTGAGATATATCCCCAGCACAAAATCTTAGTTTTTTTATCTGCATTTCTCTAAATGCTAGAGATGTTGAACATTTTTCATTTATTTGTTTATCAATTGTATATCTTTTTCTGTGAGATGTCTGTTCAGTTCCTTAGCCCATTTATTGATTGGAGTATTCATTTCTGTGTGTGTGTGTGTGTATGTATGTGTGTGTATGTTAAGTTTTTTGAGTTCTTTATATATCCTAGAAATTGATGTTTTATCTGAGATGCATGTGGTAAAGATTTTCCTCCAATCTGTAGGCTCTCACTTCACATTATTGGATTTTGTCTTGTGCTGAAAAGAAGTTTTTAGTTTAAGTCTATCCCATCTATTGATTCTTGGTTTAACTTCTTGTGCTTTAGGGGTCTTTGTAAGGAAGTCAGGTCCTTGGCTGTCATGGTGAAGATTTGGACCTAATATTTCTTCTAGTAGTCATAGATTCTTTGTTTAAGTGCCTAAGTCTTTGACCCACAGTGAGTTGAATTTCATGCAGGGTGAAAGATAAGGGTTCAATTTCATTTTGTTACATGTGGCTTTCCATTTTCCCAACACTATTTGTTGAATAAGCTATATTTTCTCCAGTGGATATTTTTGGCAAATGTGTCCCATATGAGATACCTGTATTTATGTGGGTTTGTCTCTGTGTCTTCTTTTCTGTACCATTGGTCTACATGTCTGTTTTGTTGCCAATTCCATGCTATTTTTATTAATATAGCTCTGTAGTATAGTCTGAGGTCTGGTACTATGATGTCACCTGCCTCACTTTTCTTGCTACGGATTGATTTGGCTATTCTGGGTTTTATTTTTCCAAATGAATTTCATATTGCTTATTCTAGTTCTATGAAGAATGTCTTTGGGATTTTAAAGAATTGCATTAAATGTGGCAGAGTCTGTGGTGGCTATGTGAGCAGTTGCAGCTCCCAGAAAAAAAAACCTCTGGGCATCTGCCATGAAAAATATTTAAGAAGTGACTAGTGTCATATGTTGCTAGTCAGCAAGTCAAAAAATAATTTTTTTTACTCCATAGAGTAATATCTTACATATTATTTACTATATGTGTGTGTATGTTTTTAATTCACTTGATAAACAGATTTAAGTACAAATTCACATGATTATCTCAACAGAAGCAGAAAAGTCTTCTGAAAACATCCAGCAACCATTCATCTTTAAAACTCTAGAGGAACTAGTGACAAGGAAATTTCTCCAAAATTATAAAAGCTGAATATGAGAAACGGAATGCTAACATTATAGTGCATGGAGAAAAATTAAGGCATTTTCTCTAAAAAAAAAAAAAAGAAAACAAGGATACAAACTCTCACCACTCTTACTCAACTTGAAATTCAAGCTAGAGAAATCAGTCAAGATAAGAAATCTAATGGCATATACATAAAAAAATTTACTTGTCTCTGTTTAATGATGACATGAACCTTAACTTAGAAGATTTAAAATGCTACATTAGTGAATATAAAGAGATGATAAACAAATTGACTAAAAGAGCTAGATATAAGAATGACATACATAAATCAATAGTATTCCTATATTGTGAAATTTAGCCTATTACAAAAGAAATTGGGAAAAATTATTTCAATCACAGTACCCTAAAAAATACTTGGAAAAAAATCTAACCTATGAGGTGAAAGACATCAACAATGAAAACCACAGAACACTGAATTTAAAAAATTGGAAGCAGATCTTAGGAGATGGAAATACTTCCCATGTCATTGAATAAGCAGGATTAATATCAAAATTTCCATACTACCTACAGCAGTAAATAGACTCAATACAACCCCAATCAAAATATCAATGGCCTTCTCTACAAGATACACTGACAAAAAAGCAGTTCTAAAATTTATTGGAAAATTAAGAGACATAGAATATCCAAAGCACCGTGAATGAAAAAATAAAGAATGCTGAAAACATCAAAAAAACAGATAATCAATTTTGTTGTAGAGCTTTTGTATACAAACTGTATTACCAAAACAGACTTTAAGACCAATGAAATAGAAAATACAGAAAAAAATCACATAGATACGGTGACCTGATATGTGACAATGTTGCCAAAAAGATATGTTGGAGGAAGGAGATACTTTTAAATGAATGATGCTATGAGAATTAGATACCCATATTTAGAAAAAAAAATAAAACTTGATCCCTACCTCTCATCCTGCACCAAAGCCAATTCTAGTGGATCAAAGATTTAGGAATTAAACCAGAAAGACTGGAAGTGCTTTAATAAAATGTAGGTCCAACACATCAACATATTGAGAAAAGCATCAACTGCCTTAATAAGACTTCAAAGCATAAAATATGAAACCAAGAATCAATAAGTGGGATTAAATCAAATTTCAAAACTTCTGCCCAACAAAGGAAAAAAAAACGTGAATAATCTACCAATGTGATATAATCTTTTTCACCTCCTCCTAATGACAGGAAATTAATAAACAGAATACAAAACAACTAAAATAATATGAACCTCCTCAATTAGTAAATGGGCAAAAAAATCTAAGCAGACATTGCTTAAAGTAAGAAACATGTGTGGCCAACATATTTGTGAAAAAATGTTCAACATGTCTAGAAATCAGTGAAATCCAAGTCAAAATTACATGGATGAGAATCTATTATTATCGTTTCCTTGCTCTTTTCCTATACCTCAATAACATTATTACATTTAAAAAGAACTAAATAGAGATTTTTATCTCACTTCACTCATAATAGGAATTTTCAAGATTAATGTGGGGTGTCCACAGATCATAGAGAACATTTCTTGATGAACATAGATATAGGATTCTCAATACAAAATGACAAATTATATTAAAAAATGAAAAATGTATGCACATGATCAAATGGAGTTCTTCCCAGGGCTACAAGTTTCTTTAAAAATCTGGAAATCAATAAACATAATCCATCACATCATTAGACTTCAAGACAAGAATCACGTGATTACCTCAATAGCTGCAGGAAAAAGCATTGGCAAAATGCATAATACATTCATGTTCAAAACACTAGAAAAAATAGTGTAGAAGGAACATAACTCAACATTGTAATAGCTATATACACCAACTCTACAACCAACAGCATTCTAAACAGAGAAAACTGAAACCATTACCTCTAAAAAGAGGAACAAGAAAAGTATACCCACTTTTGCAATCTATTCATCATAGTCCTAAAATAGCTACTCAAATCAATTAGTCAAAAGAAAGAAATTAAAGAATACAGTTAGGAAAAAAAGTACTAAACCTATCCCTGCTTGCTAACAGCATGATCCTAGATTTACAAGACCCCAAAAATCCACCAGAAAATTGTAGTACTCATAAATTAAATCAGAAAACTAGCAGGATTCAAAATTTACACTCATAAATCAGTTGTACACCTATACTCCAAGAAAAATGAGCTGAAAGATAAATTAAGAAACCTAACCCATTCACAATAACCCCTCAAATACAAATAAATAAAATACATCGAAATCAATCTATCAAAAGAAGTGAAAGACCTCCATAGTTAAAAAAAAAAAAAACACTAAGTGAAGAAATTGAGGAAGATCTCAGAAAATGGAAGAACCTCTAATGTTATTGGATAGGCAGAATTATTATTGCCAAAATGGCCATAGTACCAAAAGCACTATACAGACACAGTAAATTCCATCAAAATTCCAATGACCTTCTTCATGGAACTAAAAAAATAGCAGACATAAAATTCAATCATAAAAATAAAAAGCCCAGAATAGATAAACAATTCTTAGCAAGAAAATTGATGCAGAAGGTATCATGTTACCAGATATATACTCTAGAGCTATAGTAACAAAACAGCATGGTATTGACACCAAAAGAGACAAGAAGACAAATGGAGTAGAATAGAAGGCAAAGAGACAAACCCACATGAATATAGTTATCTCATATTAAACAAAGGTACCAAAAACATGCATTGGAGAAAAGGTAGCCTCTTCAACAAATGGTGCTGGAAAAATTGGAAATCCATATGTAATATGGTGAAAATTAACACTTTCTCTCACCCTACACAAAACTCACCTCAATGTGGATCAAGGGCATAGTACTAGATCTGCAATGCTGCACACACTGGAAAAAAAATTGTTAGACCAACAATGAAACATCGGTGCAGAAACTGACTCCTCAAAAAGGTACTTAATACACAAAAATTAAAATCAAAAGACAAGGACTGGGAATATAGTTCAGTTGGTAGAGTGCTTGCCTAATCCCTGGGTTTAATCCCTAGTACCGAATAAAAATATCAAGAAAATAAATGTGATTGCATCAAACTAAAAAGCTTCTTCATAGCAAAAGACACAATCAAGAGCATAAAGAGATACCTATACATTGGGGAAAAAAAAACTTTTATATCTGCTTTTCAGATAGGATGATAGTTTCTAGAACAAACAATAATTCAAAGCTTTATACAAAAAATCAATAAAGGGCAAAGGAATTGAAGAGAAACTTTAGAGAAGAGGAAATGTTTCCCATTTGTAAATGGGAAACAAATATGTGAAAAAATGTTCAACCTCTCTTGCTATTAGAATAATGCCAATTAAGACCACACTGAAATATTGCATCACTACAATGGCAATTTTCAAGAACACAAGTAACAATAAATTTCATGAGCTTGTGAGCACATGGGGAACAGGATTCATTCATACATTGCTGGTGGAACTGAAAATTGTTGCAACTATCCTGAAAAGCAGTATGAATATCCTCAAAAACTAGGAATGGAGCCACAATTTGACCAAGTTATCCCACCCCTTGGTACACAAAGTAGTTAAAATCAGCATATTAAGTGATGAGCCCACATCAATGTTTAAAGCAGCTCACCTTGTAATAGCTAAGCTATGGGACCAACTAGATTGCCCTTGAACAGATGAATGAATAAAGAAAATGTGGTACATATACATCCTGGAGTGTTACTTGGGCACAAAAAAGAATGACATAAAAAAGAATGACTTTATGACATTTGACAGTGAATAGACAGATCTGTAGACTATCAATGCTAAGTGAAATAATCCAATTCCAAAATTCAAAAGTTGAATGTTTTCTCTGATATGTGGAAGCTAAACAATGTTACAGAGGGCATAGGGGAATAATGGAAATTCAGTAGATTAGACAATGTGGAATGGGTGGAAGGCAGGGGGATAGGAAAATCAAAAAGAATGGAATAAGACTAATGTAATTTTCCTATGTATATATATGAAAACAACACACTGAACCTCATCACCAGGTACATCCACAGAGTGGGGTTCTAATTAGAATAGGATATATTTCATGCTTGTAAAATTATGTCAGAATGGATTTTACTGTCATATCAGAGAGTATATGCAGGACAGATACCCTGTGCAAATTATAGAGGTTATGCAATTCATAGGTCCTATATGTATTATAGGGCATACTAAGGTCATTTAGACCACTAATTCCATATAGGCTATTCAGGTCTACTAGGCTACTCAAGATAGAAAGACAAGCAGGCAATAGAGGCTATGAATGCTGTAGAGGATACCCAAGTCATAGAGGTGATACAGTTCACAAAGGCTACTCAGGTCATACAGGCTACACATGCCATAGTGATGATGCTGGCCATAGAGAATATTCACACATGTCACAGAGGCAACTCAGGACACAAAGAATACATAAATCATATCAGTTACTAAGCTTGTTTACACTTTTTATTCCAAATAACCTATGAAAGTTATAGAATTTTCAAAGAAATAGAGACATTCAAGATATAAATAATGCGCACATCATAGAATGTACTCAGGTCATAGAGAATATGAAGGTCATACAGGTTAATCTGGTGTTAGACACTAATGAAAACTTAGAGACTTTGCAGGCCATAGGGGTTATTTAGGTTATTCATGCTATATAAGCTACATAAATCTTAGGTGTCACTCAGGACATGGAGTCTTCACAGGTAATAAAGGCTGTGAGGATCTTAGGGGCACCATGGGTCATAGTTGTTTCTGATATCATAGAAATTATACAAGTCATTTAGACTAATCAGGCCATAAGGGAACACAGGTATTAGTGGCTGTGTACACCATACAGGCTATGCATGTAATGAGTCATAGACATGTCCTGGATACTATGCAGGTGGTAGATGCTACATTGACCATAGAGTTTATGCAGATGTCAGATGCTTCTAAGTAATAGGAGTTATATTGGCTTCAGATTGACTCAGTTCAAGCTGTATGATCAGCTTAGAGGTTTAAGTGAGAAAAAGATTTTTCAAGTGATAAATTCTACACAAGTTATAGGAATTATTTAGGGCATGTAGGCTAAATAATTTATCAATGACATACATGTCATGGAGAATGTGTAAATCACAGATAGGGCATAGAAGTTACTAAGACCATAGAGAATACTCTGGCAATTAAGAAAATCCAGGCCATAAAAAAGATGCAGGTCATAGAGGCTACACAGGTCAGAGAGGTATTCCTGAGAGAGACTACTCAGTTCCAAGATGTTACTGAGGTATAGAGTGTAAGCAGACAATAGAGATTTAAGTCACATGTACTACACAGATCTTAGGGGCTAATCAGGTCATAGAGGTTACATAGGTCATAGAGGTTACATAGGTCATGGAAGACATATAGGTCAAAGAGGTTATGAAGGTCACAGAGGCTAATCAAGCCATAGAGGGCATGTAGGCCATAAATGTTACTCAGTTCTAGAGTCTTTTTAGGTCACAAAGGCTGCAGGGATCATAGAGGGTTTAATGGTCAAAGAGGCTACTTAGTTCATAAAGGTTGTACCAACCATAAAAGCTGCTCAGGTCAAAGAGGATACCTGGGCCATAGAGGCTACAAGAACAGAGAGGCTAGGCAGGTAGAAAAGGCTACAAAATTTATATGAATAAAAAGGTCATTCATGCTACTAAGGCCATTATCCTACATTTAGATTTATCAGGACATCATGATTACACAGGAATTGTGTGTATGCTGGTTAAAAGCTACTATGTCACAAAACTTATACAGGTTATAGATGCTACTTAGCTGATAGAAGAGAGGCAGGTTACAGTGGCTACAACGTTTACAGAACCAACTCTGGTCCTAAGGGTTATACAGTCCAAAGATGGTACTCAAACTATTTAGGCTACTCAAGGACATAGAACCCACTTTGGCCACAGAGATATGAGAAGTCACAGAAGTTATGAAGATTATGAAGGCTACTACAGCCATACAGAGTGCTTAGTACATAAGATTATTCAAGCCAAGAGGCTACATAGGTACTTGAGGCTGACCAGACAATAGAGATTATGCAGTTAATAGAGACTCTGAAGGCCATGGAGAATACTCATGCCATGAAGGCTACATAATTCATAGAGTCTATGCAGTTCATGGTGGCTATACAGGCCATAGAGTTCAAATGTTATAGTGGATACTGTTTTTGTAGAGAATACTGATGCCAAATAGGCTACACAGGTTATAAGAAATACATAGGTCATAGAGGCTTGTAGGCAATAGAATTTATTTATTCCATAGATTCTATGCAGGTCATAGAGGTTGCACTATGTATATAGTCTACTCAGGTTACAGAAGGAACATGGACAATAGAAGTCATACTATTGAAGTGAAGCTACACAGACCATAGAGGCTATACTGGCCATAAAAATCTTCATAGTCAAAAAGAATATATAAGCCAAAGATGATACAGAGATCAATAATCTACTAATCCCAAAGAGCTACAGAGGACATACAGGCTTTTTTGACACAGACTTTTTTATAGTTAATAGAAGCTAGTCAGTTAATTCAGGCTAAGTTCATATAGGCCAATAAAGTCATAGAGACTTGCATGTCATTTAGATTACTCAAACAATTAAGATTACATAGGTCATAAATGTTATACTGTTCATAGGGGCTACTCAAGCGCATAGGTTCTGTGGATCACAGAGGCTACTGAGGTCATAGAATATGCTAAGGCCATTTAGTTTACTAAGTCCTTAGTGGCTAAGAAGTAATTTGGACTACTATATCCATCTAGGATACAGAGGACATAGCACCTTCCATGGTCATAATAGATGACGCAGGATGTAAAGTCTATGCAGGTCATAGAAAGTACTAAGGTCATGGAGGCCACAAGTTCCCAGAGAATACTCAGGACATAAAATCTGAAAATTTATAGTGGATACTGAAGTAATTGAACTTTTTAGACCATAAAGTCTATGAGATTCATAGAGGCTGTGCAGGCCATAGAGGCCACAGATTAACAGCAGGCTATATGTACAATTCATGTCCTAAAGGTTACTCAGGTATAGATGCTATGAAAGTTACAATGGCTATACAGATCATAGAGGCTATGCAGGTCATTGCAGATAGGCAGGTAATGTACATTACAAAGATCATGAAGGCTACCCTGGTCATAGAGGTTACCCACCCAATATGGCTAAGTAGTTCATAGAGTTCAAGGACATGTAGGCTCTTCAGGGCATAGGGGCTATGGTCCTAACTCTAAGGCCATAGAGTTGACACACAATAAAGAGGCTAACAGGCCATAGAGATACATATATCCTAGACATTGCACAGGTGATAATGTCTATGCATGCCATTAAAGACACATAGTTTATAGATGTTA
Organism: Sciurus vulgaris; assembly: GCF_902686455.1. Lineage (NCBI taxonomy): Eukaryota > Metazoa > Chordata > Mammalia > Rodentia > Sciuridae > Sciurus > Sciurus vulgaris. The sequence goes on from NW_027632409.1 coordinate 2,004,882, forward strand.
CACAGGTTAGAGGTTACTTTGTCCATTGTGGAATTGGATTTCTTGGAGAATATGGAGGCAATAAGGACTTTGCTGAACTTGTGCCATAGAAATGCCAGGAGTCACAGATACTATGCCAGTCATAGAGACTATTCCATACAGAGGAGATATAGATAATGATAGCTACCCAGGGCATAAAGGCTGTGTGGATCATGGAAGAAATACAGGTCCTAGATGTTATTTTCATCATAGATGCTACACATTCCATATGAGTTTTAGAGGCATGAGATAATAGTAGTTATACTGGTCATAGAAGCTACTCAGCACATAGAGGGTACACAGGCATAAAGATTCTTCTCAGCCCATAGATTCTACATAATTCATAGGAACCACTCATGCCAGATAAACCACTTATGTCAGAATATATGAAAATCATGGAAGACATTTAGTTCATACATATTATACAGAAAATACAGGTTACTAACACCAGACAGACTATTCCAGAAATAGAAGTTGTGCAAGCCACATATGCTATGCAGGTATAGTGAAGTCAGAATTAAGGACAGGTAGTTAGTATAGAAATAGGGGATTGGGTCAATTCAAGGAAATGAAGCCATGAAGCCATCTGCCTCTGGACATTGGAGACTGCCCCTGGAAGAATGGAATGTTAAGGATCTCTGGAGCCCATTGATTACCAAATTTACCTGCTTTTATCAAGGACTGCAAACCAGGAGCTGCTAATTAATGCCCCCTGGGCCCTTACCTGCCTGAATCACCTTGGCCCTCCCCCTGTCCATGGCTTCTCACTTAATGCAAAACCAGGCCTAGTCACATAGGCAGGAAGGAGAGATAAGGGGGAGAGAACTGGAGACCAAAAGAGACTTTAACCTGTAAAACATGTAGGGTGTGCTCACTTCTGGGAACTTTAGAACATTAGCCATGGCCCCCTTCTTCCTGCCAGGAGAAGTATGTATTATTACCTTTAAATAAAACCTGCCTAATATGCTTGCCTTGTTGTGCTTCACTAGTGTTCAATCTTCAACATTACAAGAAGCAGAACTCGTCACCAGTAAACGGCGGTATCAATAGAAGTTATGGCTAATCAGTTACAAACATTTACTCAGTTCATGGGGCTATTCAGGCTAAGGATTCCTTCTAGGTCACAGAGGCTACTCAGGTCATACAAGCTACATAGGCCACATAGTGTTCCCAGGACATAGAAGCTACATAGGCCATAGAGACTAAAAAAGTCCGAGAGAGTTTATGTTGGTGACAGAGCCTACTCAGTCTACTCAGGTCACAGAGTCGACCCAGGCATAAATGCTACTCAAGCCACGAGATTTATACAGGTCAAAAGGGCTTCTTAGGTGTGGTCATAATAGCTATTTGGGACATAGAGGTTACACAGCTCATACAGGCTACACAGGTGTAAAAGTCTTCTTACTCCATTGAAGGTATGCAGAATACTTGGGCTACTGAATTAATAGAGTGTAGATTTTTAATATGGGCAATTCAGAACACAGATATAGATAGGTCTAGAATCTGCACAGGTCAAAGAGGCCTTTCAGGACATAGAGGCTACTCCATCCTTTGAGGGTATGCAGATAACAGGTATTAATTATGTACTGAGTTAGACTACTCAGGACATAAGTATATACACTTTATACAGGTCACTCAGGACATACAAACTATGCAGGCTACATAGAATGTACAGGAAAAAATGTGACCAAATTTATTAAGTTGATTGAAATTACACAGGTAATAGAGGCAAGGTCAGCCAAAGTGTCTTCTTAGATATTGAAGCTACACAGTTCGAAGTGGTTCCTGAGATCATGGAGGTGAAAGAGGTAATTTAGGCTATTCAAGCCATAAAGACAACACAGGTCATGGAACTATACAGGATACAGAGGCTATGCAGGTCATAGGGGCTATGCAGTACATAGATGCTACTTCAATTATAGAGCCTACACTGACCATATGGACTTTGGAAATCATAGATGGTACAACAGTGATAGGGGCTTCACTAATAATAGAAGCTATGCATGTCATTGAAGTTATTTGGTTCTTAGAGGTTAAACAGATAATAAATGCTACAGAAGCCAAGGAGACACCATTAACCATAGAGGATACTCACATCAAAGAATAAGCCATGTTAGCATGAAGTCTATGAAGGTCTATGCAGGAAAAAGTATCTGCAAAGTAAAGGTTATACAAACCAAAGAGGTCACTGAGCTTTTTGATCTTACACAGGTCTTACTGTCAATTCAGGTCTTCAAGACTATAAAGGACATACAGCCTAGAAAAGTCACAGAAGCTGCACAATGTCATAGAGGTTTTCATCATATAGGCCATGCAGGTATTGGAGGATTTTCAGGTCATAGAGGAAATGCAGGTCATACAGGTTTCAAAATCATAGGGACTGTTAAGGGAATTCAGTCTAATAAAGCCCTACAGTACAGGCTAGGGATATCACTTAGGCTCCTCAGGTTATAAAAGACATACAGGTCACAGAGAATATACACTAATAAGGTCATACAGGGTAGGCAGAAAAATTTCTACTCATGAAATAGATGCTATGAAGGCTATAGAATCTGCTCAGGCCACAGAGTATTCAAAGGACATAGAAGCTACACACAGGTAGAAGAAACCCAGGTCATAAACTGTTCTCAGTTCTTAGAGACTACACATGCCAGAGAAGATACTCAGGCCATAAAAGCTATTGAGGATACAGGTAATGCACACACCATAGAAAATATGCAGATAATAGAAACTACTCATGCCATAATACCTCTGTAATTGATAAAGGCTAGCAGGTCATAGAGGTTATGCTGGCCATAGAGGCTCTGCATATAATAGGGCTACTCTGAAAATGCAGTCTCTGTAGGTCACAGAGGCTAAAAACATCATAGAGGCCACATAAGTCAAGGAGCGTGTTATGGTTTGGATGTGAGGTATCCCCCAAAAGCTCTCATGAGAGACAGTGCAAGAAAGTTCAGAGGAGAAATTATTGGGTTGTGGGAGTCTTAATACAGTCAGTGAATAAATTCCAGATCGGATTAACTGAGTGGTCACTGGAAGCAGGTAGGGTGTGGCTGGAGGGAGTGGTTCATTGGGGGTATGGCTATGGAGTGTACATTTTGTATCTGGAGAGTGGAGTCCCCCACTTTCTCTCTGCTTCCTGATGATGGGAGCTGTTCCCCTTCACCACCCTCTCTTTCCATGATGTTCAGCCTCACGAGCCCTGAGGAATGGAGCTAGCCTTCTATGGATTAAAACCTTTGAAACTGTGAGCCATCAAATAAACATTTTTTTTCTTCTACAATTGTGATGGCCAGATCATTTAGGCACAGTAGTAGAAATAGCTGACTAGAGCAGAGGGTACACAAGGCATAGAAGCTACTGAGATCATAGAAGTCACACAGATCATAATAACTATGCAGGTATAGGGGCTACTAATGTCATTAAGGGTAATAAGCCCACACAGGTGAGGGAGATAATTTAGGCTACTCCAGTTATAAAGGCTAGTCAGGACAAAGATGTTACTCAGGTAAGATGTGATACAAAGGTCAAAGAGGCTATACAGGGCATAGAGGCTAATAAGACCATAGTAATTACAAAGACTGTAATAGCTACAGAGGTCAGATAAGATACAGTGATCATTTAGACTACTCAGGCCACTAAGTTTATGCAGGATATAGAGATTGAACAGATGACTGAGGCTATTCAGGGCTTAGATGCTATGCAGGTCATGAAAACTAAAGAGGCCATAAAGGCTTATCATGGCATAGAGGTTTTGCGCAAAATACAGGTAATTCATGTGATAGAGGCAATTGATGCCATAGAGCCTATGCAGAATTTCAGAGCTACTGTTTCGTTAGGATTTTGGGTCCATAAAATTCGGAGAGGTCATAGAGGTAATAAATGAAATAAAAGTTATGCTGATAATGGATATTTCAATTGTCATAGGGGGTACTAAAAGTATTTGGGTTACTTAAGCCATAAAGGCTACACAGGTCATTAGAGGCTACACAAGCCATGGAGTTACTGGGCAAAGTGTCTTTTTAGGTCACCTAGTAACCTGGGCCATAAAGCATATGGAGATGATAATGTCTATGAGATTTATAGAGATTATATTGGATATAGAGGCCAGAAAGGTCACAGAGGCTATTCAGGTCTTAGAGCCTAGACAGGACATAGAGCCTACTCAGGATGTAGATCCTACAGAGGTCATAGAGTTTATATGCTCACTGGAATTTTGAAGGTCATTTAAGATAATAAGGCCATACAAGCTAGGGAGGAAATAGAGGCTCCTTTGAGTGTAAAGGCTAATTTGGCCATACAGACTCTTTAGATGATATAGAATCTGTATTCCACAGAGGCTACACAGTTCAGAGAGTCTAATTAGCAGTGAAAGTATTAGTGACTACTGAGGTTATAGGGACTACTGAAGTAATTTAGGCTATGAAGGTATTAAATGCTATCCAGGTCAGAGGAGATACTCAGGGAATAAAGGCTTCACAGGTCACATGAGCTACTAATATCAGAGAGAATCAACAGATTAGAGAGGTAACTCAAGTCATTGTGTCTAGCTGGGTCACAGAGACTTCACAAGCCTTAAAATCTACTAAGGTTATTTAGGCTACTTGAGACACAGAAGTCACAGATCATAGAGACTACTAACACCATTTAAGCTACACAACACAGAGTGTCTATTCTGACCACAAAGCCTACATAGGTCAAAATGGCTACTGAGATCAGAAAATACAGAATTCATTTAGGCTACTCAGATCATAAAGGTGACAGAGGTCATAGTGGTTTCATAGCCATAGAGGCTAATCAGGTCATAGAGGCTCTACAGATCCTTGAGACTCTCCACACTATAGAACCTAAGCAGGTTTACTGGCTTCAAAGTCATAGAGGTTATGCTGGTCATAGAGACCACTAAGTTCATACTGTCTACTCAATTAATGGAGGTAAGCAAAAAATAAAAAGAGAGAGAGGGACAGAGAGAGAGAAAGGCATTTTAGGCCACAAGTTCTATGCAAGTCATAGGGACTAGTTGATCTTGAAAGATACATGGATCTGGAGGATACTTAGAGCACAATGGTTTCTGGAGCCATAAAGACCATACCAGTTACAGAAACTGCAAAGTTCATAGAAGCTATTCAGGCCTTAGAACCTATACAGGTGATTCAGGCAAAACAAGACATAAAGAGTACACAGATCATAGATGCTACTCAGATCATAAGGCATATGCAAACAAGAGAAGTTACACAGGTCATAGTCATATACACTACTAAGTTGGAGAACATACAGGTCATAAAGTCTAGGCAGATTATAGAGGCTATTAAGATCATTAAGTTACTAAAGCCATATAGACTTGGAAGATCATCTAGGCTACTCAGGAAATAAAGGCCTTGAAATTTTAACAGCTACTCAGGTGATAAACAAAATAAAAGTTGAGAGATTATTCAGTACACCTAGGCTACTCAGGCCATGCAGAATGTGAAGATAATAGTGGTTACTGAGGTAAGAACAGACATTAAGTTAATATAGGCTACTCAGGCCATTAAGGTTATGCAGCTCACAGAGGATACTAAGATTATTTAGACTATACATGATACAAAATTACTGATTTGTATCAGTATTTGTATCCAATTGGATACAATAAATTTGTATCCAATTTGTCTTAGAACATTTCTGTAAAACTGCATCATATTCCTTTGCTTACAGTAGTAAATATTTTGCCTTCAATATATTATATATATAATCAATGTAGGTTACTTTTAAACTGCAGTTAATTCCAGCTAATTTTTGCTACAAAACAATACTCTAAAGTATGTGAATCAAAAGTCATATGCCCTGTCTTTTTTGGTTTTTATTACTTTCTTTTCTTTTTGTAGGATTTAAAGAAATGGTTATCCCTACCTACAGGTATCAGAATACCTGATGGATATGGAAAAGTTGCAATCAACTGTCCACCATTTGAGCAACTAGTGGGCTGGAGGTCTCATAGAGCTTCCTTAGTAAGATTTTGGTCTCCTACCTGCATCATCAGATCTGCTTTTTCTATTATCTGAATGTAAACCCTTTAATTTTTTGGCAATTATGGGAATTGAACCCCCAAATTTGCACAAACTAGGCAAGTTCTCTCAATTAGCAAAAATACCAGCCCTTAATTTAATATTATGTAAACCTTCTGTGTTTTATCATTTTCCATTCTTAAGTTTTATTGGAGTCCTTAATATACATGCTTATTGGAATGGGATTTAAGCTATGTTATATTTTATGTTTGGTAAATTTTATTGATATATGCTAGATATGCAAAATATGTATGACATAAATATTCTTAGATGTATTATACTAGATACAATGAACATTTGTTAATATATATGGGTTATCCAGTGAAGTACCCAAACCATTACTCTACAACTCAATGAATATCTGCAGTGTTAACATACCTGTATGAGCAGTATGCAGTTGAATAAAATTTTAAAAATCCCAGAAAGCCCCCCATTACCTTTATTTTTATTTAATACCCCTCACCTGTAGCCATGATCCCTGTCTGTTTTATACCAAAGATTAGTTTTACCTGCATGCATCAAACAATTTTGATCATATTATTTTATAGTATGTTTTAATACCTGGAACTTTTTTATTCTCATAAGTACACATTCTTAATTACCTTGAAAATGCTTAGTAATAATTATTTTCTGGTTTTCAAGATGGTGGACTAGAGGGTGACTGCTTTTCATATCGTTGCAGAACTCAGGATTCAAGAAGATGAGGTTTTGAGAGACTTGGAACCAACTCAAAGCCCCCAAGTGAGTCTTGCCCATTGGGGAGGCATCCCAGATGGGGCGGTAGTCCCAGAAAGCAGGGAACCTTGTGAAGTAAAGTTGCCAAGGAGACACCCCTCCCCCCCACTGGAGCAGTAAACTCGGACAAGCGGGAGCATGTAGAGGAGGGCCACTCAGCACAATACTTTGACTCAGAGAGACTGCCCTGGGGCTCCAGGAGGCTGCTCAAAGCAGGAGGGGTTTGGCGAGTTATTTGGACTCTGAGCGACAGCCCCAGGTTCCCAGGGAGCTACTCAGAGGAGGGGCCGCACAGCCAGACAATTAAGTGCAGAGCACGGTCCTGGAGGCCTAGGTGGCTTATTGGTGAAAGAGCTGCACAGAGAGATGCTTAGGGGTGGAGTAAAGATTTCAGGACTGCAGGCAGCTTCTCTGAGGAGGGGTGGCCTAAGGAAACTCTTGGGCACAGGGTGAGGCTCCCAGGCCTAGGAGGTAGGCCTGGGCCCCTGGGAACATTGCAGAAGAAGGCTGCCCAGCCCAGGCTGTAGTTGTGGATTGAGGGGAACTTCCAGGAGGGGAGCTAACCAGTGAGATGTCCCCACCAGGTGAATCATCCCTACCGGGCAAGGCTTTTCCACAAGGACAATAGAACCAGAGACACAGGCCCAAACAGGCCTTGCCTTAGCCCACAGCCTAGTTCCCCTTCGGGTGACCACTGATCAACAAGTGGAGGTATCTCTGCCCACTAGAATGGAATATCCACCACCTGAATGCCACCACCCTTAGAGAGGCACCTTCCTTGTGGAACATTGCATTATCAAGTTACTCCAAGATTTCAGGCTACTGAAGGCTAGGAGGTGATATATTAGAAATCTTCAGGGACACTATAAGTCAGTAGAGGAAATCTGTAATATCTCAGTGATCCACTGATACCTGAACAATATGAGAAAACAAGGGAAGAAATGCCACAAACTAATCTAGATGTTACATCAATAAAATCCAATGACACCATGGCAGAAGAAATGTCAGAAAGAAAATTCAGAATGTACATAATTAAAGTGATCAGGGAAGCAAACGATGAGGATGAAAGAACAAATGCAGGCATTGAATGATGAGATTAAAGAGCAAATGCATGCATTGAATGATCGCACCAATCGAAAGTTTAAAGAGCAAATACAGGAAGCAAAAGATCATTTGAATAAAGCATTAGAGATATTGAAATAAAACCAAACAGAAATACTTGAAATGAAGGAAAAAATAAACCAAATTAGAAACTCCATAGAAAACATAACCAATAGGAGAACACCTGGAAGACAGAACCACAGATATTGAAGATGAAATATTTAATCTTGAAAACAAAGTTGACCAAACAGAGAAGATGGTAAGAAATCATGAACAGTACCTACAAGAATTATGAGACATCATGAAAAGGCCAAATTTAAGAATTATTGGGATTGAGGCAGGCTTATAGAAACAAACCAAAGGAATAAAAAATCTATTCAATGAAATAATATCAGAAAATTTCCAAAATCTGAAGAAAAACATGGAAAATCAGGCACAAAAGGCTTATAGGACTCCAAATACAAAAAAATTAAAACAGACCCACACAAAGTCACATTATAAATAAAATACGTAACATACAAAATAAAGACAGACTTTTAAAGGCTGCAAGAGAAAAGAACCAAATTACATTCAGGGGAAAAAACTACGGATATCAGCAGATTTTTCAATCCAGACCCTAATAGCTAGAAAGGCCTGGAACAACATTTTCAAGCCCTGAAAGAAAACGGATGCCAACCAAGAATCTTATGTCTAGCAAAACTTTTCTGCAGAGTTGTTGATGAAATAAAATTCTTCCATGATAAACAATAGCTAAAAGAATTTACAAAAGGAAAGCTGATATTATAGAACATTCTCAGCCAAATATTCCATGAGGAAGAGATGAAAAACAACAATACAAATCAACAAAGGGAGGAACTAGCCTAAAGAAATAGTCAAATAAAGGAGAAACCAAGTCTTTAAAAAAAAAAATTTTAAAAAGTCAAATAACCGGGAATACAAATCACATCTCAATTATAACCGTCAATATTAATGGCCTGAACTCCATCAATCAAAAGACATAGACTGGCAGATTGGATTAAAAAAAAAATCCAACAATATGTTTCCTGCAAGAGACTCACCTCATAGAAAGAGATATCCACAGACTAAAGGTGAAAGGATGTGGGAAAACATACCATCCACATGGACTAAGCAAAAAAGCTGGGGTATCCATCCTCATTTCAGATAATATGAACTTCAAGCCAAAGTTAGTCAGAAGGGATAAAGAAGGATATTTCATAATGTTTAAGGGGAGCATCAATCAGCAAGATATAACATTCATAAATATCTATGCCCCAAACATTGGCTCATCCATGTACGTCAAACAAATACTTCTCGATTTCAGAAATCAAATAAACCACAACACAATAATACTCGGTAATTTTAACACACCTCTCTCAAAACTGTACAGATCCTTCAAACAAAACTTGAACAAAGAAACCATATATCTCCATAACACAGTAAATAATTTAGACTTCACGGACATTTATGGAATATACCATCCAAAAAAGAGTGAATAAACTTTCTTCTCAGCAGCACATGGATCCTTCTCTAAAACAGACCATGTATTATGACACAAAGCTACTGTTAGCAAATACAAGGAAATAGAGATAATCTATCAGATCATAATGTATATTCTATCAGATATTAATGGATTAATAACATGTATTCTATCAGATCATAATGGATTATAATTAGAAATAAATGACAGAGTAAAAAGCAGAAACTACTCCAACACCTGGAGATTAATAATATGCTATTATATGATGAGTGGATAACAGAAGATATCAGGAGGGAAATAAAAAAATTCTTAGAGGTAAACGAGAACAAAGAAGCCTCATATCAAAATTTCTGGGACACTATGAAAGCAGTACTTAGAGAAAAATTTATTTCATGGAGTGCATTCAATTAAAGAAGAAAAAAATCAATGAATAAATTACATAACACTACAGCTCAAAGCCCTAGAAAAAGAAGAACAGAGCAACACCAAAATAGTAGAAGACAGAAAATAGTTAAAATCAGAGCTGAAATCAATGAAATTGAAACAAAAGAAACAATTGACAAAATTAACAAAATAAATGGTTCTTTGAAAAAATAAACAAAAATGATAAACCGTTAGCCACACTAACAAAGAGTAAGAGAGAGAAAACTCAAATTACTAAAATTCAGGATGAACAAAGAAATATCACGACAGACATGAATGAAATACAAAACATAATCAGAAGCTATTTTGAAAATTTATACTCCAACAAAATAGAAAATCTCAAAGATGTCAATATGTTTCTAGAGACATTTGAATTACCTAAACTGAATCAGGAGGAGATACAGAATTTAAATAGAACAATTTCAAGTAATGAAATTGAAGATGTCATCAAAAGCCTACTAACAAAGAAAAGTTCAGGATCAGATGGGTTCTCAGCCGAGTTCTACAAAACCTTTAGAGAAGAGCTCATTCCAATACTCCTCAAAGTTATCCATGAAACAGAAGAGGAGAAAATCCTCCAAAACTCATTTTATGAAGCCAATATCACCTTGATACCTAAACCAGACAGAGACACATCAAGGAAAGAAAATTTCAGACCAATAACCTTACTGAATATCATCGCAAACACAATCAACAAATTTTAGCGAGTCGCACACAAAAATATATTTAAAAGATAGTGCACCACGGTCAAGTGGATTTTATCTCAGGGATGCAAGTTTGGTTCAACATCTGGAAATCTATAAGTGTAATTAACCATATCAACAGACTTAAGGTCAAGAATCACTTGATTATTTTGATAGATGCAGAAAAAGCATTTGATCAAATAGAGCATCCCTTCATGCTCAAAACGTTATTAAAAATAGGGTTAGTGGAAATATTTCTTAAAATACTAAAGGCTATCTATGCTAAGCCCATGGCCAATATCATTCTAAATGGTGAAAAACTGAAAGCATGCCCCCTAAAAACTGGAACAAGGCAGGGATGCCCTATTTCACCACTTCTATTCAATATTGTCCTTGAAATTCTAGTGCAGAGAAATTAGACAGACCAAAGAAATTAAATGGATTCGAACAGGAAAAGAATAACTGAAACTACCCATATTTGCTGATGTCATGATTATATACTTAGAGGAACCAGGAAATTCCACCAGAAATTTTTAGAACTCATAAGTGAATTCAGTAAAGTAGCAGGATATAAGATCAATGCTCATAAATCTAATGCATTTATATATATATGTGATGAATCTTTGGAAATAGAAGTTAGGAAAACTACCCTGCAGAGACATGTTCGGTTAGCCCTAGGATGGCAGCTGGTGTTGGGCCAAGAGGTGGCGCATAGTGAGTGCTAACATGGCATGATGTACTTTTACCTAATTAGTTAATGTCTCCTCTGTACTAGTGGTCAACAGATATTCCTCATTCTTTCTTGATTGGTACCATGGTGCATACTCCAACTGTGCTACTTAATCCTGAGCAGATCAGCTGCATTAGGGTATATAAGACAAGACATTCTCTTTGCCTAGGAGGAGATGGCAGAATGTGCGGGTTGCAGATCACAGATCGTAGAATGTGGGGGTCGCAGGGCGCAGATCGCAGAACAGACTGAGCACACACCTTTAGGTCACAGGTTGCAGGATGCAGGCTGCATGCCACCTGCCCCATCCTGCACCTCTAAGAAGTGACCCACCTTTAAGAAGCAGTAGACCTTTGATAAGTGTAGCCTCTCTGAAAGCGTAGCATCTCTAAAATTAAGCAAAGTATCTTTTCCTCTAAGCAAAGTCTCTTTTTCTCTAAGTAAATCTCTCTTCCTCTAAGCAAAGTCTTTTTTCCTCTCAAAGCCTCTCTTCCTCTAAAACTATAAGTAAGCAAAGAAGCTCTTCCTCTATAAACTAGCAAACAAGTAAACAAGCAAGGTAGTAGCCCAGATAAAGATCATAGAAGTAGTTCAGTTCCAGTCCACCTCCGATAAATTACCACGGGATTGTTGCTGCGGGCAGCAACAGTGGGATTGTTGCTGCGGGTGGCAAAAATGGTGGCCTATATGGAGAAAGGGAAATCAGCACAGTGGGGAAACTGAGGAACCTCGCAGGTATAGGGTGAGGGAAAATTCCAAGTTTGACTCCAGGAATAGGCACAGTGGGTAAACTAAAGAACCTTGCAAGAATAGGGTGAGGGAAAGTAAGATCCTCACCGGAGTCTCTGGCCAGAGCGTTTAAGGGTGAGGGATAGTAAGAAAAAAATGGGGTTGAAAATTTCAAAGACCCAAATGATTAAGGTTAAAAAAGATGTATTAAAAGGTAATGACATGACGGTGAAGGAAATTGTTTAACAAAGAGACCAAAGTGAGGAAGAATTAAGTGGTAGTGAATTAGAAAGCAATTACTTAAAAACAAAAGAAAAAGATCAGGGAGAGCCAAATCTTATTCAACATTCTGCACCATCATGGGAGGATCCTCTGACTAAGGTTACTCAGGACCTTTCTAAGAGCTTAGATGCCCTTGAATACAAAGAACCCCAAAGAGGAATAACTGAGTAGTAGTTAAAACTTAACAAGGGAAAAAGGTAGGAGAGAGCTGAATCTAATACAAAGAACTTCAAAATTTGTGGAACCTGCCCATATTTGAGGACCAAAATAGAGATACCATCAACCATTAGAAAAAAATTAAGGAGGAAGTTATGACTGGTTGAAACCAGCTGTGTAGAGCAGTGTTATCTGGAGGACAGTATCTGATTTGGAGAGCTCAGTGGCAGGAAATAGCTGTTGAAACTGCTTGCAGAAATGCAGTAGCAAGGTTTACTGGTAGAAATGTTGGTATGCTAATAGGAGAAGGCCAATACACTTCAATAGATACACTAAATCAGTATGATCCTGGATTGTATGCACAGATATATACAGCAGAAAAGAGACAATGCCCTAACAAAAGACAAGAGATGACTACAGTAAAATCTGTTACATCTCGTGCCCCAGGTCTTTACCCAAAGTGCAGAAAAAGAAAATATTGGGATAACGAGTGCAGATTAGTTACTGATGTTGAGGGCAAGATGTTACAAAATCATTTAAAAAATGGAGCACAGGGCTCATAAAAGTAAGGAACTTTAGAGGGGAACAATGTCAAATCACGAAATCAGATGGTTCCTCATCATAATCCTTTCTACCCGTAGAAAACAACCTATTCCTAAGGCCCTGAATGTTTCTTTTAATGGTACTGCTGCAGTAGTTACACACTAAGATACTATCATTCAGATTACATCTCAAAAATTGGCTCAATTGGTGGAAATGGAAGCAGCTGTTATAGCCCTTGTAGAGTTTAAGGAGCAACAGATCTTTTTGCTGATAGTGATGGCATCGCTTGGGCAATTCCCAGATTGGAGTAGGCTAGACCTGTGGCCCCTCATACTCCAGCATTGAAATTGTTTTTGCAGGTGCAGGAGCTTTTGTGGGAGTGCGGGGAACCATTGATTGTTGGACATATTAGTGCTTACACCAACTTACCTGGTCCTTTACATAAGGGTAATCATAAAGCTGACTTGGCCACTCAGAAGGTTTTCATCTTTTCCTCAGTAAAGCAAGCTGCTTGTTTTCATCCTGTGTAACTCACTTTCCAGTCCCTTATGTTGGTATCAGTATTAAAAGGCTCTTTGCCTACTCACTTATGACAAATGAATGCTACACATGACCCCAGTTTTGGGAAACTTAGATTTATGCATGTGTCTGTTTGTGTTGGCATTTTATTGCATGTGTAAGATGTTCCTATGCCAACAAAGAAATAAGATCATTGTAAAAAGTGCACTTGCCACCTTAGAAGCAGGAAATGCTTGGTTGTCTTAAATGGATGGCTGGTAGTCAAAGATGGGAAAGTCTCATGTGGCTGACATATCAACCTAAGACAGGAGCCAAGAAAATAATATCAAGCTTCTGGGTAATTCGATGATGGGTAAGGATGTCAGTGAGACATGTGGACGCCTAAGACAGGCACAGTCGTTCCAGATGTAGTGATAGCTATCACGCATCCGTTACTTTTCTTCACCTTTTTAAAACTAAAAAGGGGGATATGCAGAGACATGTTTGGGTAGCCGTAGGATGGTGGCTGGTATTGGGCCAAGAGGTGGTGCATAGTTAGTGTTAACACGGTGTAGTCTACTTTTGCCTGATTAGTTAACGTCTCCTCTGTGCTAGTGGTCAACAGATATTCCTCATTCTTTCTTGATTGTGGCGCATGCTCCAACCGTGCTACTTAATCATAAGCTGATTGGCTACATTAGGGTATATAAGACATTCTCTTTGCCAAGAAAGAGATGGCAGAATGCGGGGGTTGCAGATCACAGATCGTAGAACGTGGGGGCTGGAGGTAGCAGATCACAGAATGAAGATCACAGAACAGAGGACTGAGCACTCACCTTTAGGTCGTAGGTTGCAGGAAGCAGGCTGCATGCCACCTGCCACACCCCACACCTCTAAGAAGCTACCCACCTTTAAGAAGCAGATCTTTGATGAGCATAGCCTCTCTGAAAGTGTAGCATCTCTAAAATTAAGTAAAGTATCTTTTCCTCTAAGCAAAGTCTCTTTTCCTCTAAGAAAATTCTTTCTTCATCTAAGCAGGCTTTCTTCCTCTCAAAGCCTCTCTTCCTCTAAAACTATAAATAAGCAAAGCAGCTCTTCCTCTATAAACTAGTGAATAAGTAAACAAGCAAGGAATTAGCCCAGATAAAGATCATAGAAGTAGTTCAGTTCCAGTCCACCTCTGATAAATTACTGTGGGATTGTTGCTGCAGGTGGAAACACTACCCCACTCACAATAGCTGCAAAAAAAAAAAAAAATACTTAGGCATCAATCTAACAAAAGAGGTGAAAGACTTCTACAATGAGAACTATGGAACACTAAAGAAAGAAATTAAATAAATACTTAGAAGATGGAAAGATCTCCATGTTCTTGGATAGGCAGAATTAATATTGTCAAAATGGCCGTACTGCCAAAAGTGCTATAGAGATTCAATGAAATTCCAATTAAATTCCCACTGACATAACTTACACAAGTAGAGCAAGTGATCATGAAATTCATCTGGAAGACTAAGAAATGAGGAATAGCTAAAGCAATCCTTAGCGGGAAGTGTGAAGCAGGGATTATTGCAATACCAGAACTTCAACTGTACTACAAAGCAATAGTAACAAAAATGGCATGGTATTGGTACCAAAATAGACAGGTAGATCAATGGTACAGAATAGATGACATGGACACAAACCCAAATAAATACAATTTTCTCATGCTAGACAAAGGTGCCAAAAATGCAAAGGAGAAAATATAGCCTATTCAGCAAATGGTGCTGGGAAAACTGGAAATCCATATGCAGTAGAATGAAACTAAAGCCCTATTTCTCACCCTGCACAAAACTCAACTCAAAATGGATCAAGGACCTTGGAATCATACCAGAGACACTGCATCTTATAGAAGAAAATGTAGGTCCAAATCTACAACATGTCAGCTTAGTGTCAGATTTCCTTAACAGGACTCTTATAGCACAAGAAATAAAAGCAAGAATCAATAACAGGGATAGATTCAAATTAAATAGCTTTCTCTCAGCAAAGGAAACTATCAACAATGTGAAAAATGAACCTAAAGAGTGGAAGAAAATCTTTCCTACACACACTTCAGATAGAGCACTAATTTCCACGATCTAAATAACTCAAAAAATTCTACTCCTAAAATATAAATAACCCAATCAACAAATGGGCTAAGGAAATGAACAGACACTTCACAGAAGATGATCTAGAAACAAACAATAGATATATGAAAAAATGTTCAACATCTTTAGTAATAAGAGAAATGCAAATCAAAAGTACACTAAAATTCCATCTTACTCCAATTAGAATGGAAATTATCAAGAATACAAGCAACAACATATGTTGGTGAGGATGTGGGGGAAAAGGAACACTGATACACTGCTGGTGGGGTTGCAAATTAGTGCAGTTACTCTGGAAAGCAGTGTGGAGATTCCTTAGAAAACTTGGAATGGACCCACCATTTAACCCAGCTATCCCACTCCTTGGCCTATACCCAAATGACTTAAAATCGGCATACTACAGAGATACAGCCACATCAATGTTCGTAACTGCTCAATTCACAATAGACAGATTGTGGAACCAACCTAGATGCCCCTCAATTGATAAATGGATAATGAAACTGTAGGATATATATATAATGGAATATTACTCAGCCATAATGAATAAAATTATGGCATTGCAGGCAAATGGATGAGATTGGAAAATATCAAACTAAGTGAGATAAGGCAATTTCAAAAACCAAAGACGAATGATCTCGCTGATAAGTGGATGATGACACATAATGGGGGATGGAAGTGGGGCAAGAATGGAGGAAGGGGGGACTGTATTGAGGGAAAAGATGGGTGGGAGGGGTTGGGGGAAGGAAAAATAACAGAATGAATCAAACACTATTATCCTATGTAAAAGTATGACTACACAATTGGTATGCCTTTACTTAGTGTACAAACCAAGAAACAGTATGTAACCAATTTCTGTACAATAAAAAAATGTCAAAAAATAACAATAGAAATATATAAGAACAAAATTCAATACCAAAACTGGTAATTTGAATACCTAATAAAATTGGCAACCTCCTTAAAAAAATTATTTTCTAATTATTCTTATTTAAACCACTGAACTTTGTGCAATTTAATATAGAAATATATTTTCAAAAGTTTACATAGACATGGAAATGTATGTTATTTATACAGTTGGTATGTATGTACACACACATATGTACTAAATGCTTTGCATCTTGATATGTATGGAAGTGTACATTATGCTTTTTTGTGTGGTTGGTTCCTTTTGCTGTGTTAAGTTTGTGAGTTTTATCTACATTTTTGCATACAGTGATATTTCATTTGGTTGTGTTGCATGCTCTTTTATTGTATAAGTATATTGTATTATTTTAGTGCATTACACCTTCTTTATTCTGTTGATGGTCATTTTGTTTCTATTCATTGTTTATTCTTATCAGATAGTGCTAAAACAATTACTGTGAATGTTTTTTTTTTTTTTTTTGCTTAACATATGTAATACCTTATACCTATGAGTGGAATTATTGGATCATATTGTGTGTGTGTGTGTGTGTATATATATATATATATGTTCAGCCTTCCTAGAAAATATAAAATCAGTTTTCCAAAGTAGTTGTACCAACTTATACTTCCAACATCAATGTATGATAGCTCTCATTGATCTTCTTGCCCATTTTTGAGGCTGCTTCTTCTTTTTTTAATTTTAACTTTTCTGGTAAAATAGTGGTCTCATTGTGATTTTATTTTGCACTTCATTGTCTAAGTTGAAGACTTCTAAATATGTTTGTATGTCATTGAGGTATACTCTTTTGTAGATAAATTGCCCAAGTTCGTTGTCTATTTCCTACTGGTTTTGTACCTTTTTCTTAGTGATTTATAGGAATTCTTTACATTCTACATAAAGGAACTTTGTCAGTTTTATGTCTTAAACATCCTCTAAAATGTAGCAATTGTCCTAGCACTTGTTATTGAAAGGACAGGTTTTCCTGGTGCACTTTGATCTTTGATATAAGTTTGGGTGATTACATATTATGTCTTTTGGATGACTAGAGTCCTCTACTAGGGATACATATAAAGTGTTGTAATGAATAAATTGGGCAAAAACTAAGTGACCTGCAAATCATAAATCTTCAGGGAAGGAAGCACTTGAGATTCTCCTTGAAAGATGGGTAGGAATTTGTCAATTTGAAAACGAGTCTATGAACAAAGAGCATTCTAAGGAGAGGGAATATCATGCAATAAATGCAGATACAAGAATGTGTATGATATGTTAGGAAAATTGTAACAGGTAAGAAGGGTCGGTATGTAATAATTTATTTTAAAAATAGGATTTGAAAGGATAGGATGAACCAGAGCATAAAAAGCATGAGATATCCATTGAAAGGAGTATGAACCTCACATGTAATAAAGTGTTTGTTTAAACAAGGTATGACACGATCATGTTTTTCTTTCAAATAATAGCTTCAGCAAAAGTAGAGACAATGAACTATAGGGAAAGATAGACAAGAGGCATGTAGATGAATTAGGAATTTATTCCAAATTAGTTATGGTGTGGCCATGATATTGAAATAGAAAGTAGAACACAGACCCTAGCGCACATGCTGAAAGAAAATAGACCAGACTTTGTGAGCTTTGTGTCTGAGGGAGGAACAATTGATGATGACTTCAGAGGCTCTCACAGCTGTTTATTTCCATTCAATATATTGTATCACTGGAATTTTTTGTTCACAAAAGTTTCTGTTTTGATTAGATATTCCAAAGTGTATAATTACTTTATTCTGTATACATCCTGAGCACATTGACAAAGTGTAACCAACTTGATTTTGGTACATGTCTATGATTATCATAGTTTTGCACATCACTGCTTAAAACATTTTAAAATATATTTTGTCACTTGATTTTCTGCTCAAATGTTTTCTTTGACTACCAATTTTTTAAAGAGATTTGTACTTAGATGAATTCTGAAATATGTTTGTTCTGATTAGATGGGAAAGAATGATTTAATACCTTGTGACAGCTTTTGGGGGTATTATCAAACCCAGGGTCTCCAGCATACTAAGTAAGTGCTCTACCAATGAGCTCCATCCCTAACCCTTACCATGCAGTTCTCAAAACTGTCATTTAAAAAGAGTTCTCTCCTGCAGTCTAAAAGAAATCCTATTATGAATGCTTAGTAATTAGGGTTTTTATTATTGATTTCTGTTGCTATCAATTTCCCATGATTTTTTATTTTGAAATGACTTATAAGTTTCAAATGAATCATGCCAGCTACATTTTGGTTTCTATCCATGCATCCCTTTTGTTATCATTTACATTACTAAGCATATTGCTTTTAATATATATTCAAAAATTTTTCTTCAAAATGAAAAATCTTTATCTTGTGTTTATATTTGAAAGTGGGAAGTAGGCAAATGAATGGGATAGTGGAAAATGGGTGGGAAAAGAAAACTATTTCTCACAATGCTTAGAATTCAAGTTTACATAGATGCTGTATTAATTATGTATCTAAAATTAGGTTTTTTTCCTCAGTGAGGTCTATTCAATATATCAATCTGAATCTTAGACTTTATGTTTGAAGAACAAGGGTGTGGTTAGCAATGGATGGAAAGCAGTTGGGTAAAAAAAAATATTCTTCACATGTATTAAGAGTTCAAGTTTCCATGGATAACATGCCCTTCATCTTAGATGGGAATTAAGAAAATGAATCCTAGAATTCATTTTTGCTGGAGGGAGTGACAAGGAAGGCTGATGGGATCTATAAATCCATGGTCATCTACCTCAAGCAGACCCTCAGTTTTGCATATTTCACTGTCTTACTCAAAGCAAGGAGCTGATTTCTTCAAAATAAGAGAACAAATTCTGTAAACCTGAAACTCCTCCATTTTCTGAATACCAATCATGAAAATTTGTCTACCTTACTCTCCTCTTTTCAATCATGTTGTCCTTTTGTTCTCATCTGCTCAGGGTTATTGGAATATCTGTTATGCCTATAATACTCTTTTATATTCAGTCTCCCTTTTATAACTTCATCCTTCTCATTGACTTTCTACTTAAACTGTTTTTATTTTAGATTAACAGAGAAATTACAAAGCAAATACAGTGATTTTACCATATACTCAGTTTTTTCCATTTATTAATAGAATGTTGCATTCATACATTTTGTACTACTAAAGAACCAATATTGGTACACTACTATTTACTAAACTCCACATTTTATTCAAATTTCTCTAGTTTTTTACTACCAACTACTTTGGTCCCAGAATCCCTTTCAGGATACATGTTATATTTAGTAATCATATCTCATATTAAAGATACTGGTTACTGGATTGGGAAGTGCTATGCAATACTTACATATGATTGATAATAAATGAAGTATTCTCTTAACACAGTTAAATATTAAACTAATGGGAAATCTTATATGCTGATAGTCAGAATTCATGAGAGTTTTGTTGCATTTCCAATAATAGCATACCCAGTAGAGGTTTTTTGAGACTTTTAACATCAATAGAATGAAAGTCTATATATGAACTTCTGTCATTATATTAAAATTAGAGATTAGGTACATTAGAAGTGCTATTTCTTCCCAGTGTGTGAATTCCTCATTCCTATGCTGAAATTTTTTGAAAAAAAAATGGCCAGTAGAATTGAGGTTTTCAGTCTCTTTTCTGTCCTCACATGTCAAGGAACAAAACCCATTTCTGTCAAATAGAGCAATTCAGCAATTCTCACAGGGAGGGAAATGGGTGTTTGAAGTAACCTCCTGCTGTCCACAGTGTTTTTCATTACATACTCACCTTTAACATGGCACCTGTAGAACCTCAGCATATTCTTCATTTGTTCTAAAGCTAAATTGGAAGTACATCTCCAGCTTAATACAGTTTGATGACTGTGATTCATAAATTGTGTTGCTAGAAACAAATCCACCTAGAAGTCTTTTTGCACTTTCTACTGCTAACAAAGTATGCTGAAAAATAGGAACATCCATTAGAAGTTGTAATATATCTTATGTATGTATATTTTTAGTGTTCATGTGCTTTTGCTATAAGAGTTATCTTAATAGGAACTTGCTTGGGCTGTCAAAAAGTGAAATATTTTCTTATAACAATGAAATACCATCAGAATGATCATCTTTTGTCTGGAAAGCAGAATTAAGTAAGTTTTTATGTTATATTAAAATGTAAAGTTCATTGTTATTCTTAGCACTTTTTTCTATTTTTATGCATCTTTAAAAGCTTCAAAATATTCAAAATAATGTGCAACTCATTCTAGATTTTGAACTCGCAAGAGCGGGGATCATGTTTGTCTTCTTCACTGTGTGCTCACCACCTAACATTGTGCTTGATAAATGTTAAGGAAATTAGTTTTGTCTTCTGTCCTCTGCATGATTTCCACTGGAGAGAATGTAAATAAGCTAGTGATTATAACTATTCTTAATCTTGTGTTCAACAGATACAAATGCAAGTTAATTTTTCTAAAAATTTCATTAAAAATCATTAATTAGAGTAATTACTATTCAGGTGTTATCATTATATCCTTAAGTTGGAAATTATTAAAATGGGTATTGCAGTGTGCTTTACTCTTTGCATTAGGATCTGATAGTTTACTAAAGTAACGGCCTTTTGTTTGAATTTTCCACTTTCTTGCATGGGTGGAATTCAGTGGTGCTGTTCATATTAGAGACTGATTATTCATAATTACATTATGATAATTATATTCTTATTCATATATAATTTTATTTTTAATTGGCACATAATTTTATATTTTTATTTGGCATAATGACATTTCAATACATGTATATATGCATGCTGAATACATGAGAGTAACTGGAATATCTATCGCCTTAAATTTCATTATTTCTTTGTGTTGGGAACATTCACAATCCCCTACACTGGCTGAAATACACAGTTAATTGTTGCCAACCTGTTACCCTTTAAACGAAACAAATTTTTAGCATATTCTAATGTCATTAAATTTTATTCTCTGAAGAGTGGTTCTTGGAGTCTTAAATTTTTCATGTATCCTTTATAAGTCATTGCCTATGCTATATAGTAACTTTTCACCTTTAAAATGATTAATTTATAGTCACTACACGGATTTGATCTATTTTTTTTTTTACTTGCATAATCTTTAAAGCAAATTTCATTGTTTTTGTCATGATCACCAATAGACCAGTGTGTACTTCATGTTAAGGACTTTCTCATATTCACTTAACATACACACATGAGTAAGAAAATTTTCCTACTGTAAGAAGAAAAGGTTTCTAGGTCAGTCATGTCTTCTTATGTACTCTCTTTGTTATAGACAATGACTTTATATATCTTTTTCATGGATACCCATCATTTTGTTCATATTGGCTTATGTTTGTTTTCAAAGTAGTGTTACTTTCTCTCAGAAAAAGATGATTCAAAACTTAAAATTCAAGTTGAATGTGCAGTAGTTCCATGTTTGTAAATTTAAACATCTGAATTCCACATATAGGTATAAGAAAATAGTATCATTTTATCATACTTTTGTTAACCTTCTAAACCTCACTTTTTATATAAAGTGCAAAATTATTGGAAGCAGACTGTCATGTACCAGAGAGTGGGCTGTTGGCCTCATTATCCATAATGAAGTAAAAAATCTTTATTAATTTCTGAAAAATGTTGTATCTTATAGTTTTGCTTCAATATTCTGCACAGCTATTGGTAGTAGAAAGCAAGAACTTATTAAATAATAAGTAACATAAGGACATTGCTGACCCGCCTCCCCCACACTGAGTTTGGATGTTGCTGATCCACCTTCCCCACAACGAGGTTGGGTGGTGCTGAGCCCCTCCCCCACACTGAGGCAGATGTGGTTGCTGAGCCTGCTCCCCACACCAATGTCAGTGACTGCAAGCTGAACCTGCCAACCCACCTGCCCCCCTACTGCTGAGGGACACTGCACTGCTTCTGTCCTGACTTTGTGGACCCTCGCTGGGGCTCCCCAGTGGCGCTGTCCAGCAGAGTCAGTTTGGCATGGGAGACAAATGAGTAGGGAGACACTTGAATTTGAAACGGTTTATTGGTGATTCAGAAACCTGGGAATGCCGGCGCTCAAGAAGAGCCGGCTTATATACCCTCCAGGAGGTGAAGGGTAGGGCCAATTCTAGTTAAGCGAAGATCAGGCAAGGAACTAGCTGTCCAATCACGGTAAATGTGAAAAACAGCAGGCACAAGCAGGAACATTGGAAACACATGTGCACACATTGTGTGTGTGGACTTAATTGAATACGGCCAATGATAAAACACCTGGGTGTGCTTATGTTAACCGACTTCCTCACTGCTGATGTGATCAAAACAACTTCCGGCAGCTGCCAGGTGCCATCTTGGCATAGTCCATATGGCATAGCCCCCAACATCTCCCCCTTCCTTTTATGAAATGAAAATAAAGCTGGCAGATATCATGTCTCTCTTAGGTCCCGGGAATCAACATCCTGTCCTTACCCATCATCAAAGGATACCAAAGTGGGGTTAGCCCTTCTGTCTTAGGTTGGTACAGTGTTTTCCCATGGCTACCCATTTTTGACTACTGATCCAGCATACTAAGCCATATACTGGGAGATTGTCCCGCTTCAAGGGCAGCCAGGGCCTATTTTATTATCACATTATGAGTATGTTGACTGACTTTGAAGCATTTGTAAACATAGAATAGAATTAACACAAGCACACCCAAGCTTATTAGTTTGGGACTTAAGAGTCCCCCAAATTTGGTGCCAAGTTGTGTTAGTTTATCTAATCCTCCTGTGATAAGTTCTCCCGGTTTGACTTCCACCTTAGTGACATTTATGGTGAGGATTTGCTGTCTAAGTCTTGCTACCAGCTCATCGAATCTATGTGTCCATTGTTGTGTGATCTGTGAAAATAACTGTCTAGAGAAGTTCTCCTTAGAAGTCACAAAAAGGAAAGGGAGAGCTAGACACACAAGGGTACATGAAAATCAATTGTTTCACTCTCTCTACATATTTAAGTATTAACTCCATTAACCTTTTGATCAGTGCACTTTCCTTTACTTACAGACCCTCCTTTTACAAAAGCCAGGGGGCTTATATCCATACATGCCTCAGGCCCACATAAGGACCAAATGGATAAGGGGTTGAAATTACATTTACATTCAAAATTTTCCATAAAATCTTCTGTGCTTTGAGATGTGATATATATTTGATTAGGTAAATACCAAAGTCCAAAAGCCAGACTACTGGAGACCTTTTTATCAGGTCCTAGGTGCTGACAAGCTTCCCATAAAGGAGGCCAAGCAATAGGCTTTCTGAAGGACTGGCAATGGCCATACCAATGGATATAAAAATCAATCTTATTACTAATAGCTTTGGGCATGTAACCGGTGACGTTTGTATTGGAGTTGTTTTCCCCATCTAAAATAATATCTGCCAAAGTACAATCAAACAACTGCACACAAGGTGTGTCACTGCCAAAGGTGAGGCATAATGCATTCTCTAATGATAAATTCAGGGGAAACTCTGAGTCCAATGGTGCTGTGTACCTAAGGGTAGCTTGCCCAGTAGATTCACTAGTGGAAAAGAACTGAGGAAAGACTGCACCACCTTGAGAGACTAAAACCAGTCAAGGTAATACCCTGACTATTTTCCAGAACTGTTCATCCTGGACGAAACTCACCACCATCTTCAGTAGTGGCAGGATACTCAGAGGGCTGGCTGCATCTCAATAAACCATCTCAACTGCTCAGACTAGCCTCTCTGGAATTCAAATTGGCGTTTTTTCTTCCTGTAGAAATGCACACACATGCCCTCTTCCCCAAGTCAAGACTGGGGAAGGTCTTTTCCATTCTCCTGTTACAACATTTTTCCATAAAGCTTATGGCTTTATGTCAGTGTCAACTTCAGCATGTCGATCTGCTGCTGATTTTCCTGATTTATCCAAATATAAAAAAAAAATTAAGGTAAAAAGGGCTATGGATAATCTGTTCTTAGGAGGATCCTGATTTCTTTTTAATTATAAAGACAGGTGTGTTGAAAGGAAACGTAGAAGGCTGTAGATGGCCTAAGGGCAGTTGTTGTCTTACTAACTCTCTGGCTGCTTGTAACTTCTGAATATTGAGGCCGCTGAGGTATCCAAACAGCCTTTTGTGATTTCCACGTAATTTTTATTGGCTCAATGGCCCCCTTTAAAACCCAGTCCTTCTTTATAACTTTTCCTCATAGCTTGGATGGGTTCAGTTATTCCCTGTGAGTGTGCTCCCAGTCCTTTTCCAGGTATGAATCCCTGGTTCACCATGATATTACAAGCTATCGGGTTAATATGTGTTGTTCATTAGTCAACTTGATCTGTAATTGTCTTAATATCTCTCTCCCCCATAAATTAATGGGTAAATCTCTTAAGACATAGGGTTGAAAAGTACCGTGATTTCCTTCTGTATCTGTCCATTTCAATAATTGTACACTCTGGGGTGGGTTTGAGGCAACCCCCAAACCTTGTAAGGTCTGGTCAACCTTTTGAAGAGGCCAATCTTTTCGCTATTTGGTTTAATGTTATAATACTAAAATCAGCTCCAGTGTCTCATAACCCATTAAATTCCTTGTCATTTATTCTTGTAGTACACATGGGGTGTGTGTTTAGATCTAAGGCAAGCATGGTCATAGGTTCCCCTGTAGATCCAAACCTTGATTTATTTCTTTTATTCTTTTTTGCTAAATATTTGTCATGTTCACTGGGTATCACCAGTATTTGTGCTATTTTATCCCCCTGGTTTATAACAGAAATTCCTTTTGGGGAACTGACCATTATTTTTATCTCTCCCTCAAAATCTGGATCAATTACTCCCAGTGTTATATGGAGTCCTCTTAGGGCAGCAGAACTGTGCCCTAATAGTAAACCTACTGTTTCCTATTTAAGAGATCCATAGATACCCGTAGGTATTAATTGAACCCCCATTTCTGGAGTCAGCACTACTCTGACAGTGGCACAGAGATCTAATCCCACGCCTCCTGCTGTATGCCCAATGAGGGAATCAATGGACAATGGGCTCAAGGAATCACTCTGATGTGATCTGCCACTGACTGTCCTTCATTCAGGACTCCAAATATTTGTGGGGCCCGAGCCCAAGGGCCTCTCATCTCGTTTTTTGGGAGTGGTTTTCCTTCAATGTCAGTTACAAGTTTACATTCACTTGCCCAATTTTTTCCTTTTTTACATTTTGGACATACTCCAGGCATTTTTTTTACATGTACTATGACTTGGGTTTGGACAGTCCCTTTTAAAATGTCCTGGCTGTCCACATGAAAAACAGCTTTTGGGTTTAGCCCCTATAGCCTAAGCTACTCCTTGGGTGACAGCAGCTGCTAGTACTTGACCCTGTATAGCTGACTCTTTAATATCTCTGCATATTTTTAAATAGGTATTGAGATCCTTATTTTTCCATGGCCTAATTGCTTCCCTGCACCATTTATTAGCTTGTTAATATGCTAACTGTTTTATTAAAGGCATTGCTTGTTCTGAATCCCCCAAAACTCTGACTGCTGTTTGTAACAGATGGTCTACAAACTCTGCATATGGTTCATTTGAGCCCTTTATAACTTTGGATAATTGCCCTAGCAATTCCCCATGACCTTTTAATGTTTTCCAAGCTCTAATACCAGCAGTAGTTATCTGAAGATAGACCACTGGATCATACATAATTTGTTGCTGTTGTTCAGCATATAGTCCTTGTCCCAGTAACATATCTAGGTTTCGTTGATAGAAACCTGCGGCTGCATTTCTGTGAGCCATCTCTGCACAGAGCTCTTGATTGGTTACTTTCCACATTAGATATCGTCCACCATGCAAAACTGCTCGACACATACTCACCCAATCACTAGGAGTCAGATTAAGTGTTGCGATGGATTTCACCATAGTCAGGGTAAACGGAGCTTGAAGCCCATAAGCAGTGACTGCCTCTTTAAGATTTTTTACTGTTTTAAAATCTAGGGCCTGATGAAATCGCTGTCCCTGATTGTCGCCAAGACTGGGCAGGACAGTCTTAATGGGCCTTCCACAGGGTCCCAGCAATCTCTGGTCTGTTTATCACTGGGGACTCCACTACAACATGGCCGACAAGAGTGCTTACAAAATGTTGGGTCTTCCCACCTTTTATCATAAGGGGGAGCTAAAGGGGTAATTATCTCATGGCCTTTCCTGCCCTTTAGCAACTTTTCAATGTTAAATTTCTTATTCTTTAGCTCCTCCTCAGTATCTCCTTCCTCCTCAGAACCTCCTTCCTTTTCTTGGTCACTCCAGCTAACCTCCTCCTCAATCTCTTCTAGCACTTCTTCCCTTCTTGTAATATACTTTTTATGCCTCCTTTTTGAATTATCCTTTCAGATTGATTTTGTATTTCCAAACCCATCTTTTACTACTAAATAAGTTTGATACAGGATGAACAAAGACCACACTAACAGTAGTACAAACACACAAACAACACAAAATACATGCACTCTGGAGCAAATTCACAATCCCATTTATTTTTGTTTTTCACTACTTGGCCAGCTATCCTTAGCAGCTAACTGCCTTAGAGACAGGGGCTACAGTTTACCTGAGCACCTAACTGCCTTAGAGACAGGGGTTACAGCTTACCTCGCTACTTACCGTTTGGATAGAGCATCGGGTAGCAATACACTTGAATTTGACAAACACACAAGCAACACAAAATACACACATTTTTGCACTTTACTACCTGGTCAGCTATCCTGAGCACCTAACTGCCTTGGAGACAGGGGCTGCAGCTTACCTCGCTACTTACCATTTGGGTTCTCGGGAGGGGAGACAAATGCAGAGTTCCCTGTACTAGCCACCATTTGACACCGTCCAGTGAAGTCAATTTGGCGCAGGAGACAAATGAGTAGTGAGACCCTTGAATTCAAAATGGTTTATTGGTGATTCAGAAACCTGGGAACACTGGCACTCGAGGAGAGCCGGCTTATATACCCTCCAGGAGGTGAAGGCTAGGGCCAATGCTAGTTAAGCAAAAATCAGGTGAGGAACTAGCTCTCCAATCTTGGTCAAGGTCGAAACAAGCGGGCACGAGCAGCAGCACTTGGGAACACATGTGCACACATTGTGTGCGTGGACTTACTTGAATACAGCTAATGATAAAACACCTGGGTGTGCTTATGTTAACCGACTTCCTCACTGCCAATGTGATCAAAACAACTTCTGGCTGGCTGCCAGGTGCCATCTTGGTGTAGTCCGTATGGCATAGCCCCCAACACCCCAGCTTCCTTCCAGACTGTTGCAGGCATTTTGAATTATTCCTGAGGGTGTGGACATCATCATTGGAAGGGTGGCTCCCTTCCTGAGACACCTACAGGAGACTGGAGTCCCTTTGACAGGTACCTCTATTTACTCATTTATATCCTACTTCCTTTCCCCCATCCTCTTGTTCACAAATAGAAATAATGTAAATAGTAATTGAACTGATCCTGTTTATTATAAAAATGTTAAAGTCTTTATAGGGGCAATCTGGTTCAGGGTTACATTTATTTTGTATTGGGTGTTATTGGTATTGCTTGTCCCTTCAAAGGAGAGGTAGTGGAAAACTGCAGGGTCATAATATGCCTGCAGGGGGCAAACTTCAGTCTCTCTGATTTTCACTGCTAGAGGGGCATGTACAGAAACAATATGAAAAAAAAATGAAGAAAATATTTCTAACAAACAAAGACACTATTGTTATAGACTCCAATTACAGTATGGCAGTAGAAATGACAGAAAAAGAGTTTATAATTTGCATGATTGTGAAGCAAAAGTTGAGATAAGAGAGCAAATGAAGGCAATGCATGACCATTCCAGTAGACAGTTAAAAAAAACAAATGTAAGAAGCAAAAGAACGCTTCAATAAAGAAATAGAGATTCTGAAAAAAAAAAAAAAAAAACAGAATTACTTGGAATGAAAGAAACACTAAACCAAATTAAAAACACAAAAGAAAGCATCACCAACAGAATAGACCTCACAGAAGACAGAATTCCAGACAATAAAGGCAAAATATTCAATCTTGAAAATAAAGTTGAACAAAGTGAGAAGATGTTAAGAACTCATGAATGGAACCTCCAAGAATTATGGGATATCATGAAAAGACTGAATTTAAGAATTATTGGGATTGAGGAAGGCACAGACATACATACCAAAGGCATGAACAACCTATTCAATGAAATAATGTCAGAAAATTTTCCAAACCTGCAAAATGAAATGGAAAATCAAATACAAGAGGCTTACAGAACACCAGGTGCACAGAACTACAATAGATCCACACCAAGACACAGTAAAATGAAAATACCTCATATTCAAAATAAAGATAGGATTTTAAAGGCTGCAAGAGAAAAGCATCAGATTACATATAAGGGGAACCAATAAGGATATCAGCAGATTTCTCAGCCCAGGTTCTAAAAGCAGGAAGGCCCTGGAAAAATATATTTCAGGCTCTGAAAGAACATGGATGTGAACCAAGAATACTATACCCAGTAAAACTAACCTTCAGATTTGAAAATGAAATAAAATTTTTCCATGATAAACAAAAGTTAAAAGAATTTATAAATAGAAAGCCTGCCCTACAGAACATTCTCAGCAAAATATTTCATGCAGAGAAAGTGAAAAACAGCAATACAAGTCAGCAAAGGGAGGAACGACCCTAAAGGAAAAGCCAATCAAAGGACAAATAGAAAACCAAAAATAACCCAAAATAGCAAGAATACACCATATCTCAATAATAACCTTGAATGTCAAAGGCCTAAATTCAATAATAAAAAGATATAGGCATGCAGATTGAATTAAAAAGAAAGACCCAACAATATGCTGCCTGCAAGAGACTCATCTCAGAGAAAAAGACATCCAAAAACTAAAGGTGAAAGGATGGGGAAAAATATACCATGCACATGGACCCAGTAAAAAAGCAGAGGTCTCCATCCTCATATCAGATAAAGTAGACTTCAAACCTAAGTTACTCAGAAGGGATAAAGAAGGACATTTTACACTGCTTAAGTGAAGCATAAAACAGAAAGATACAAGGATTTCAAATATGTGTGCCCCTAACAATGGAGCATCTATGTATATCAAACAAACCCTTCTCGATTTTAAGAATCAAATAGACCAAAATGAATTAATAATGGGGTACTTTAACACACCACCCTCACCACTGGATAGATCCTCCAAACAAAAACTGAACAAAGAAACTATAGAACTAAATAATAAAATCAATGATATAGACTTAATGGATATTTACGGAGTATTTCATCCATCATTGAACGAATATACTTTCTTCTCAGTAGCTCATGCATCCCTCTCCAAAATAGACCATATGCTATGCCATGAAAAAGCCATTAGTAAATACAAAAAAATAGAGATTCTATCCTGTATCCAATCAGACCATAATGGAATGCAATGATTAAATAGGAATGAATTAGGAATAAATGGTAAAATAACAAAAAATCTACTCATATACCTGGAGACTAAATAATATGCTACTAAATGATGCAATGATAACAGAAGATATCAGGGAAGAAATAAAAAAATCTTAGAAATAAATGACAACAATGACACAATATATCAAAATCTCTGGGACACTATGAAAGCAGTACTGAGAGGAAAGTTCATTGCATTGAGATCATACATTAAAAAAATAAAAAGCCAACAACTAAATGACCTAACATTACACTTCAAAGCCTTAGAAAAAGAAAAAGAGATCAACACTCAAAATAGTAGAAGACAGAAATTATTAAAATCAGAGCCAAAATCAATGAAATTGAGACAAGAGAAACAATTTAAAAAATTGACAAAACAAAAAGTTGGTTCTTTGAAAAAGCAAATAAAATTGATAAACCCTTAGCCACACTAATGAAGAGAAAGAGAGAAAAAACTTAAATTACTAGAATTTGTGATGAGAAAGAAAGATCTGAGAGACACCATTGAAATACATAACATAATTAGAAGCTACTTTGAAAATCTATACTCCAACAAAATAGAAACAAAATTGAAGACATTGACAATTTTTAGAGACATATGACCCTCACAAACTGAATAAAGAAAACATACACAATCTAAACACATCAACTTCAAGCACTGAAATAGAAGAAGTCAACAAAAGCCTACCAACCAAGAAAAGCCCAGGACCAGATGGATTCTCAGCTGAATTCTATAAGACCTTTAAAGATGTACTGACACCAATACTCCTCAAAGTATTTCAGGAAACAGAAAAGCAGGGAACCCTTCCAAATTCATTCTGTGATGATAGTATCACTCTGATACCAAAACCTGACAAAGACACATCAATCAAAGAAAGAAAACTTTAGACCAATATCCCTGAGCAACATAGATGCAAAAATCCTTAACAGAATAGTGGCAAATCGCATACAAAAATATATTGAAAAGATAGTGCACAATGAACAAGTGGGGTTTATCCCAGTGCTGCAAGGTTGGTTCAACTTTTGGAAATCAATAAATGTAATTCACCACATGAACAGACTTAAGGTTCAGAATCACATGATTATTTCAATTGATGCTGGGAAAGCTTTTGATATAATAGAGCACCCCTTCATGCTGCAAACACTAAAAAAAAAAAATAGGAAGAGTAGGAACATGTCTCAATATTTTAAAGGCCATCTATGCTAAGCCCAGAGCCAATATTATTCTTAGTGGAGAAAAGCTGAAAGCATTTCCTCTAAAAACTGGAACAAGGCAGGGATGCCCTCTTTCACCACTTTTATTCAACATTGTCCTTGAAGCTCCAGCCAGAGCAATTAGACCAAAGAAATTAAAGGGATATGAATAGGAAAAGAATAATTAAAGCTATCACTATTTGCTGATGGCATGATCCTATATTTGGAAGATCCAAAAAACTCCACTACTAAACTTCTAGAAGTAATAAATGAATTCAGCAAAGTAGCCAGATATAAAATCAATATGCATAAATCTAATGCATTTCTATTCATAAGTGATGAATCCTCTGAAAGAGAAATTAGGAAAGCCACTCCATTCACAGTGGCCTCAAAAAATAAAATAAAATACTTGGGAATTAATCTAACAAAAGTGGTGTAAGACCTTTACAATGAAAACTACAGAACATTAAAGAAATTGAAGAAAATCTTCAAAGATGGAAAGATCTCCCATGTTCTTGGATAGACAGAATTAACATTGTCAAAATGGCCATTCTACCAAAGGCACTATACAGATTCAATGCAATTCCAATTACAATCCCTATGACATTCCTCATAGAAATAGAGAAAGCAATCATGAACTTCATCTGGAAGAACAAGAGCCCTTGAATTGCCAAAACAATCCTGAATAGAAAAAGTGAAACAGGAGGTATTACAATACAAGACATTAAACTATACTACAGAGCAAGAGTAACAAAAACAGCATGGTATTGACACCAAAATACAGAGGAAGATCAATGGTACAGAATAGAAGTCACAGGGACAAAACCACATAAATACAGTCACTTCATACTAAACATAAGAGCCAAAAACATACAATGGAGAAAAGATGCCTGTTCAACAAATGGTGCTGGCAAAACTGTAAATCCATATGCAGTAAAATGAAATTAAACCTCTATCTCTCACCCAGCACAAAACTCAACTCAAAATGGATCAAAGACATAGGAATTAGACTAGAGACCCTGCACCTTATAGAAGACAAAGTAGGCCTGAATCTTCATCATGTTGGCTTAGGATCATACTTCCTCAATAAGACTCCCAAAGCACAAAAAATCAAAGAAAGAATCAATAAATGGGATAGACTCAAACTGAAAAGCTTTTTCTCAGCAAAGGATACAATCAAGAATGTGAAGAGAGAGCCTACAGAGTGGAAAAAATTCTTTTTCACATGCACTTCAGATAGAGCACTTATCTCCAAAATTTATAAAGAACTTATAAAACTTTACACCAAAAATACAAAGAACCCTATCAATATATGGGCCAAGGAACTGGACAGATATTTTACAGAAGAAGACACACAGACAATTAATAAATATATGAAAAAGTGTTCAACATCCCTAGTAATTAGAGAAATTCAAATTAAAACAACTCTAAGATTTCATCTTACTCCAATTAGAATGGCTTTTATCAAGAACACAAATAATAATAGATGTTAGTGTGGATGTGGGGAAAAAGGCACACTTTTTCATTGCTGGTGGAGTTGCAAATTGTTGCAGTCACTCTGGAAAGCAGTACAGAGAATCCTAAGAAAAGGTGGAATGGACACACATTTTGACCCAGTTATCCCACTCCTTGGTTAATATCCAAAGAAGCTGACATCAGAAAACTACAGTAACACAGCCACATCAATGTTTATAGCAGCTCAGTTCACAATAGCTAGATTGTGGAACCAACCTAGATGCCCTTCAACAGATGAATGGATAAAGAAACTCTGGTATATATACGCAATGGAATGTTATTCAGCCATAAAGAAGAATAATATTATGGCATTGGCAAATAAATAGATGGAATTGGAGAATGCAATGCTAAGTGAAATAAGCCAAGCCCAAAAAACCAAAGGCTGAATGTTTTCCCTGATAAGTGGAGAATGATATATAATGGGGGTGGGGTGGGAAATGAGAGAATAATGAGGGAACTTTAGAATATGTACAAGAAAATGAGAGGGAGGAGGATATGAAAAATGATGGAATGAAGTAGACATCATTACCCTATGTACATGTATGATTACATGAATGGTATGAATCTACATTGTGTACAACCACAGAAATGAAGTGATGTACCCCATTTGTGTACAATGAATCAAAATATAGTCTGTGAAAAATTAAATGCTAAATAAAAAAAATAAATGAATAACAAATAAAAAAATAAGTTACATAAAAGAGAGTACCTGAGTAGGTAGTATATGATGATTCTAAAACTGTATTTCTCTAATTTAATGTTTTTCATGAAAAACATTATATATAAAGAAAAAATGTAACAAAAAACCAAAAATAAGCACTTCTTCAGTCATATAGTAATACACTACCTATGAGTAGAGTTTTAGTTTATAAAAATTGAATTAAGCATTTGTTAGTTGGACCTGCAGTTTTCTACATCATTTTAATTGGTGTATGTCTGTGTAACAAAAGGATAAAAACAATTTCTTTGTGTGACCTCTACTTTTGGCCATTCAAGTTTGGAAAGTTTATTGTTTTGTCTAAAAGAGTAAGTGATGCAAAGTCTAATCACCAAGTATTAGTTTTATTTTATTTAACAGCTCCAGAAAAATATATATTTGATTCTTTAGGATTATAGTGAAATGCAATATTTTAATAATTTAATATGATTTATATACCTAGGAAAACTGAAGTTATGCATTATATACTTTAAGTAGTTTTTTATTCAAGGATATTAGCATCGTCTATGCAAGAAGTGAATCTTTTTTAGATTATTATTGTATCTTCTACTTTGCAAATGGATTCTAGAAAACATTTTTAAGAAAATTCTTTTTTTAGCTTCTGTTTACTATTTTTGTTTTATTTTGTTCTCTCAATTTCTTTTCCTCCTGTTTGTGTTTTTTTTCCAAATCTTTGGTGTTAAGTTTCCTTACTTTTTAAAATTTTCTTTTAAAATATACTTTGGATATATTGGGTTTCTGTTACATATTTTGATATATTCCACATACCCCATTTATTGACTCAATGCAAAATAAGCAGTGAGTTTAAGGCTTAAAAGAAAGAATTGGGGAACTCACTTTTAAAGATTTTAAGAAGGGAAAAATGAGACTTACATTACTGGTTTTGTATTTGCATGTTTCCTGATCTATAGTAGAATTAAATTAGTTTTCTTTTTAATTGTATTTTGATTGGAGAACCTGAAACAAATAGCATCTTTTTGGTTTCAAGTCTCCATAGGAAATCAAAGATCGGTCAGAAATTAATTTATGATTTAGTTAAAAGGAAAATCAAATAGAAATGTTTTACAAATTCTTTATTATCTTAAAATCTATGCCAGTGTTAGTTTAAAATTTGGGGTCTTGAAATAAATCAAGGCATTAACTGCAGACCATTATCCAATCCATATGTAAGGTAGGTTGTCTATTTCAATTATGAGGACTGATGCTTACGACCCTTTCAATATTCCAATATCAAGTATATTTTGAAACTTGATTAACGTTCAAAAATTGGACTATAACCAACTGTTTCTATTCTTAAACACTGTAGAATGAGAGAGTTTTAGAAGTTGAGGAAGAGATGACATTTTAAGAATAAACACTCAAATTCTCATAGTTTTACTTGCAGTCAGAAATTGAACTTGGGAAAATGAAAACCTACATAAAATTGGAAAACTTTAGAAAGGTAAGTAAATTCTTATTTCAAAAATGTAAGAATTTCTGGTTTATCATGTAAGTGTATGGTTTTGCCAACCATACAAAATTGTGAACATGATTGTCTAAACAATCATATCTTCTTCTAAAAAGGTGACAAAATTAGGATTGAAACTTTCAATTATTGAAAGTAACCTATCCATTTGAGAGGAAATGAGTATTTCAAAAAGGCTTAAAATCTTTTATTAAAGCACAAAATATTTTGCTTTCTTGGTAACACAACAGGCATCTGTTTGTTTAACCTCCTAGCAACCTCATGTCTGTGCTGTCATGGGAAATTGCATGAGTTAAAATGTCTTAAAAATCACTTTAGAAATTAAAAAAATTTCATTGAAGGGTAAGAAATTCTTAAAATGTATTTTTTTCTTGAACCTCTCACTACCTGTAATGTTACTAATTTAGAAACATTCTATCTTCCACAGTAATGAAGTGCAAGAAAATAATAAATAAAAAGTAATAAATAAACAGTAATAAATAAAAAAGATAGAAGTAATAAATAATAAAAGCAGGAAGGAAAATATCAGACAGTTGATAGGGAAGCTTCTTTTCTTTTTAAAAGAATTAATGTGTAAAGATTTTGAAAAGTTTGGAAACCTGGGCAAAACTTTTTTTTGATATAACAGTATAATTATTCTTTCATTTAATGTGCATAGTGTAATGTCCTTCAGTATTCACATACCATTACAGGGACAGCACCTTTGATTTTATTACTATTGATCCAAATCTTAATTTGAAATAAAGCACAAATGTAAATTAAATTCTTGCTTTATACTTTTGAGACACTGTTGATTTTATAAA
Organism: Sciurus vulgaris; assembly: GCF_902686455.1. Classification (NCBI taxonomy): domain Eukaryota; kingdom Metazoa; phylum Chordata; class Mammalia; order Rodentia; family Sciuridae; genus Sciurus; species Sciurus vulgaris. The sequence goes on from NW_027632409.1 coordinate 2,040,434, forward strand.
ACTATGGAAGATATGTGTATGTAACTGAAAGTTATCTGTGCCATAAGAAAATCTAATACTGGACGTTGTGGAGTTTTCTTTGCAAGATGGAATTCAGCATACTTATAAATTAGATACTCAGTTTGGGCTCTTTATTGTTCTTCATTGTTACCCCCTTATGATACTCTTGACTTTTTCTTCCAAAATATGTTTTATAGGGTACATATACAACAGTTTATAAAGGAAGAAGTAAGCTGACAGAGAATTTGGTGACATTAAAAGAGATCTGTTTGGAACAGGAAGAAGGCACACCCAGTACAGCTATAAAAGCAGGTATATTTATTTAGACTGTTTTAAAACCAAAGCGCTATAAGGGGAATTATAATAAATAAAGCAGATAGAAATAATAAGTGACAGAAAGATATAATTAGACTGTTAAAAATTATTTGTAAAATAATATATTCAGTAGAAAGAGATTAATATTATTAATGTGTAGTAAAATACTATGAAGTCATTAAAAGTACAGATAAATATCTTATAGGGAAATTATATATATTTGTACATGGGAAGAATGGTAACTGTAAATTAGCTGTATATATTAAATATAAAAATAAGTAAACTGTATATAAATATGTAATGATGCCATTTTATTTAAAAAGTGAATTATTCAAAATTGGTTTGATTCACACATGGTGGTAAATGCCTTCAATCCCAGTGGCTCAGGAGTCCAAGACAGGATGCAGGTTTGAAGCCAGACTCAGCAACTTAGTGAGGAACTAAGCAACTTAGCTGGACACTGCCTCAAAACAAAAACTAAAGAAAAAGCAGAGGGGATAAGGATGTGGCTCAGGTTCAATCAAACAAATAAATAAATAGATAAATTTGTTTTGGTACCAAAACAAATAAATAAATAGATAAATAATTTTGGAGGCAACATACTAGCAATACAGCAGAAGAAAGCCTACCTTGAACTGTATATAAATTAATCTGAGAGGCTCAAACAGTTAACATTAAAGAAAAAAAAAGACAGAAGAAGTTGAGCTGTAATATTAGAGATGACCTTAGGTACTATACTATCAAACTCAAAATCATAAAAAGGGAAGAGCTAATACCTTCAGTTTTTCTACCACTCACCCCCTTGGCAAATTGCTGTTTTTAACTTAAGAGAATATTATACACAGTTGGTTTACATGTTAAACTTACATCAAGTATTTCTAAAATCTGGCCTTCCACAGACTGAACAACTGGCTTTGATTTCTGTTTTACAGTTTCACTCCTAAAGGATTTAAAACATGCAAATATAGTAACCTTACATGACATTATTCACCCCGATAAATTTTTGATTCTGGTCCTTGAGTATCTATCTGGTAAGCATTTAAAAATACTCAGTATTTTATTTTTCTATAGTAATAGAAAGTTATACTTTTTTGACAGTCCCAGGGCCATTGTTGTTCATTTACTGGTATTTAAGTAGATTGGGTGGTGCATTCTGAATCTTTTCTTGGTAAACAATTTTCTTTAAAAAATTAATTACTGTTAAGTTAATCAGTCATGCATTCTGAAAACTGTGTTAACATGTGGTAAAATGCTGTGCTTTTTCAGGGTAAAGACCTAAAATAGTACATGGATGACTGTGAGAACATCATGAGTATGCACAATGTAAAGTTATGTTTATTATATAATGATAAAGTGTAAAGAAAATGAGCTAGATTGCACAGTGAAGTATACCAACCTCATAACCAATCTCTGGAATTCTCTATTTGGCTTATTTACTCAACTTCTGTTTAATGTACTACAACTTCCCTGAAATCATACCTTTTTGTAAAAAGACTTAATTTTGAAAGTCTTCTAAAATATTTTTGATATTTTATTTCACATTATAACTGATTTTCCTACATGTGTAGAATAAATCTGCTGGTATATTTTACTTTCTGAAAAAAAAAAAGATCCAAATGATGGGTACATTTTGCAAAAGGCCACCTTTAAAAGTGAATTCCTCTAATATATTTACAATAGTATTAAATTATAAAATAACAGTGACTTTTCAGTGTTATGCATTATAAATAAGGGTTATAAATAAGACCAGAAACATGTAGGCATTGTGATTTCTTTGTTTGAAGTAACTACCTGTATTGTCAGAAGGACTAGTAAGATAATTGTGTTTTTGTAGTACATCTAAGAATTCAAAAAATGCTAAAAAATTTGCTATAATACTCAGATCCAGAAGAAACCAAGAAGTTATTAGATAAATAAAAGCACTTGACATACTTGTGTTCTTACAGACTTCTTTGTTCTGAGTGGTATATTTTACATTTTTAAAGATTTTATTTGTCCAAAGTTTAACAGTTTATAGAAACCTATTTTGAAAACAGACTGTCCCATGTTGTATGTTTGAGATATTTATAATTCTGTATATAGTAAATTAGTAACTTAAAACTTATATTTTAAAATAGTGAATTTGGTAAATATAAAAGAAAGTCAGGTTCTGTTATTGACAGAGAGGACTGAACATATGACTAGCACATTGCTAAGAATTTTAGAACAAGGCTTTAAAAGTATTTCCATATACATTTCATGAGGATTGTTTTCATCATAGTTTATATTGTCCTTTGCAAGGTGGTGTCAAGGCTATTTGTATATCTTTTCAGTTTTTAATATTCTGTTTCTTCTGCTTTTACATTCACACTAATTTGTAAAAAATAGTCTTAAATTTTCATAATATGATAGAGGTTTGAGAAGTATTTTAAGTCAGGTTAAATAGTTGGAAAATATTGTTTGTTAACACCACATTTAATGTTTCCCAAATGTAAAATTTAGCATGAATATATTGAAAGATAGTTGTGCTCACCACTGAATCCCCAATGCAACCCAACAGGAGTATATTAAAGTAGTAACTTTAGAGTTTCCAAAACACTCAAATAAATATGTGGAATCTGAAGACTTCACAGGTTTCAATTTATTCAGTGCATGCCCACAACCCAGCTACTTGGGAAACTGAGGTAGAAGGATCACAAATTTGAGGCCAGACTGAGCAATTTAATGAGACCCTATCTCAGAATTAAAATGCAAAAAAATTGGGGACATAGCTCTGATGTAGAATGATCTTGGGTTCAATCCCTACTACCCCCCTCCAAAAAATCACCAGAGGCATTCCTGCCATTAATTACCTGCTGCCTTGGCTTATTCTTGGTATTCAGATGTCATTTTTCATCTACAAATGAACCAAAGGTACCACTTGAGTCTTCAATACTTAAAGTTCTCTTTGGTAACCACAGAAAATCAAGATGTGTTCCACATCTCTCTTTTCACCAAAATACAGAAAAAATCTCTACCATAACCCTTATAGGAATTGCTTTTTTTCAGAGCACTAGAGTGCATTACCCCTTTTTGAATCACAGATGACTTTGAGTAGAAATTGTTGAAAGTAAAGTATCCAGAAGGTAGGTGTTAAAAGTTGATGGAGTTATTTTTATAACTTGTAATTTGCCAGGATATGCAGTCCCATTTTCTCAGATACCTGAGACTTTACATAAAGCCACCAAGTCCAATGCCATATTTAGAGGTACTGACCAAGATGAGATTGTTTTTTAAAGGAGTAAGTGCCTGTGTTTGATTGACATACTGGAATTTTATAATCAAACTATAAGCTTTAGAGTATAGAATTTTATAATCAAACTATAAGCTTTAGTGTTTAGGGTGCTTTCTCTAATAAAGGAACTATTACTATGAAAACAAAATTTTGTTTTATTTATAATATTTATTTTCATAGACACTGTTGACAAAAATGATAGATGCTTTAAATTGAACAAAGAACTAAAATTGAGAAAACAACTCAAAATGGAATAGGCATGGTCCTTAAAATGATATAATTTCTTGTTTTTTTCCTTTTACTATTTAAATCAGTTGCTTTTCTACTTACCATAGCTTATGTTAATACCAAATATATCTTGATATCTGTAAGACTAAGTTTTACTTTTGCATTTGTAGCTGTTTCTATACCAAATTCTACATGGGTTAACTTATTGCCAGAGAAGAATGGTGTTACATTTGGACTTGAAACCTCAGAACCTTCTCATTAATTAAAAAGGGGAATTAAAGCTAGCAGATTTTGGTATGGAATGATTAAATATTTATAAATTCCTCCAGGTGGTGGGGTATAAAAGCACAACCATTTTCACAATGTCTTATCACTTTCATGTGAATTTGGAAATTTTCTCTGAGCTCACTGATCAATATTTGACAGAATTTTATGGGTGGTTTTTTTGGTTATTAGCAACAAGTACTAAAAGGGGTGGGTTCCCAGGTGTGCCTCATGGACCCCAGGTTTCTCATACCCTTTCAGAGAGTGCCCAGAGGTAAAAATATATTTTCAGATATGCACTAGATGTTATTTGCTTTTTTCCCTGTGTTAATATTTGAACTGTTGATCAAGAAACAATAAGATTATAACTGTTGTTTCCTGCTATATGTTCAGTCAGTGCCACCAAAGTATTTCATGGTATTCTTCACTACTGAACCTTCTTAGACAAAAAGTATCAGTTACACTTAAAATATTTTGCCAAGAAGTAAAATGCATTAATTTTATTAAATTTCCATCTTTGAGTAAATGACTACTATTTTTGTGTTGTACATGTATGATGAAATGGGAATTATATAAAAACACATGGACTGAACACAAAAATACTACAGTTATCTCAAGGAAAAGTTACTGGGGGATTATTTGGCTACAAGCTGAACTAGCCCCCCCCTTTTTTTTTCTAGGAACTTCATGTTTTTTGCTAGAAAAAAATAACCAACAGACAAACTGTGGTTATTCAGACTTAGATATTTGGCAGATTTTCTTGAAAATTAATGAAGTAAGCTTGTCACTTCAAGGAAATCAAATGCTGGTATACCTTGCCAATACTAAAACTCAGCTTTACAAATACTAATTAGTTTTTGAATTTTTGCATCTGCTACTTTAAGTTTAGTATCTTCCCACTACTTAGAATCTTTTCTGATATGGTCAGTTATGATATTAACTAATAGAGTTCTTTTTTAATTTTGAATAAATATATAAAAATTTTAATCTATAACTCAAGAATAAATATTTTTTCCAGTTTCCAGCACTCTGTATTATAAAATCACGCATGGTAAAAGATTCATTTAAAGTGCAAGATAGACCAGTGAATTTTAACAAAAGTATGAATAGTTTATTGATATAATTTCTGTTACCATATAACCTTGTAGAAAGAACTTAATCTGATTCTAACTTATCAAAGAACACTGTCTACAATAATTAGAAAATACTATTAAAATGTATCTCCTCTTTTCCAACTTCATGAGATTTGATTTTCTTTATATAGCTATATATATAGATATGTTGTGATATGGAGTAAGGAACATATAACAACAGATAGAAAGCAAAAGCAAATATAGAATACAGTTGTCTTCTATCAAAATAGACTCTAAACAATTTATTGAAATATTAAAAAAGATCATTCTTATCTAATATTTTTGGAAAAAAATTATAGAAATGTTATTCATGCTAACATGAGAGGTGTTTTTAATGTATAACTAAATGTTTTAATTTTCTCATATTTTATGGCAAACATCAGCAGTAATCTATATGTAAAAATACTTGGGGGTCCTTAATAATTTTTAAAAACTTAAAATGAATTACAAGACCCAAGAATTTAAAATCCACCTCTGAAAATGGGTCCCTTTATATGTTTGCCACCATGACTGTATTTATTATGTGCTTAGTACTTTAATTGGTATTTATTTACTTATATCATTTTAGGTAATCTGATTTTAAGGGACTTGAAAGTAAAAAAAATTTGATGTTCTTTTTGTTTTGAGTAAATTGTTTCTACTAGAAGAAGAAAGAACTTTGTAGATTAGCTTTGAAATTTTTGTTACTATCAGAATACTTTGATATAACTTAGTTTTAAAAAACCCAGGCAGTTTTCCAAAATTGCATTTTTACTTTTTCACAAATTATTGCAATAATTTCATTTTTGGAAAATTTCACTAAATTTTATGAGTTTTTTTCAGTAGTGGATTAAAAATTTACTTTTTAAATGGTAAATTTGTCTTTGACAATTTGTATACTTCTACTGAATTAGTATTTTGCTATTTGAAGAGTAAATTCCTATTTGTATTTTCTTCTTTAAAAAGGAAATGAGTGGGCCACCTATGTTTAAACAAAAAATTACAAGTTATTTACATATGCTTACATAGATTACATTCTTTTAAAAAGAGTTTATGTTGTTATTTCCCTTTTAATAGTCCCCACCCCTCCTTCTCTCTTTGTCAAAATGTATTTACTGCTCTTCTACATAATCACAAAGTGAATGGCTGTGACAGAGAAACATTCATGAGTATTTAAAATGCAAAAGCAAAGTTAAGGACCATCAAAAATACCCTTTTATCTGGGAATACTCTGAGTGCTTTAAATTTGCCTCTAACTTCTTTAAAGGAAGCAAAGGAAATTTTATATTCTCATGGGTCAGTAAAAAATTTTCATTACTTCCAGGTGCATGGTGCATGCCTGCAATCCCAGGGGTTTGGGAGACAGACAGTGAAAGAATGGACATTTTTTAAGCTGTCTGTTTTATCTCAACTCCCTAAGGTCTCCCTCCCAGTGATGGGAACAAAGCCCTTAAAGATGTTCCAGGAAACAGCCCCAAACAGAGAGTAAAAGGGTAAATTGAGCAAGATAGTGCTCAGACAGTTAAGATATATAGGATATAAGATTACCAGAAACTGCTGACCAGAACCTATGCCCTCTTGTAAAACATTGTAAAACATGTTGTATGTTATGAGCAAACCCAGACCCCCCTTTGGAATTTCCTGGTGGCTTTGTTCCCCTTTTCCTGTCCGTGTGCGACCCCTCCCAATGTGTGGTTTCTGCTTTTATAAACTTGTAAGATTTTCTCCTAGGGACTCGACTCCTCGACTCCTGGGTGAGTCACAAGTTGGGTCCCAGTGTGCTGGAATAAAAGCCTCTTGCGGTTTGCATCAACTGACGCCTCCTGTGGTTGATTGGGGTTGCTGGCGATCTGTGGGACAGAGTTAGGGTCTCCTTTTTGGGGGTCTTACATTTGGGGGCTCATCCAGGATCTGATGGCCCCCCACATCCGCTGAGTCAACCTTGGAGGTGAGAAGGAGTACCTGGAGGTTGTGTGTCTTTGTCTTGTGTTTTGATAGTTGGTCTGTTCCTGTGAGCGTGCTTTCAGTTTTGGTTTCGCAGCCCTTCTGCGACATGGGAGAGTGGCCGAACATTGCTTGGTAGATGTGCCTGGAGGGCCACAGGTTGCAGCCCTGAGGGACACCCCAAGGGTGGAGGAGAGCCAGGGATGCCTGGTAGTCTCCTATGGTAAGGGCACTGATTGGGTTCAATTGTTGGATCAGAGTTTGGCATCTGTCTGATTCTGTTGTATGTTTGCAGCAGACAAGGTGGAGTAAGTGGGTCCTCATGTCTGTAGCATTTTTGTTGTTTGTGTTTCTAACGATGGAGAACTGATGATGGGACAGAGTGTGATAACCCCTCTTAATCTGACATTAGACCACTGGGCTGAAGTTAATGGAAGAGGTCGCGACCTATCAGTTGAGATCAAGAAAGGCCCATGGCGGACCTTCTGCTCTTCAGAATGGCCTGCTTTTAATGTAGGATGGCCAGCAGAAGGGACCTTTAATCTATCTGTCATTCTTGCTGTTAAAGAGATTGTTTTTCAGAAGAAACCTGGAACCCATCTGAATCAGGAGCCCTACATCATGATCTGGCAGGATCTAGTGCAAAATCCACCCCCCTGGATTTGACCTTGGGTTGCAAAACCCAAGCCCCAGCTAGCCGCACAAATCCTAGCCATCCCAGTTCTGGGGGGAAATCCAGTCACTCAGACCACTCCAAGAAGATTTATCCCGAAACCCAGGCTGACCACCTTCTCCTTGAATCACCTCCTCCATACCCTACCTCCTCAGTCACTGTAGGGGGTCAGGAAGAGCCAGAAGAACCGCTGGCCCCTGTAGTCATCCCCTTTGCTCCCCATAATGAGTCTCTGCTGGGGCCCACGCAGGGAAACACGTGGCCTGCAAGGGGTACCAGGAGCCGCTGTGGGATAATTCCCGACACCACCATTGCCCTTCCCCTAAGGGCTTATTTGCCCCCGCCAGTGGCAACAGATAGTGGACCGGCTTCTCGTCAGCCCCTCCAGTACTGGCCTTTTTCCTCCACAGACTTGTATAACTGGAAAACTAATCATCCTCCCTTTTCAGAGGACCCCCAGTGCTTAATAGGACTGGTGGAGTGTTTAATGTTCTCTCATCAGCCCACATGGGATGATTGCCAGCAGCTACTGCAGACCCTTCTCACTACTGAGGAGAGGGAGAGGATTTTATTGGAGGCAAGGAAGAATGTACCAGAAACAGATGTACGACCCACCCAGCTCCCCAACATCATTGAGACTGCCTTCCCCCTCTCCAGGCCTGACTGGGATTTCAACATGGCAGAAGGTAGGGAGCGACTGACTGTCTATTGCCAGACTCTAGTGGCTGGCCTCCATGGGGCAGAAAGATGCCCCACTAACTTGGCTAAGGTAAGAGAGTTTATCCAGGGGGCCACAGAACCCCCATCAGTATTTCTCAAGTGCTTAATGGAAGCTTTCAGGCACTACACCCCATTTGACACTACCTCTGAGGGGCAAAGGGCTCCCATGGCCATGGCTTTTATAGGGCAGTCAGCAATAGATATTAAGAGAAAGTTGCAGAGAATAGAAGGGTTACAAGATTATACACTACAGGATTTAGTTAAGGAGGCAGAGAAGTGTATCATAAAAGGGAAACTGAGGAAGAGAAGGAGCAAAGGAAAGAAAAGGAGAGAGAGGAAAGAGAAAACAAAAGGGATTGGAAGCAGGAGAAGAACCTAACATGGATTTTGGCCACAGTAGTAGGTGAGAAAGGCCAGGAACAAACACAAGGCAGGGCTAAAATAGGGTCAGGTAACCTGGGCAACCGCGCTCCATTAGACAAGGATCAGTGTGCGTACTGCAAAGAGAGAGGTCACTGGGCTAGAGAGTGTCCTAAGAAGAAGAGTGGGCCCTCTAAGAAAGCATTAGCCCTAGAAGATGAAGAAGATTAGCGGGAATGGGTCTTGAAATGCCTCCCCGAACCTAGGGTAACACAAGAGGTGGAGGGAAAGCCAGTTGAGTTCTTAGTAGATACTGGGGCTCAACACTCGGTCCTACTCGAACCAACTGGGCCCACCTCCCACAAGAAATCGTGTGTCATAGGAGCTACAGGGCACCAGCAGTACTCATGGACTACCTGAAGAATGGTAGACTTAGGAATGGGATGGGTAACCCACTCATTTCTAGTCATCCCAATGTGCCCTGTGCCTCTACTTGGGAGAGATCTCCTAACCAAAATGGGAGCTCAGATTACCTTCACCCATGATGGCCCAGAGATGACCCAAAGCAACAGAATAACTACTGCCCTGACTATGTGCCTGGATGATGAACATAGACTTTTTGAGAGAGAGGGAGCAAAAATATGTCACATAAATAACTGGTTGAACTGATATCCAGGGGCGTGGCCAAAATGGCTGGAAAAGGACTAGCCGCAGAAAGACCACCCATAGTTATAGAGTTTAAGGCCACATCTACTCCTGTGGCTGTACATCAATACCCTATGACTAAAGAGGCCTGGGAAGGAATTAGGCCCCATATCCAGTGCCTCCTTCAGCAATGCATCCTAGTGAAGTGTCAGTCACCATGCAACACTCCCTTGTTACCTGTTAAAAAGCCTGGCACAGGAGACTATCTCCTGGTGCAGGACTTAAGAGAAGTAAACAAGCGAGTACAGGACTTCCACCCCACTGTACCTAACCCTTACAACTTTCTGATCTCTCTTCCCCAGATCATATTTGGTACACTGTCTTGGACTTAAAGGCCACTTTCTTCTACCTGCAACTACACCCTTCCAGCCAAACCATCTTTGCATTCGAGTGGAGGGACCCTGACTCTGGGGCAACAGGACAATTGACTTGGACCCGATTACCCCAGGGGTTCAAGAATTCCCCAACCCTCTTTGATGAAGCTCTCCACCAAGATTTAGCCCACTTCCGTGCCAGCCATATCCAGGTAACACTTCTGCAGTTTGTAGATGACTTACTACTGGCCGGGGCCACAGAGGAGGAATGCCAATGGGGCATGGGACTACTGCTACAAGAACTTGCCTGCTTAGGATACTGGGCCTCCACCAAGAAGGCCCAGATCTGCCAAAAGGAGGTAATGTACATGGGGTACACCCTCAAAGGGGGGCAGAGATGGCTAACGGAGGCCAGAAAACAAGCTGTGACTCAGATACCCATTCCTTGCTCACTCCCCCAGGTGTGCAACTTAATGTCCTATCCTTGTCGGGGGGAAAAAACTGATGTCTCACCCTGAGGATGTGGTATACCCCTCTATTAGGAACTTTGAATATTCAGAACTGGACCTTGAGGAAATGGACAGATTAGGATTTCGCCTGGAGACTCCAGAGGGGATCCGGGAAACCTCAGAAGGAAAAAGAATTCTCCCTTAAAAACAGGCGATCATTTTTCTCAGACACCTTCACAAGTTAACTCATCTGGGCCCAAAACATTGAAAAACTCTTGTCCAGTCTTCACCGTATTACATCATGAAGCTCGGGGAGCTTGCAGATACAACTGTAAAAGAATGCAAGTCTTGCCAGATGGTGAATGCCCGGCCCAGCAAGCTACCTCACAGCAAACGGCTCCGAGGAGACCGACCTGGGAGTTACTGGGAAGTGGACTTTACTGAGGTAAAACCAGCCAGGTATGGATACAGATACTTATTAGTATTCATGGATACATTTTCAGGATTTGTTGAAGCCTTTTCTACCAAGAAGGAGACTGTTCAGGTGGGGGCCAAAACAATACTAGAAGACATCTTCCTGAGGTTTGGGGTTCCCAAGGTAATCGGGTCAGACAACAGCCCTGCATTTGTTGCCCAGGTAAGTCAGGGACTGGCCAAAATCCTGGGGCTTAATTGGAAATTACATTGTGCTTATAGGCCCCAAAGCTCAGGGCAGGTAGAAAGAATGAATAGAACTTTAAAAGAGGTCATGACTAAATTATCCTTAGAGACTGGCATAACAGACTGGACAGTCCTCCTTCCCTTTGCTTTGTTTCGGGTGCACAATACCCCTGGCTCCCTCAAGCTAACTCCTTTCGAAATCCTTTATGGGACTCACCCCCAACTCATTACCATACAACACCTTCCTTCCCCAGAATCTTACCCCTCTCAATCTCTGTACACCATATTAAAAGCCCTTGAGACTGTGCAGAGGGAGGTGTGGAATCAGTTGTCCGAGGCCTACAAGCCTCGAGATCTGTAAGTACCTCATCAGTTCCAGGTCAGAGACTCAGTGTACATCTGGCGCCACCGAGTGGCCAGTATGGAACCAAGGTGAAAAGGACCATACACAGTGCTGCTCACTACTCCAACTGCAGTAAAAGTCAATGGCATCACCGCCTGGATTCATGCTTCACATGTCAAGCCTGCACCACCACCAGACCCAATGTGGATAGTGGAAAAATTGGACAACCCCCTCAAGCTCCGCATCCACTGTTTTCCTGCTCCTGTTGACACACCTCCAGCCGATAAGTAGTCCCAATGCTCATGTCCACCCTGATGGGTCCCCTTGTTATACTGCTTTTACTCCTCACTTTTGGGCCCTGCATCCTAAATCGCCTAGTCACCTTCATCAGGGAGAGAGTAAGTGCTGTACAGGTACTAATGCTCAGGCAACAATACCAGTCCCTCCATCAAGGAAATAGCTTTGGAGAAGAGTATATAGAGACAGAAGTTCCATGATTAGAATTTAATGATTAGAATTTTCATGATTAGAAAATGGTGGAATGAAAGAATGAATATTTTTTAAGCTGTCTGTTTTATCTCAACTCCCTAAGGTCTCCCTCCCAGTGATGGGAACAAAGCCCTTAAAGCTGTTCCAGGAAACAGCCCCAAACAGAGAGTAAAAGGGTAAATTGAGCAAGATAGTGCTCAGACAGTTAAGATATATAGGATATAAGATTAAAGATTGCCAGAAACTGTTGACCAGAATCTATGCCCTCTTGTAAAACATTGTGAAACATGTTGTATGTTATCAGCAAACCCAGAACCACTTTAGAATTTCCCAGCAACTTTGTTCCCCTTTTCCCTTCCATGTGTGACACCTCCCGATGTGTGGTTTCTGCCTTTATAAACTTGTAAGATTTTCTGCTAGGGACTCGACTCCTCGAATCCTGGGTGAGTCACGAGTTGGGTCCCAGCACACTGGAATAAAAGCCTCTTGCGGTTTCCATCAACTGACGCCTCCTGTGGTTGATTGGGGTTGCTGCTGATCCGTGGGACAGAGTTAGGTTCTCCTTTTTGGGGGTCTTACAGAAGTTGTATAAAGTTATGCACATTTAAATTGAGCTTAGTACCTTCTATTACCCATTGCTATAAACATTTATCCAATAGTTTGTCTCTGTGTTTTTCTCGAACTGTTCTGATATATTTTGGGGTCCGTTTTCTGTGTTTTTACTCATATGATAGGAAAATGATACTTTTATGCATTTTCCTTCATTTCAATACTGTGAAAATTGATGTAGTCATTAAGCTCTCCTTATTATGGAGGTCACTTGGTTTTGAGACAGAATGATGATTCAAATTCAACAGCTTTAATATTTTTCTTGAACATTGAAAATTTGAATTGAAGTTATTTATGGTCTCTTCCTAAGGCAATGACAATATAAGCCACCTCAGACTAAAGTAATTTTAAGTCTATTTGAACTCAACAAGAGTATCTGTTTTAGGGCACTTACATTTAGCAAACAAAAAACTTAGGAAGTAGTTTCAGCTGAAAAGTTTCTATCAGCTAAAATAAAAATTGTCACTTTTTTATTGCTATATCTCGGTTAGACTCTGAAGGAATTGAGTTATTAACAAAATTTCTACAGGTGTCACATCTTTGTAATTCTTAAATGTCAGTAAGCCTCAGTTTTCTCATATGTAGAATGATAATGATTATTTATGGTAGTATCCAGGATATTCAGGAACATGCTTAAGTTAAACATATATATATATATATATATATATACATATATATGTATATTATACAATACATAATACAATATATGTTATGTTTATTACATAGTAACTCTTAATGATCTGGATCTCCCATTGTGACCAAGAACAGCTACTGGCATTAATCAACTATGTCAAAGTCCTGTTCTCCAAATTTCTGATCTTTTATGTTCTCTTTTTCCTTATAGTTAATGCCTTTCAGGTTGCCACAGTTCTAAATACCACTCACATTTCCTCCAAAGCAGGAAGAAGTGGAACGAAAAGGGTGATATCAGCCATATTTACCCTTTTATATTTTGAAAACAAGGCTTTGAGTAGAAATAGCTGAAAGGTTTCTTCCCAAGTCTCATTGGCCAGCACATTAATTGTAAGAGAGGCTCGGAATTGGGAGCAGGATTGTTGTAATTAGCGTAAACTTAGAAACAAAGAGTCCTTATTTATGATCCATCTGCCACTTAACAAGGAAAAGGGACAGTGAGCATTGATAGGTTACTCAGGAAATCTGCCATAGGACCCTGAGTGTATTGCCCCCAGTCCTTGGTGATTCATGAAGAAAAGAAAAAGCAAAAGTTGAATATTTTAATTTTTCATCACTTTAGAAAATAGAGGAATCTAAAATTTTACTTAAGGTCCAGACTTATCTTGAAAATTTGGAACTGAGATGTAATTATTACTGTATAATTTCGACTGCAATTCAAATTCAAGTGTGTCTGGGGTACTAAAAATCAGTACTTAAAATAGTCCTCATATTAAACAACTAAGATTTTTTAAAGAAATGCTCTAAATACTTATTTGTCCCTTTCCAACTTTTATAGTAAATGAGAGTAAAGGTTAATGAAGCAGTTTTTTGCTCTTTTACAGTTTGAATCTAAGAAAAAGATTTTAGAAGAAGAGGCCATGAAGCATGCATACTTTCAAAATCTGGCCCCAAGAATACCTGCTTTACCAGAATGTAGGAAAATACAAATTTTCTCCCTTTGTGTTAATTTGTCTAATGTTGGGGAATGATATGGATTAGAGGTTTAGAGAGGGTTGCTTATTTTAAATATGAAACATTGGTCATTTTTGAAAGTAGATCAAATTTCTTAAAGGAAGGAGCCCCACTGTACAGTTTTTCAAATCAGAAATAATTTTCCATTGTGTATAAATTTTTAATAAATATATTGCCACTACTCTAAGAAACTGTAAAAAACCCATAATACACTAAGTATGGGTCATCAATCTTACTGCATTTAATTTGAAATATATCATCTGTGATGACATCTGTAGGCCTAATACAGCTTCAATTCAGTTGTTAAGAGTGCATTTTTATAAAGATTAATGAGACACAGTTGAAACATAAGATAATTTCCTTGTGGAAAAAACTTACCTTAATGTCTAAAGATGATTTTCCTTTCTTGGGGTCATTCTGACTTTACAATACCTGTGATAGGGCTCAGTGTATTATCTGAGCCATTAAAATAATATATTTCCCATGTGGGAGGTAACTCTTCAATTTTATTTCTGACATTCTTTTTCAAACATTAACCCAGTGTTTTACTTTAAAATGGAGTAAGGTAAGTGAGGAATTAGGAGAATATTTGGGAATCAAATTTGAAAAGCTTTCATTTATTTCCCATTCTCATTTACTAGACAATAGTGATTCATTGAGATTTATATAGCAATGAGCAACAAGTAAATTGAAAAAGAAATCCTTTAGACTTTTTACTCAGCATTTATGGGATGTTTTTTAACATAAGACTACCTTCTGACAGAGATTGGAAATGAGAAATGAATTACAGGCGCCCTTTTAAAAAAAAGTTTATATTGCATTATTAATACAAAATTTCAGTTTAAAGTAGTACACCAATCTTTTACATGTTCTTCACTAAATATCTGAAGTGAGTTTGAGGACCTGATACCTTTATGCCATCATGAGATTGCAATAAAGGACAGAGGGAATAAGAACCTGGTAATGCATTTGATGAGGTCTCCAAACCCATTAAGTTCTGGAACAAATAGTATGTGTTTTGTTTGTTTGTTTGTTTGTTTGTTTGTTTCTCAGAGAAACACCTGCTTGCATGGTGCTTTGAAGCAGAGTTTGGGGAAAGCATTCTGAAAAGGGATTACTTCCTTGGTTTCCTCCTTAAAATAGACAAAAGAAGACAAATCTTTCAGCAGGGCTATATAGACTTATAAGAGAAATATGTTTATGTTGAATCACTATCTACTTTTTAAATGCTATTCTAAAGTTGGATTGTATATGTTTTTAATAATATTTAACTTCACCCAATGGTTTTTGTCATGCATTTCAGCATGGATTTTAGGCATGTCAGTATTCAGTTTGAAAGGGATTTAGTTGCAAAAGGACCCAAGGTTTTGAAATTTTTCTTACCCAGAGGCAGTTGTGTGTGTCATAATCCATTTCATGTGTTGATCATGTTTTTTTGTGGAACAAAGTTTTTGGCTTATACATTGATGAGTAAAATTATGGATGTAAAAGCTAATGTACAGCTGGGGTTGTGGCTCAGTAGTAGAATAATTGCCTAGCATGTATGAGGCACTGCATTCAATTCTCAGCAACACATATCAGTAAATAAAATATAGGTCCAGGAACAAATAAAAATATATAAAAACCCAAAGTACAGTGCATTCCACAACTCTGTGTGTTTAGCATTGCACATAGTCAGTTTTCTATGTGATGTTGACAGCTCAGGAAACCTTGAGTGAGAAATCTGACTCAGTCACATCAGGGGTCCTGAAGGCTGCAGATGACACAAGATGTTTTGCAAGTGACCTTGCTTGATCACTGCACATGCCATTCCTGGTACATGAGGCAGAAGACACATTTTGTGCTTCCCTAGTCATCAGGGTCAACACTTTGAAACACAGAAGCTGCAGACTGACCCCATCACCAAAAGGTCATGTAAGATAGTGCTGATCACTCTTATTGTGGAATATGAGCTTTGGTGGTGGGAACATTAGCTTCCTAGAGTCACTAAATACTGTATGTGGGACAAAACTGAACCATTAAGTGCCTCATAAAATGACTTTGTATTTAAGACATGGGAAGAACAGAAGACAGCATGCTGTTTAATAATATGGTCAAGCCCAGCCCCCAGCCTTTCTTACTAATCAAGGACTGAGATCTGGAGGCAAACTTTTCTTTTGGTGGACTTGGAATCTCCTTTTGTCTATACTGTCCTCTTCATAGTGAAGTGTTTTTATTTCAGATCTACAGTAGATTATATTTCTATTTGTCATGTTGTGGTGCTTTTTTGTAGTCATTTTTAAGGTCTTCTCTGCCATTAGAGTCAGTAGGTTACAGCTATCTATGTAAATGTAGCTGCAATATTTTGTGCAGGACTGAGAAACACAGTGCATTACTTATTGTGGAATCATTGTTGCTAAATAACAATTACCTGTTTATTTACCACAATAGTTGAATGCCTGAAGAAGTTGCAGTGGCTGTATTATGTGTGAATGCATTTATTTCTTCTCACAAGTTGTCTTCGTACTGTATATTTTTTAAATTAAACTGCAGTGTTTCCTGGAATGTATATTTAGTTTTCTTAACAGTTAAACAAGTGAGCCATGTTGAACACTCTTATGTTCATGCTACATAATTTCTAATAAAACATTGGAAAACAGAGTAGCTGAGATTGATAAGCACATTTTATTTAGGAGAGCATGTGACAGAAATTGATTGAATCAAGTGAATATCTGACATTTTTGGATTCTCACATTAAACACCAATAAATTAAAGCCACACGATTTTTTTTATTTTCACCTATTTTTCATTTTAGAAATGTCCACTGCATATTACTGGGTATTTGTATATGAATTCACTTAACTACTTTACATTGTGCTTCAGTTTAGTTCAAACTTAACCATATGAGTCCATTTAAAGATGAAAATTTCTGTTTGTCTTAAATACATTTATTAGAATCAAGGATGATACTTCATTGGGGAACAGTTTGTTTCACTTGGGGGCTATTTAA
This sequence comes from Sciurus vulgaris, assembly GCF_902686455.1. Lineage (NCBI taxonomy): Eukaryota > Metazoa > Chordata > Mammalia > Rodentia > Sciuridae > Sciurus > Sciurus vulgaris. The sequence continues at coordinate 2,057,508 of NW_027632409.1, forward strand.
ATAACATTCACTGAAACATTCAATAATACTCGGCTAAAAATTGTCATGTCTTTTGAAATGAGCCATGAGAAACTAAAATGAGAGAAATGAGAACTTAAGAGGATTTGTGTTAAAATTATTAGGAGGAATTATCTGTTTATCAGAGATGCTAAATATTACAGTTTAATTATGCATCTCCTTGAACATCATAAACACACTTTGGTGTAGGCAATAGTGTTTTGAAACATTTGGGTTTACTTGTAAGAAATATTGTTTAGTGTATCTTAAAAACTAAATCTTAATTGGTATATTTTGAAATGGTCATGTAAATTTTTGTCTTATATATCATGAAAATATTCCTAGCTTAATTGTTTCCTGACATTCACTGTAAAATATTCAGAGGTCCTACCATTTCTGTTCAGGTAATCTTGTAGTTTATTATCATTAACAATATTAGGTGAGTTTCATATATTTCACTTCAACTTTATTCGTGAATAGTGATTGTGGCATGTTTGGATTTATTATTTTAATATTTTATAATACTGAAATTTTTATTTAAAAAATTATGGAAGAAAGAGATTCATGTGTAATGGAGAATAAAGGGCCACTACTATTTTCACATTTGTAAATTGGTTTTATATTAAACCCTGTAGCCTAATAAACTGCTATCATTTCTAACTGAAAGGTATTAATATTGTACTTTGCAAGATTTAAATATTATTTTAAAATTCCTCCATTTTTTTCTAAAATTTGTAATAACAGAATCACATTTTATCTCCATGTCATATAAAATGTGATTTTGTTGGGTCATACTTCTTTTTTGGGGAAGATGACTATGCAAAGTGGGATTATTTTCTTTTATAATTCCTTTTTAAGACCATGAAGTCACTGTGTCAGAATTGATAGCTGCTTTGTATTAGTTCTGGACAATTATTTAGTAATCTCTACTGTCATTTTGTATAGCAGCACACTTAATTTTGCTATTCAATGGTGTATATAATTGGTTTATTGCAATTTTGGTCTATTGTTATCTGTAAGTTTGATTGTTACATACTAATGGTGAAGAAATACATCCAATTGTTACATAAAATTCTTGTTCCTAGGATGTTCTGGAGATGTTTCTTCATTTCATTGAGAAATTTGGCCATCAAACTAGTGTTTGTTGGGGTTGTTTTTATTTGTTTATTGATACTTGAGCATCATTCAGATCCTGAAAATTACAGTGAAGAAAATTTAAACTCAGAAATATTTGAACCTTGAATACTTAAAAATCCTCTTAAACTGAAGAGGTTTGTAAGGTAAGAGAAGATGTCTCCTCTGTTTTCTTCCCAAGCAGTGTTTGTAACACAAAGAGAATGTGTCACTATGCGTGAACACTGTGGCTATTTTCTGAGGCTTTATCCAATTAGGTTTGAAAGACTACTTATAATATAATTATCTGTTAGAATTGGAACAATTCATATGAGTATTTTTCTTTACTTGTCTATGATATTTAAGTGACAATATTTTAAGTTATCCAGTGTAGAGTTCAGTGGCATTAGTGACATTCACAAAGTTGTGCAAACTTTGCCATTATTTCCATAATCTTTTATCATTCTAAACAGAAATTGAAGTCATTTTTTAAAATTCCTTTTCTTTGCTGTCCCCAGTCCTGATAAGTTTAATCTATTCTCTATTTCTATGACTTTGCTCATTCTGGATAATTCATGTAAGAGGAGTCATAATATATTTTTCTGTCATATCTGGATTATTTCATTTGGCATATTTTCATGGCTCCTTCATGTTTAGCATAAATCCAAACTTCATTTCTTTTGTGACTGAATAATTCTCTATTATGAATATATACATTTTCTTTATCCATTCATCTATTGATTGACACTGAGTCATTTCTGCCTTTTAGCTGTTGTGCCTAATGCTTACATGAAATGTTGGTGTAAATATCTATATAAGTCCCTGTTTTAAATTCTTTGGAGTATAACATATACAGCCAGAAGTGGAATACAATTCTGTTTAACTTCATGTGGAGTCACCAAATTGTTTCTATAGAACTTGTACTATTTTACATTCCCAGTAGTAATGCACAAGGATTTCAGTGTCTCTTCATCCTCACTAATACTTATTATTGTCCTTTATTATTAATTTCATTCTAATAGGGGTGAAGTGGTGTCTCACTTTCACTTTAATATACCTTTACCTAAAGTTTACTGATGTTGGGCATCTTTTCATGTGTATTTTGGCTATTTGTATATCTGCTTTAAAGAAGTATCTTCACGTATTTTGCCTATTTTATAAGTAGGGTTGTCTTTTTGTTGTTGAGTTGTTAGAATTCTTTATGGATCCTGGAGATGATACCATTATAAGGTATGTTGTTTGCAATTATTTCCTCTTATTCTGTGGGTTTTCTTTCACTTTCTTGAAGGTACCCTTGTGATGCAAAAAAGTTATTAATTTTAAAAAGGTCCAATTTATCTTTTTCAATTTTTTTTGCCTGTGGCTTTGGTGTCATATTTAAGAAATTATTGCCAGTTTCTCCAGATCATAAATATTTGCCCCTTTATTTTTTTAAGATGTTTATACTTTTAGTTCTTACATTTAAGGCCATCATACATTTTGAGTTAATTGTATTTTATTTTTTTGGTGTAAAATTAGGGTCCAACTTCATTCTTTTAGTTTTCTGGTACTAGAATTTGAATCCAGGGGTGCTTTATCACCGAACCTCATCTCAGACCCAGCCCTCTTTTATATTTTATTTAGAGACAGACTCTCACTGATTGCTTAGGGTTTTGCTAAGCTGCTGAGGCTGCCTTTAAACTTGGAATCCTCCTGCTTCAGGTTCCTCAGCCACTAGGATTACAGGCATGTACTACTGTATCAACACAAATTCATTCTTTTGCATATGAATATCCATTTTTTCATAACCATTTGTTTCAACCATTTGTTGAAAAGACTGTCCTTTTCCATTGAATGATAGTAACACCTTGTTGAAAATAGTTGACCATGAATGTAAGTCAACCATTTGTCAAAAATTGTTGACAAGTCGTAAGGGTTTCTTTATGGTCTCTCAGTTGTATTTCATTAGTCTTATGTGTCTGTATGACAGTCCATACAGATAGTACCAGCGTGTGATTACAACATCTTTATTATAAGCTTTCAAATCAGGAAGTATGGGTTCTTCAAAATTGCTCTTTTTCAAGGTTGTTATAGTTATTGTGTGTCTCTTGAAATTCCATTTGAATATTGGAGTAAAATTTTCTATTCCTCAAAATATAAAAATAACAGAAAATACCATTGGGACTTTGATAAGGATTGCACTGAATTTGAATCTGTAGATCACTTTAGGTAGTATAATTATCTTAACAATATTAAGTTTTCCAGGCTGTGAACATGAGCTGTCTTTCCATTTATTTAGTGTGATTTCCTTGAGCAATAATTTACATTTTTCAATGAACAGGTCTTCTACCTCATTGATTAAATTTATTCCTAAGTAATTACTGGTTTTGATGTTATTGTAGGTGGAACTGTTTTCTTAATTTGATTTGGAAAGTTTTCATTGCCTGCACATAGAAATGCAAATGGTTTTCTGTTTTCATTTTATATTGTTCCATGCTGCTGCATTTGTTTATTAGGTTTAAAAGACTTTTTGTGGATTCTTTAGGATTTGGTACATTTGATATTATGTCATGTCCAAGGAGAGATAGATAATTTCTTACTTTCTAGTGTGGATTCCTTTTCTTTTTCTTGCCTAGTTGCTCTCTTTAGAACTAAAAAACGAGAATATCCTTGACTTGTTTCTGATCTTAAGGAAATAACTTTCACTTTTTATCATTGATTATGCCATTAGCTGTGTCTTTCTTTTTTAACTTGCTGATTAAGTTTCCTTCTGTTCCTAGTGTACTGGATATTTTTATTGTGAAAGAGTATTGAGCTTTTTTGAGCTTTTTGATCCATCATTTGTAATGGTCATGTTTTCTTAACTGTTGATGTGTATTATTTTGGATTTATTTTCATGTTAAACCACTCTCACATTCCTGGAGAAAATATCATTTGTTTGTAATATTTATAGGTGGAATATCCCTTGTCAAATTGCTCAGAATGGAAGATTTTCTGATTTTAGTGCTGTTTGAATTTTGCAATATTTGTGTATACTTTACTAGTTGACCAACCCTACTTCAAAAATATATCTGAAATGTTTTGGAATCAAAAATATATGTAGCATAATTTGCTCAAAAATTTTTAGATTTCACATCATTTCAAGTTTATTGATTAGGGATTTAATGTGATTGGGCCTGACTTCTTTGGACATACTGATAAATTCAATCTGCTATTAATTTTTTGAGGAGTTTTGCCTTTGTTTACAATGGTTGTGCACTGTAGTTTTCTTTCCTTGTAGAGCCTGTCTAGGTTTGGTATCAGGGTATTTCTGGAATTATAGAATAAATTAGGAAATATTTCCTCCAATTCTTTTGGAATATTTTGAGGATTGATGTTAATTCTTCTTTAAATGTTTGTTACAATACCAGTGGAGTGATCTGGTCCTATGCATTTCTTTGGTGGGACATTCTGTTAATGGTTTAATCCCATTTCTTGAAATAGTTCTTTTCAGATTTTTATTTTTCTTGGATAAGTTTTGGCAATCTATGTTTCTAGAAATTTATCCCTTTTGTCTTTGTTAAGCAGTTTGTTGGCATACAGATGTTCATGCTATGCTCTCCTAATTCTTTTGTTTGTGTACTTTCAGTAGTAATGTTACTCTTTCACTTCTCATTTTAATAATTTGAATCTCTTTTTGCCATCAATCCAACAATGTATGTTCTGGAGAATATTTTACATGTACTTCAAAATATTTTGTGTTTACTTCTTATTTCCTGAATAATGTTATTAATCTAATCAATAGAACCAACTTTTGGTTTTCTTGAGTCTCTCTTCTTTATCAGTAATCTTTATTATTTTTTTTCCTTCTCCTAGGTTGGTTTATTTATTATTTATTTATTTATTTACTTATTCATTCATTCATTCATTCATTCATTGAAATGTAGAGTTACATATTTGATTTGACATCTTTCTTTTTCAATGTAAGCATTTAAAGCTATACTTCTCTCTTCCACCACTCTTTTCAGACTATTCCATATGTGTAAATATATTGTGTTTTTTCCTTCTTTTGACTCAAAGAATTTTCTAATGCCTGCTATGATTTCTTCTGTAACTCTTGGTTAAGAGCATGTTGTAGCCGGGTGAGGTGGTGCATGCCTGTAATTCCAATGGTTTGGAAGGTTGAGACAGAGGATTGTGCGTTCAAAGCAGCCTCATCAAAAGTGAGGCACAGGCAACTCAGTGAGACCCTGTCTCTAAGTAAAGTACAAATTAGGACTGGAGAAATGGCTCAGTGTTCAAGTGCCCCTGAATTGTGATATATTTGTGAGTTTTCCTTTTCCTCCTTTATTGATTTTAGTTTTGTTCCATTGCGATAGAAAAGATATTTGAATGATTTTGGTTCTTCAGAAATTATTGATATCCATTTTGTGACTCAACATATTACATTTCAGAGAATATTTTGTGTGTACTTGAGAATATTTTGTGTTTACTTCTCATTCTGTGAAGAATGTTTTTGGGTAGAGTTCTGTACGTCTCTTGTGTCTGATTAATAGTGTTCAGTTCTTCTAAGTATTTGTTGATTTTCTGAAAGGCTATCCTACCCTTTATTGTAAGTGGACTATTGAAATCTCCAAATGTTACATAACTGTTTCCCCTTTCAGTCTGTCAATGTTTATTTTGGGCTTCTTATATTGGGTGCATACATGATCATAGTGGTTCTCTATCTTCTTAATACAGTGAACATTATCTATATATAATGTCCTTCATCTCCTGTAATTTTTCTTATTCTACTTTTTTTCCACACAAATGTAAGGTCACCCTGTTCCACTCTTGTTTACTCTTTGGTTGGAATGTGTTTTTCTCTTCTTTTACTTTCAACCTCTTTGTGTGTGTATGTGTGTATATGTGTTTATGTTTATCTAAACTGAGTCTCTTGTGGATAGTATATTGATGTACTATTTTTAAATCATTCTTCAAATCTTTGCATTTTAACTTTAGACTTGTAAACAGTTAAAATTAGTATAATTATGGAGAAGGAAGACTTAGTTCTGTCAATTAGCTATTTGTTTTGTCTCAGATGGCTTTTGTGCTTTGAGTCCTCTAATATTTCATTGTTTCTCAGATTTTTTGACGTGTACCATATTGATTCTCTGCTTTTCTGTGTTTTTTTTTTAGTTATTTTTATTTTGTGTAGTCTAGTCTTATAACTTTTAAATTATTATTTCTAATGCCATTGGTTCTGTTTTTTAAATTTCTAACATAGATTCTTTAATTGATTATATTTTTCATTAACAAGTTCATCCATATAATAATGGTAAGAAGCAATAGAAGTTCATGAGTGGGCTACTGAGAAAACTGTGTGTTTGTTTGTAATGTATATCAACAAATATATATATATAGCAAACTTGAAATCTCCAAAATTTTTAGTGCATTACTGTAGACTTAAGGAACATTACAGTATTTTTCCCTATTTCCTGTTCAGTTCACAACAGGAACTTCTTTTCTGACATTAAGTTTAGATTCTGGGTTTATTTAGATAATAGTTTCCCTCAGTTATCATGATTCTTAGCTGAAGTCAAAAGTTTCCATCACTGATCTAGAACATCCATTGAACTCACCAATTTTCTATTAGACTAAGATAGAAAGACTATCACTATGTTAGTAAGTATGAAGCTGCTTAAATTATTTACCTTTTTAATATTTTATTTTATTTAAAAACATTGTCTCACTGAGTTGCTTTGTGATTTGCTTTGCTGAGGCTGGCTTTAAACTCAACAACCTCCTGCCTCAGTCTCTCCAGCTGCTGGGATTACAGGCATGCACCACGATACCTGGGTGAATTTTTGATCTTTAGTATTGAGGAAGACTTTTTATTGGCAGCTTATAAGAGAAGTGGGAAAATTAACTTACTGGAAAAAACTTTCAATTATGTTACTACTTCAGACACAATATACAGGGGCTAGGTTACAGATACACATTTGTGATAGGAAGGCAGAGAGATAAATAGGAGGGACTGGGATAGGAATAATAATGGCTGCTTCCATCTTCTTAGCCCTGCTGTAGTTGAGATGCCTGGTTAGCTCATAAAGATGAGCATGGATATGCACCTGGTGACTGGATGATAACATAGCACTTTGTAGGAACAAAGGAAAGTTTGGCATCCAACAATGGTCTTGCATATTTAGAAAAAGATGGCTACATTGTGCTCAGGTTGGAACATGGAATTCTAGTGACTACAGACTTGGAATACTTTGAGTCTTCCATTGAACAGTGTTCATTAAAAGAGTCACAAAATCTTCAGTCTTTTTCCCTAGCTGTATTGACACTAATTCCACTTGTATAGCTTTCATAATGTTTTCTTTCCTGTGTGTGTATGCAGCTGAGGTTGTCAGAAAATGAATGGAAGATATGTCAAGTGTAGACATCAGAGTTCTCTGGATGATTTTTTCCATAGTTTTTCTAGAAACACTGAAAATCAGCAAAAGATCTATTTGGGCCCACTCCAGTCATCTTGCTCTTCTAAGACTCCTAGTCAATCACTCCTTGATTACTTTTCCATTAACTGGAAGCTCCATATTTCCTTTGAATTTATACTCTATTGACACAAATATACATTACTATTTCATATGGTGATGAGTTATATGCTATGCTGCTATGCTCAGGGTGAAAGGAAATCCAACCATACTGATTTTTTTTTGTTGTTCTTACTATGTTTCTTCTCTCACCTGTTCTTTAAACTTTCTCTTTTCTCTGCTTCTTCTTTTCTTCTGGTCTTCTTCTATTTGCTACTCTCCTTCCTCAGGTCTTCATTTAATAATTTATTCCAGAAGGACCCATGCCCTACTCTATCATAGACTGTGTTACATGCCATGCCATTTTACTACATTCATCCCATTAGCATTCTCATGCTTAACCCTGTAGGAACACTATTCACATTTTATTTCTCTCACTTAGATAGTAAGCCCCATGAAGGAAAGTATTTTGTCTCACTCACCTGTTCTTAGTACCTAATACATGTCAGAAAAATGGTAGCATGTGCTGGTTGAATGAAAGCACAACTATATTAAGAAATCTGGGTCCTAAGTAAAATTTGTCAGTTGCATTAAATTATCTTGTCTCCTCTATCTGATGGAACCAAAGACAAATGCAGCAGTGAAAAATTCATTAGAATTAGAAGATAAATTTCTTGCTAACAGGTCAAAATATGTGACTGTAGAAAATTAAGAACTAACCCATAATCAAGATATTCTCAGCACACACCACTGGGAGAGAAGGACTGGGAAAAAGTCACTATGGGAGAAAACTATGTAGGGCCAGCTTTATAAGGAACAATAATCTGCTCTCAGATGAATGATGATAGAGCAAATGTGTTTAAGATTTATATATGTTAGGTAGTGTTCTGTGCAAAGATGCAGGTTGTAATTTTAAACTCTTTTGAAGTAGGTTGAGATCACAGCATCTATATTCAATGCAGGTTTTGAAATCTAGCAAATTCAGTGTCCTTCAACCATTAGGTAACCACTGTGGGCCTCCATTTCTTCATGTACAGAATCCTATATGATAGTAGTTCCTCCTAAGGTTGTTCAGAGGATGGAAAAAGTAAGCTCTGACAAAAGTTTGAAACAACATTTATACATGATAAGTAACTTATAAATAGTTGCTGTCACAGTGAAATTATGTCATCTAGTGAAATAAAAGACAGACTTAGGGACCTGACTCATCTGGGAGAGGGTAATAAATATGGTGTGTTCTCCAGTGTCAACCCTGTGGGCAGGGCCCTACTGTCCCAGGTAATGTTAAGAAAGAAAGTGTGCATGTGGGGGAAAGGTGTCTGTGTATATTTAAGCATAAAAGGGCATTTTGTAAATCTGATTAATTTAAACTATTTTATGTATAAACCAGACTAAACTAATCTCTTCCTTTCTTGAGAAGAGGTTCCTGTAACAGTTTATTTTCAAATGTTTGTTTCTTCACAAACTGAATGATTTCCTACTCTAACTACAAGAATATATTATAAAATGTGTGGCTAGCAGTTCTCTGTGACAATTTCTGTCTAACTAAACCTAATATTAGTTTCTAAAAATTCAAGTAATATGTATTTATAAGGTTCACTTTTTAGCCTTTTTATAATCCCTGAAATTTAATGCCTGGTTTGAATCAGCTATTTAGTCACATTTCAAGTTGATTTCTGTTATTTTTAGTTAAGGATTACAGCTAAACTACTCTTCAATGGGCACTTTCTAGTTCATTTATCTACATTGGAATATTCCTGCTTCATATATAGGTTCGGTGCCACTGTAATGATGCATCATGGGCTTTTTTTGTTTGTTTGTTTCATAACAAAATGTTTTATCACTGTTCTAAACTATACTACACAAAAGAATCTCTTTGTTGTATCTGCAGGTAGTTCCACAGTGATGCGATTCCTGAAGAATTTTTGCCAGGTTTTCTTCCAATGTTACTATAAATTTAGTAAAATATAAAGCAGTTTATCATGCCTTTGTTTCCACAAGCAAGGCTTTCATTACCTAGTTTGATGTTTGTATTATAGTACATTTTTTGATCGAAAAAAATTGTGGCTATCCTCACAAAAGTTCTACAAAATCACTTCTTTGTTGCTTGAGTTCACCAGTGAGCTTTCAAAATAGTAGACTTTTAAATGTTAATTATGGTTGCAGGTATTTAGAGAAACCCAAATTCTATTAATACAGTAAATATATCAGGTGGGAGTGATTTTTCTATATGAAGAATCAGGGCTAATCTTTTGAAATAATATGCTCAACTAGAAAGTATAGCAGTCTGGATGCTATGAACTAGTGACTAGCCATTTCAGATTTTTGTTAGGGTGGAGAAAAGGCATGAATATCTAAGTGACTTCAAAGTTTAAAAAAATGCTCTTCAGAACATTTTCTTATATGAATGTTTATTTTCTAAGTATGGGTTATTTTACTCTTATAAAATGTTACTTTTATATTAAATTTGCTTAATTTTAATTGAAAAGAGATATTAAGGCAATTCTTATACAATTGAAATCTAAAAGAAAAAAGTGACATAAATATTTTATATTTTGCCTATTATAAAAAATAATAAAATTTTACAATAATAAAAATAAAAAAAATAATAAAATTTGGTACAAATTTTTGTCTTTCAAATATTTTCTCTTAATACTAAAAATATGTCTTCTACATAAAACTGAATGCAAAGGAAGGCATGGCTTGTTATAGGGTGTATACAAGCACAATTCAGCATATGCAGAATTAAAGAGAAAAAAATGTTCACATCCTAATTAGTTCCACTGAAAACATTAAGAAAAATTCTTCAGAGTCAGCAATGTTCAATCCAAAAAGCTAAGAGCATATAAAAAGAAAAAAGCATTAAAATTTACTTAATGCAAAAATGGATTTTTATATATACTTGAATATATAAAAACAGTTTTTAAAATGCCAACATAAATGTAGACTATCCTTGTTATGAAAAGTGCAAACCAAATGGACAGAGGGTTTCACAATGTCCTTCTTTTGATACAGGTAAACTAGCCCAGGGGGACAAACTTGATCAGTTAATGAGACTTTAATTTCAGCCAGACTTCATCAGAATTTCTGAGAGTTCAAAGATTGCAGTTCTGGATACATAGCTCTATCCAGATGAAATTGGCACTGACATGTGACTGTCAAGCAGTGTGGGAAACTGCAGGGGGCAAGAAATTTAAAATCCTTATTACAAATCCCCTGAAAAAAAATGGAATTTTTATATTCCCAAACAGACCACCATAGTTTGGTAATTTCATCACCCCTGTGATGGATCAATTTCCAATTCATTTTTTTAAAAATATTTTTTTAAATTTATTTATTTTAATTAAAAATCATAAATTTACATAGGGTAATTGTGTTTGATTCATTCTGTTATTTTTCCCCTTCCCCCCACCCCTCCCACCTCTCTTTTACCTCTATTCAGTCCTTCCGTCCTCCATTCTTACCACCCTCCTTATCCCTAAACTTAAACCTAATACTAACCCTAACACTAACCCCTCTTAGACCCCCTTATAGGTCCTCATTCACTTATCAGCGAGATCATTCGTCCTTTAGTTTTTTGAGATTGACTTATCTCAAATAGCATGATATCATCCAATTTCATCCATTTGCCTGCAAATACCATAATTTTATTATTCATCATGGCAGAGTAATATTCCATTATATATATATATATATATGCCACAGTTTCTTTATCCATTCATCAACTGAAGGGCATCTAGGTTGGTTCCACAATCTGGCTATAGTGAATTGAGCAGCTATGAACATTGATGTGGCTGTATCTCTGTAGTATGAGGATTTTAACTCCTTTGGGTATAGGCCGAGGAGTGGGATAGCTGGGTCAAATGGTGGTTTCATTTCAAGTTTTCTAAGGAATCTCCATACTGCTTTCCAGAGTGGCTGCAATAATTTGCAACCCCACCAGCAATGTATGAGTGTACATTTTTCCCCACATCCTCGCCAACACCTATTGTGTTCTTGATAATCGACATTCTAATTGGGGTGAGATGAAATCTTAGGGTAGTTGTGATTTGCATTTCTCTTATTACTAGAGATGTTGAACATTTTTTCATATATCTGTTGATTGCTTGCACATCTCCTGTGAAGTGTCTGTTCATTTTCTTAGCCCATTTGTTGATTGGATTATTTGTATTCTTGGTGTAGAGCATTTTGAGTTCTTTATAGATTCTGGAAATTAGCACTCTATTTGAAATATGAGTGGCAAAGATATTCTCCCACTCTGTAGGCTCTCTCTTCACATTACTGGTAGTTTCTTTTGCTGAGAGAAAGCTTTTTAGTTTGAATCTATCCCAGTTGTTGATTCTTGATTTTATATCTTGTGCTATGGGAGTCGTGATAAGGAAGTCTGATTCTAAGCCAACAAGTTGAAGGTTTGGGCCTACTTTTTCTTCTATAAGATGCAGGGTTTCTGGTCTGATTCCAAGGTGCTTGATCCATTTTGAGTTGAGTTTTGTGCAGGATGAGAGATAGGGATTTAATTTCATTCTGTTGCATATTGATATCCAGTTTTCACAGCACCATTTGTTGAAGAGGCTGTTTTCTCCATTGCATATTTTTGGAACCTTTGTCTAGTATGAGAAAATTGTATTTATTTGGGTTTGTGTCCATGTCCTCTATTCTGTACCATTGATCTACCTGTCTATTTTGGTACCAATACCACGTGTTTTTGTTACTATTGCTTTGTAATGGAGATAAAGATCTCGTATTGTGATACCCCCTGCTTCACCCTTTCTACTGAGGATTGCCTTAGCTATTCTGGGTTTCTTATCCTTCCAGATGAATTTCATAACTTCTTGCTCTATTTCTGTAAGGTACACAATTGGGATTTTAATTGGAATTGCATTGAATCTGTATAGCACATTTGGTAGTATGGCCATTTTGACAACATTAATTCTGCCTATACAAGAACATGGGAGATCTTTACATCTTCTAAGGTTTTCTTTAATATTTCTTTAGTGTCCTGTAGTTCGCATTGTAGAGGTCTTTCACCTTTTTTGTGAGATTGATTCCCAAGTATTTTATTTTTTTCGATGCTATCGTGAATGGGGTAGTTTTCCTAATTTCTCTTTCTGAAGATTCATCACTTATGTATAAAAATGCATTGGATTTATGAGCATTGATCTTGTAACCTGCCACTTTACTGAATTCACTTATGAGTTCTAAGAGTTTTCTGGTGGAATTTCCAAGTTCCTCTAAATATATAATCATGTCATCAGCGAACAGGGATAGTTTGAGTTCCTCTTTTCCAATTCGTATCCCTTTAATTTCTTTGGTTTGTCTAATTACTCTGGCTAGAGTCTCAAGAACGATATTGAATAGAAGTGGTGAAAGAGGGCATCCCTGTCTTGTTCCAGTTTTTATGGGGAATGCTTTCAGTTTTTCACCATTAGAATGATATTGGCCATGGGCTTAGCGTAGATGGCCTTTACAATGTTAAGGAATGTTCCCACTACCCCAATTTATTCTAGTGTTTTGAGCATGAAGGGATGCTGTATTTTATCAAATGCTTTTTCTGCATCTATTGAAATAATCATCTGATTCTTAACTTTTAGTCTGTTGATATGGTGAATTACATTTATTGATTTCCGGATGTTGAACCAATCTTGCATCCCTGGGATAAAACCCACTTGATCATGTTGCACTATCTTTTTAATATATATTTGTATGCGATTTGCTAAAATTTTGTTGAGAATTTTTGCATCGATGTTCATTAATGATATTGGTCTGAAATTTTCTTTCCTTGATGTGTCTCTCTCTGGTTTAGGTATCAGGGTGATTTTGGCTTCATAGAATGAGTTTGGGAGGGTTCCCTCCCCTTCTATTTTATGGAATACTTTGAGAAGTATTGGAATGAGCTCTTCATTAAAGGTTTTGTAGAACTCGGTTGAGAACCCACCTGGTTCCGGACTTTTCTTTGTTGTTAGGCTTTTGATGACCTCTTCTATTTCATTGCTTGAAATTGGTTTATTTACATTGTGTATGTCCTCATGGTTCAGTTTAGGTAATTCATATGTCTCTAGAAACTTGTTGATGTCTTCACGGGTTTCTGTTATGTTGGAGTGTAGATTTTCAAAATAGCTTCTAATTATGCTTTGTATTTCACTCATGTCTGTTGTGATATTTCCTTCTGCATTCCGAATTTTAGTAATTTGAGTTTTCTCCCTCTTTCTCTTTTTTAGTGTGGATAAGGGTTTATCAATTTTGTTTATTTTTGCAAAGAACCAACTATTTATTTTGTTAATTTTTCCGATTGTTTCTTTTGTTTCAATTTGGTTGATTTCGGCTCTGATGTTAACTATTTCCTGCCTTCTACTATTTTTGGTGTTGGTCTGCTATTCTTTTTCTAGGGCTTTGAGCTGTAGTGTTAAGTCGTTGATTTGTTAATTTCCAGTTCTTTTGTTGAATGCACCCCATGAAATAAATATTCCTCTAAGTACTGCTTTCATAGTGTCCCAGAGATTTTGATATGATGTGTCTTTGTTCTCACTTCAAGAATTTTTTATTTCCCTCCTGATGTCTTCTGTTATCCATTCATCATAATGTATTATTTAATCTCCAGGTATTGGAGAAGTTTCTGTTTTTTATTCTGTCATTTATTTCTAATTTCAATCCATTATGATCTGATAGAGTACAAGGTAGTATCTGTATCTTCTTATACTTGCTAACATTAGCTTTGTGGCATAAGGCATGGTCTATTTTAGAGAAGGATCCATGTGCTGCTGAGAAGAAGGTGTATTTGTTCTTTGTTGGATGGTGTATTCTATATATATCTGTTAAGTCTAAATTGTTGATTGTGTTATTGAGATCTATGGTATCTTTATTCAATTTTTTTGTTTGGAAGATCTATCCAGTGGTGAGAGAGGTGTGTTACAATCACCTAGTATTATTGTGTTGTGGTCTATTTGATTTCTGGAATTGAGAAGAATTTGTTTGACGTACATGGATGAGCCAATATTTGGGGCATTTTTTGGGTCAATGTTTATGATTGTTATGCCTTGCTGATTTATGCTTCCCTTAAGCAATATGTAATGTCCTTCTTTATCCCTTCTGACTAGTTTTGGCTTGAAGTACACATTATCTGAAATGAGGATGGATACTCCAGCTTTTTTGCTGTGTCCGTGTGCATGGTGTGTTTCTTCCCATCCTTTCATCTTTAGTCTATCGGTATCTCTTTCTATGAGATGAATCTCTTCCAGGCAGCAAATTGTTTGAATTTTTTTTATCCATTTTGCCAGTCTATGACTTTTGATTGATGAGTTCAGGCCATTAACATTCAGGGTTATTATTGTGATATGATTTGTATTCCCAGTCATTTGACTTATTTTTGTTTTTTGACATGATTTGATTTCCTCTTTATTTGGCTATTCCTTTAGGCTTGTTCCTCCCATTGCTGATTTGCATTGTTGTTTTTCGTCTCTTCCTCATGGAATATTTTGCTGAGAATGTTCTGTAATGCTGGCTTTCTTTTTGTAAATTCCTTTAGCTTTTGTTTATCATGGAAGAATCTTATTTCATCATCAAATCTGAAAGTAAATTTTGCTGGGTATAAGATTCTTGGTTGGCATCCATTTTCTTTCAGGTTTTGAAAAATGTTGTTCCAGGCCCTTCTAGCTTTTAGGGTCTGGATTGAAAAATCTGCTGATATTCTTATTGGTTTCCCCCTGAATGTGATTTGATTCTTTTCTCTCGCGGCCTTTAAAATTCTGTCTTTATTTTGTATATTAGGTATTTCCATTATAATGTGCCTTGGTGTGGGTCTGTTGTAATTTTTATAATTGGAGTCCTATAAGCCTCTTGTACTTGGTTTTCCATTTCATTCTTCAAATATGGGAAATTTTCTGATATTATTTCATTGAATAGATTGTTCATTCCTTTGGTTTGTTTTGCTAAGCCTTCCTCAATCCCAATAATTCTTAAATTTGGCCATTTCATGGTATCCCATAATTCTTGTAGATTCTGTTCATGATTTCTTACCATCTTTTCTGTTTGGTCAACTTTGTTTCAAGATTAAATATTTTGTCTTCAATATCTGAGGTTCTGTCTTCCAGGTGTTCCATCCTATTGGTTATGCTTTCCATGGAGCTTTTAACTTGGTTTATTGTTTCCTTCATTTCAAGGATTTGTGTATGTTTGTTTTTTTCAATATCTTTAACTCTTTATTGAAATGATCTCTTGCTTCCCTATTTGCTCCTTTAACTGTTGATTGGTGCGATCATTTAATGCCTGCATTTGCTCTTTCATCTCCTTGTTTGCTTCCCTGATTGTTTTAATTATGTATATTCTGAACTCCCTTTCTGACATTTCTTCTTCTGTGCTGTCATTGTGTTTTATTGATATAGTATGTAGGCTTGTTTGGGACATTTTCTTCCCTTGTTTTCTCATATTGTTCAGATGTCATTGCAACTTTGTAATATTTCAGAATTCTTCTATTGGCTTATATTGTCCCTGTAGATTTCCAGTGTATCTCCTTCCTGCCTTCAGTAGCCTGAAATCTTGGAGTAACTTGATAATGCAGTGCTTCCAAGGAATGCTGCCATTAGTCATCTACTGGTTCCAGGACATGTAGCTGGCTCTGTGTGGAAAGGCTCTCACTGGGGGGTCTGCTCCGAGAAGCTAGCCTGGAAAGACACTTCCTGCCAGAGGTGGCCATGCTTCAGGCTGCTTGGGGAAGTCCCTGGCTGCCCTGTCGTGGTCCCTGAAGCAACCTGTTGGCAGGAACTTGCCGCCCTGGTTCAGGGACTTGAAGCTTCGCTCTGTGCAGAAAGGCTCTCACTGGGGGGCCTGCTCTGAGATGCTGGAGAACCTGGCCCTGTTGGAGGAGCCCACCACTGGAGTCGGCAGGGCCTCATGGGGAGGACTCTTGCTGCTGTGCCTTACTCTAATAAGCCACCTGAATCCAGGCCTGCCACCCAGGCAGTGCTTCACCACTTCACCGGGTGGGAGAGACTCACCCCAAGGCTCTATTTTAGTCCGAGTCTCTCAATGCCTCCCCTTCTTAAATCCTGGGTTCTGGAGTGACTGGAGATGCAGTCACCTCCTAGTCCGCTATCTTGGATCGCCCCATGGAAAAACCTGTGGCCGGGGGGCTGGGGGACAGGTCCACCTGGAGAGGTCTCTGGCTGCCTTGCCCTGGTCCCAGAGGCTGCTTGTGGGCTGGAGGTCATCACTGGCTTGGGGACTTGTGGCTGGCTCTGTGTGGAAAGGCTCTCACTGGGCCGTCTGCTTCGAGTAGCTAGCCTGGATAGGCACTTCCCACCGGAGGGAGCCAGACTGCGGGCTGCTTGGGGAAATCCCTTTCTGCCCTGTCCTGGTCCCTGAAGCAATCTGTGGGCAGGAACTCACCGCCCTGGTTCAGGGAACTGAAGCTTGGTTCTGTGCAGAAAGGCTCTCACTGTGGGGCCTGCTCTGGGATACTAGAGATTTTGGCCCTGTGGGAGGAGCCCACTGCTGGAGTGTGCAGGGCTGCCTGGGGAGGACTCTAGCTGCTCTGCCTTACTCTAATAAGACACCGGAATCTGGGCCTGCCACGCAGGCAGCGCTTCACTGCTTCACCGGGTGGGGGAGACTCACCCCATCGCTCTATTTTAGTCCGAATCTGTCAATGCCTCCCCTTCTTGAATCCTGGGTTCTGGAGCAACTGGAGATGCAGTCACCCTCTAGTCCGCCATCTTGGATAGCTCCGTGGACCAATCCATTTTATAGAATGATTTACAGATGACAATTGTAAGATTACCTAGAGCAAAGAAGACTAAAGCCCATAAAATGTACTTAATTGTTCAATATGACAGGCTACTAGAAAAAAGTACATAGTTTAGGTGTTACTAAAGCATATTCAAATACTGTTTTTAATAGGTTCTAGGACATCTAGGAATGCTGATCTGCTTTAAATATTGAGGGCAAAAAAACTAAATCAGACTCTAAATAGGTAATTCTAATACTATATTTTCAAATTTGTCATCAGATTTCCAGAGCACTACTAAGATATTTCTCAGTAAACTAAAAATAAAGATTGTTTATCTTGAAGTATTTAGAAGAAGTATCTCTTTTAAAGTTGAAAATGTATTTAAAAATTTTTTGTTTTAATTAGTTATACATGACAGCAGAATGCATTTAGTTTCATTTCACATAGTTTATTCTTTTGTTTTATCTGTCAATGGACCTTTATTTGTTTATATGTGGTGCTGTGAATCAAATGCAGTGCCCCACATATGCTATTCAAGCCCTATAGAACTGAGCTCTAAACCTCAGCTCCTGAAAAAATATTTTCCTTGATAAGTAATATCAAACTTATTAGAAAGATGACTCTTAAGAAAAAAAAAAAACTAAGTGTACAGTTAATTTCTATATTGCTAGCAACTAAGATTATAAATAGCAAGATAAAAAGGTATATATTTTACTGCTAAGTGTCAGTTCTGAAGCAAATTCATCATCTGTGCTCCCAACTGAACAAGTTAAAGTAAAGGCCTCCTGTTAATACCTGACTGTCTGAACCTAGATGTTTTATTGCCTAGGATCATATATGTTAAAATGATTTCCTATGCTGTCTTGTAGCTTCATTCATATTTAGTCCAGAGTAAGTTTAAATATTAAACTTCAGCACTAAATATCAAATTATAAAGCCTGGCACCTCTTAGAAGTTCAATAAATATCTGTAGAACAAGTAAATAGATTTTTGCACTTTTTAGACTTTCAGTAAATTATTTACATCTGTTCCTCCTTGCTTATCAAGGGCTGTCATTTCAATTAATATTTAGGGCTACAAATGAGCAGACAATTTAATTTCTGATTATATAAATGTCACAGCTAATATGCAGCAACACCTAATTTTAAGGTATGACTAGAATTTATCTGTACTAAATTGCCCACCATCTTACTGTGGAAGGGGTAAGGGGCTGTCTTAATTACTGGTTCAATTTATTAAGTGGTTATTTATATATTCAAGGTTCTTTTCTGGTGCTCTAAAATTTTATTTTTTTCTAAAATGTTATCTACTTCAACTGTGTTTTCAAATTCTTCACCGATAATTTATAGTCTTTTATTTACACTCCTAACCACTAATCCCATTGACTGGGAGTGAACAATGGAGGAGAGAAGGCCTTAAATTTTTATTGTTAGGGTTTTTTTTTAATATTATGTTTGGAGTTTTTGACCATCTTGTTGATATTTTCAGTAGTATCCCCTTTCTGGGGCTAGGGTTGTGGTTCAGAGGTAGAGTGCTTGCCTAGCATGTGTGAGGCACTGAGTTTGATTCTCAGCACCACATACAAATAAATGAAAAAATAAAGATCCATAAATATCTAAAAATTATTTTAAAAAATGAATCCCCTTTGGTTTTGTTAGTCTTGTCTGTTGTTTTAAAGAGATCACTGACTTCTGCCCCTAACTCTTTATTTCTGTACCCTCAGTTGTCACAGTTCTCAATTACCCTGGCTTTACTGGCATGTTTCTTAGTCCTTTTTATGGACTCTTTACTACAACCCCCCATTTTTCCTATACATAATGAGTATTTAATAGATATGGGAGTAATAAAAGTATGAATTATTTTGAATATAAGACATTCAAAAGATGGTCCAGAAAGTAGCTAATATTGAGGACATGTCTGGCAGAAGTTCCAAGCAAAACTGGAACCCAGTGCTCCAGGTCAAACCACATTTGTTTTTGGACTTCATTCCCTCCAATTTCCTGTCCTTCAGCATGTAATCTATAGAGTACAAATGGTCAAATCAACACTGTGGCTTCAGAAGGATGTTTGAGATGGCTGGCCTGAGATAACCTGGGGTGATTTTAAGAAACTAATAATAAAATGTGCTTCATAGAAAGGCAGATCAGTTCCTGACTGAGGGCAGTGTGTTGAGTGGGAGACAGGAGGGAGGGAATGGGAGGGGGATCACAGTCCTCTTTATGTTGCAGCATAGGCCAGACTTCTGTCCTTGGCCTACTTTTCTCCATAGCCATAGCTCGGCCTGACAAAATTTCCATTTTTGGCATCCCTAGTCAGTGCAGTGCTTCTTTTCGAATAGAGCTGCTCTTCTCTGGTGCTCTAAGTCAGTAAGAGTAGTGGTTGGGATTGAAACTAAATTTTAATCAGGCTCTGACACTTACTAGTGTATGATCTTGCATAATCTGGGCAGTATATCTGTACCTTAGTTTCCTCAACTTTAAAATAGCACTACTGGTAGTATTAAATGAAAAATCATGATGAGTGGCCCACAATGGCACACAGGAAGCCTTCAATTCACATAAGCTATTATTATTAAAATATTGCCAGTCTCATAGTCAGTCAGTTTGCCTCTTCCTCATTTTCACTACTTGCTTATTCCTCAAACTAAACTCAAATTCTTCTCAATCTTGCCTCTGAAATGTCTTCAAAATTGATTCCTATACCCACTCTCCCTTCAGTATTTGAAATAGTGTAATAATTTTCTCCTATCTTCCTGTTCCTTCCACTTCCTATTGAGTTCTTCCTTCACAAGGATATAACTATTGAAGGTATAAAAACATATTAAGGTGGAACACTTCAAGACCCATACCTCCTTTTCAGAATTCATCTATTGTGGTGGGCAAGACCTGGGGCCCAGGGTTACGCCACATGCATCCAAAGATGGTGACTGGCAGAGAGCCAAACGGCATGCTGAATGCACCTCAAGAAAAACAGGAAGCGTTTACCATTGGCTGTATGATAATTAGTTCAGCCACCTAGCACGTGGACAGATATATCTTACATGTATGCTTGAGCTCATGATCCTTTGACCTTTAATAGAATTAGATGGACATATCTGGTTACAATTGAATATGCATGAGACCACATATATTGAGGGTGTTATCCGAATACAGCGGAAGCTGCTTGATGAACTTCTGAAGAGTATGTGTCATTTGTCCCACTGGTTGGTGGAAAGCAGCATGCGGCAGCAAGCGGCAAGTTGTGGCCCGTTCAGGGAGCGGTGAGTGCTCAGGTAAGTAAAAGACTGTTTCACTAATGTAATTAACGAGAAGGTTTCCCTATTTGAGGAAATGGTTGCTTTAAGGTTTTAACAGAAGGTTCCCCTAGTGAGGGAATGTTAACGGAAGATTCCCCTAAAGAGGAAATGTAATGAAAGGCTGTCCCAAGAGACAGCAACATCCTGTACTAAATGAATATGTGTAAGGTGTCATTTGTGTTACCTTTTCTTGTTTTGTTTCTGTTTGTTTTTGTTGTGCCCATATGGATATTAGTTCATTTCTGTCTGACTTCCAAAAAACCAAAATTTCAAGAACGGTTAAGAGAAGGGGAAAAGACATTAGACACTGTAAAAGGAGAACAATCAAGTCGACGTTCTAAAAGAGAAAGTAGATGTTCAGACCTCTGTGCCTCCGCCAGAGCAGTATTAACTCCAAAGATGGGAGTACAACCAGTACCAACTTTGGTTGTCGGCCAATTACCTAAAGAAACAGTGGGACTAGTTCTGGGGAGGAGTTCTTCTGCTTGAAAAGGATTACATATTGTCCCTGGAGTTATAGACCCTGATTTTACAGGAGAAATAAAAATCCTTGCTTCTTCACCAAGAGGTGTAGCAATAATAGCTCAGGGTGATCGCATAGTACAATTGTTGGTCTTAACCAGTTGCCATGATCAATATCCATCAAAGAATATTATTAGGGGAAATAAAGTATTAGGTTCTACTGTCCAAAATATGGTTATGTTAACATTGAATTTAAAAGATAGACCTAAGACAAAGTTAGTGAAAAAAGGCAAAAGTTTTGAGGACTTATTAGATACTGAGGCTGACAAAAGTATTATCAAAATTACAGATTGGCCCAAAGCCTGGCCACTTCAACCAGATCAGACTTTAATGGGATTGGGTATAGCTTCCAATCCTAACAAAAGTGCAGCCACATTAAAATGGAAGGTGGCTAAACAGGAGTTATGTTCTGATACTGCCCGACATAATTTAGTTGCGGGCAATCCTCAATGGAATCTAAACATGCTGACAGGCCAAGGACCACATGAAGGGCAAGGTAATCAGATTAATTTCCACCCCGGTGTGTATCAACAAACTAACCCTCAACTTTTAATCTATCATTATATGGATGATATTTTGCTTGCTCATAAGGAAAAACCTGTCTTAGAGCAATGTTATAATTCCTTACTAAAGTCACTGGAAAGATTTGGCTTACATATTGCCATTGATAAAGTGCAAATGACAGACATCAAAAACTTCCTGGGATCTATCATAAATGAAACTATGGTTAAACCCATAAAAATTCCCATTCAGGTGGACAAACTTAAAATTTTAAATGATTTTCAAAAACTTTTGGGTGATATTAATTGGACTAGACCTTACCTTCATTTACCCACCTCAAATTTGGGCCCCCTGTTTGATATTCTGACTCCCTTTCTAAGTGGTTGCTTACCCCTAAGGTTCGAACAGCCCTCACTCTTGTTGAAACAGCTATTGAAAAGGTTCATCTTGATTTTATTGACCTAGCTAATCCTTTATCATTCATTGTCCTGACTACAAATGAGTTACCCAAGGAGTGTTTTGGCAAAAGGGTCCTATTCTATGGGTTCACATGAATTATGCACCTAGCAAGGTTTTATCTTTGTTCACTGAATCTGTGGCAGAATTAATCCTTAAGGGCGTTAAAGGTATCCCTTTCCACTTTGGATCACATCCCTCAACAATCACTACTCCATATACTACTGATCTTATACAATATCTTATTAATAATTCAATCTCATGGCCTATAGTCTTTACTAATACTTCTGCTGTGTCTGACAATCATTTGCCATCTGATCCTCTTCTCACCTGAAAAGAACCTATTATAGGAGCTACCCTTATATTTACTAATGGATCAAAAAATGGTTCAGGTGATATTACTATAGATAATGTTACAGAAACATTGCTGTTTAATACTCTATCTGCACAACAAACAGAACTATTAGTAGCTATAGAAGTATTCAAAACCCACCATGAGCCTTTTAACCTGTTCTCTGATAGCAAATACGTTGTTAATGCTATTCAAACTTTAGAATTAACTGGTCTGATTTCCCTCACCTCCACTATTACTAAATATTTACAATGCTTACAAACTTCTCTTGGACAGAAAAGATCTTTTATTTTATTGGGCATGTTCAGGCTTATACTGGCCTTCCAGGTCCTCTAAGTTTACACAATGGTTTAACAGACACAGCCACCAGAGACCCACACATCTTTAATATGCTTGAAAATGCATAAACTTTTCATTCCAAATTTTATGTAAATGCTTCCACTCTACATATCCTCTAGAAAATTACTAAGGACATAGTCAAGTCTTGTGCTAAATGTTCTACACTTATTCCTAACCCCTCGTTAGGAGTAAATCCAAAAGGGCTTCAGCCCAATCATATTTGGCAAGTGGATGTAACTCATTATTCAGAATTTGGAAAACTACAATTCATTCATGTGTCTATTGATACCTTTTCAGGATTTACTATGGCCTCTGCTCATACTGGAGAAAAAAACAAAGATGTAATAACACACTGTTTACACTCTTTCTTCATCCTGGGGGTTCCCAAACAAATTAAAACAGATAATGGTCCTGGATATATATCCCAGGCTTTCAAACAATTTTTGTCCACCTTTGGTATTCAACATGGCACAGGAATTCCCTATAATCCTACTGGACAAAGCATTGTTGAGCATGCCCATTTAACGCTTAGAAACATGCTTTATAAACAAAAAGGGGGAATAGGGGCATCATACAGATCCCCAAAAGACAAATTATCTCTTGTCTTGTTCATCTTATATCTCGATTCTGAGGGCCGATCAGCTGCTGACCGTCATTCAGAACCTAATAAGAAACATCTATCTCAAGTGCTCTGGAAGGACATTCTATTGGGAAAATGGAACGGCCCAGATCCGGTATTAATCTGGACCCGAGAGATGCACAATCACCAATTTGGGTGCCTGAGAGATTGCTGAAGGCCTCAATAGAGACCCCAAAACAGGAAGAAGGTGAGGAGGCTTCTCTCGCTGATGGTATTGACAATTTCTCACCAAGTTAAGGGAGGAGACACACGTGAACTATGGGAGATAGTAAAGACGGCCCTATCCTGTATCCCTTACCAACTCTTTTATTCTATATCCTCCTATTTTTACAACAATTGGCCATATTTCTCCAGTCCGCTGTTCAATTGGGAAATGAATGGTTTGGGTTTTTCTCCGGGGGAGAGGTGTATTGTGTGTTATATCTGTTCTGTGCATATAGTGTTTATACAAAATGAGTATACATCGGCGCAGAGAAACAGCCATTATTTGCCAAGCTCTCATCGAAATTGATGCTGGCTCATCCCCCCAAGTCTGGTTAAATATGCTGGACCAGTAGTCAAAGATGGGTAAGATTCATGGGGAGCTCATACTGACCTAAGACAGGAAATGAGAGCTAGAGCCTCATTTCCCAATGAAGGGTAAGGATGCTGTGGACAACCTAAGACAGGCACAGTCTCTTTTATAAGCAGAAAGGGGGAAATGTGGCAGGCGAGACCTGGGGCTCAGGGTTGCACCACATGCATCCAAAGATGGCAACTGGCAGAGAGCAAAACGGCATGCTGAATACGCCTTGAGAAAAACAGGAAGTGTTTACCATTGGCTGTATGATAATTAGTTCAGCCACCTAGCGCATGGACAGATACATCTCACATTTATGCTTGAGCTCGTGATCACTTGACCTTTAATAGGATTGGATGGACAAATCTGATTACAATTGCATGTGCATGAGGCTACTTATATATTGAGGGTGTTATCCGAATACAGCAGAGCTGCTTCCTGAACTTCTGAAGAGTACGTGTCATTTGTCCTGCTGGTCAGTGGCAAGCGGCAAGCGGCAGCAAGCAGCAATCTATCACCAGATCTCTTCCTGAATATTCTTCCCCTATAGAAACTAGGCAGATCTACTAAATTTAAAATATGCTTTGCTCTCTATCAAAATCCTGTCCCTTCTCCCACGTCAGCCCAGGAAGCACTTCTTCCTCAGAATCTGTCCCGTCCCTTGATGCAAAGAACCTCTCAGTCCCTTCTCACTTTGTTTACTCTCCTGTTAATTCACGTGTTATATATCTTTAACATTCCCTGCTTCAGAGCATTGCAGATATTTACTGGCTTAGATTTTTCAAACTAAAAATTTCAGCACAGTCACAAATACAAATATACATTAGTTCCACCGCTTTCAACATTTATCTGTACCTACAGGTGCATTTCAAATTTGTTAAAAAATCTATTTAAAAAGTTTGAATGGAACAGACATGTAAGCTCAAAATGCCAAATTATCCAATTGAAAAAGACATTTATTTGTAAAGGGGGATCCTTGACATTCAACACTTAGCACAGTGTCTTTGGCATCTATCTCTTTATAAAATATATCTCAGTTCAAAAGCCTACCTCTTCCAGGAAGCCTAGTGCCTTTTTTCCTTATTTGGAATTCTTTAATATCTTCACAGCCTGCTACAATGATTGTAGATGAATGAACAATTAATGGTCATGTTCAGAAATTTCTCAGCTTTGTCAGTTGTCACACTCAGTTTTCCAGCCTAAGATTACAAAGATCACAACAGGAAAACTACCAGCATCACTTAAAATTTGTTGTAGACCAAGTCTATTTTGTTTCCTTTTGCGGTACATTAATGGCATATGTGGAAGAGGTTTGTTATTTTGAAAGGAGATTATCTTTATAAGTTTAGTGGGGACATACTCATAATTGGAATAGTGAATATTCATCAATTGTGCCATCTCATTTCAGAAAATCTTCCTCGTATCCTATTTTTTGTTCATCATTTTTAAAATTGCTCTGTTCAACTATTCTTTTAATTAGAAGAATAATAATATCTTAAATGGTGCAAAATTGTTTTCCCTTAGTTTCATGATCTAACCAAGAAAACAGGGACCAAGGTCATATAATGCATCAGTCATCCAGACTGGGTTGTATTTTATTGTGGGCAGGCTGCCTTTTGAATGTCACCAAGAGAAAAAAACAGGATTATTTGGTAAAACTATAATTTGAACTCTCAAGCAAGTAATTTTTAAATGCAGTAATAAAGCCAGGTACATTGAAACAGGGTTAAAATCCTAGTAACTCAGGACTAGGGCAAGAGGATCAAAAGTTCAAGGCCATTCTCAGCAACTTAACAAGACCCTGTCTCAAAACAAAAAGGGTTGAGGATACATCTCAGTGGTAGATCACCCCTCACCAAACAGAGTGCAATTTATTCTGCAGATTTCTAAATGTAAACTAGGAACAACTGGCCTTCAGAGATTAACCATATATCACCCCTGAACCAAGGACATTATTAGGCACTTGAATGAAATATTTATGTCAGACCCTATCAAAGACCTAAAGAACTCAGCAATCTTTATTTTAATACAAAATCCAGGTGACTGGATCCTAATTTTCAGAACCCCTGGGTACATACTTCCTAACTCCAGAGATCCTGATAATGTGTAGAATAACCAGGGACATGAGCAATGCTTACTGTGGAAATACTTGATGAGAAAATTAGCATAATTCCAGTCACTCCCCAAACTTTTACTAGGATATTACCAAGTCATATTTCAATTGTGGGCAGAATTCCCAATAAGGAGGGAAAGGAGAGGACATTCATTGTTTACAAATATTACTGAATTTCACAGAGGCTGTGGGTTCTGCCCCCAGGAGCTCACTGTAACCACATAAGTCCTTTCTGCTCTACAGAGTCCCAGAGTTTGCTGTTCTAACCTTGAGCCTTTAAGACAATGAGGCCTTTTATCACCATTTTCCAATAAAACCCTAAATCTTATTGTGTACATCATACTTCTGGCACAGAGATTGTACTTGGTATATATAATTTTAACAATGGATTAGGATGCCCAGACTAAAGCTTTTTTGAAGTACTAGATTTGCTGATTGCCAATTTTACTTAAAATTACTAGTTTTTGCTTCTCTAAGTTAAAATGGTTAAAAATCAATGTTTTGCTGTGTGATTAAAGCTTGAATTCATGTGATACTAATATGAGCCAGGGGAAAGAATGAAACCCAATCTCTCCTGGGACATAGTCACATCATGATAGCCTACCCCAATTCCAGTAGTAAGGTAGAGAAGTGAAATAGCAATTAGAATCTCTTTAGCTTACTGTTTTCCAATAAGAAACTAAATCTCATTGTGTACATAATACTTCTGGCACAGAGACGGTACTTGGCATGTATAATTTTGACAAGCAAACTGACCAAAACAAAAGGTAAACAGACTTGACGTTTTTAACCCTTACCTCTTGTTGACATCTCTTTATGAATTATTTGGTATCTTTTCATTCAGATATTCATTGATAATTGCTGACATCATCAGTACTCCAGTCAACAAGCTAGATGCTTGGAGACACCTTGAGGAACAGGATAAAATTCCAGTATTCAGGACCCACAGTCTACTGAAGTTTGCCAGATAAACAGGCTAAATGCTAAGTGCTAAATGTCATGGTAGCCAAAGAACTGCAATCAGTTTGAAATGAACCACACTGGGGACACAGGATGCAGAGAGGATGAAACAACTCTAGTGTTCCATAGGGGGAGTTTGCACTTTGTCTAACCCTTCTTCTTTCCTGTCCCTAGGATCTGTCCTGCCTATATTCACATACCCAAACAATAATAATGTGCATGGATGAGTAACAATGTTTTTGCAACAAAGAAAAAATTACCAATATCCACATGATAGAAAGTGATACTACTGCAATATATTCTAGCACATAAGTGAATAATAATGCTCTCCTAATCCAAAGAGTTTGGCAAGATAAAGCAACTAAGTCTTCATTGTTTTTTAAATTTTTTTATCTTTATAGACAGCATTTTAATTCATTGTACAGAAATGGTGTACAAATTTTCATTTCTATGATTGTACACAATGCAGATTCATAACATTAATGTAATCATACATGTACATAGTATAATAATGTCTTTCTCATTCCACCATCTTTCATAGCACTACCCCTCCATCCTCACATTTCCCTCTTTGCAATCTAATGTTCCTTCATTCTTCTCTCCCCCTCACCCCTATTATGTATCATCATCCACTTATTAGAGAAAACATTCAGCCTTAGGTTTTTTGGGACTGACTTATTTCACTTAGAATGATATTCTCCAATTCCATTCTTTTATTTGCAAATACCATAATATTATTCTTTATGGCTGAATACTATTCCATCGTGTATATATACCACAGTTTATTTATCCATTCATCTGTTTAAGGACATATAGGTTGGTTCTACAATCTAGCTATCATGAATCGAGTTGCTATAAACATTGATGTGGCTGCATTACTGTAGGATGCTAATGTGAAGTCCTTTGGGTATAAACTGAGGCCTAGGATAGCTGTGTCAAAAGATGGATTCATTCTAAGTTTTATGAGGAATCTCTATACTGCTTTCCAGTGGGGCTGCAATAATTTGCAACTCCATGAGCAACATATGAATGTACTTTATTCCCCACATCCACACTAACATCTATTATTGTTTGTGTCTTTGAAAATAGTCACTCTAATTGGAGTAAGATGAACCCTTACAGTTGCTTTAATTTGCATTTCTCTAATTACTAGAGATGTTGAACACTTTTTCCTGTATTTGTCACTCTCCTGTATCTCTTCTTTTGTAAAGAGTATGTCCAGTTCCTTGACCCATTATTTACTGGTGTAAAGTATTGTATGTTCTTTATCAATTTTGAAGATTAGAGGTCTATCTGAAGTGCATATGGAAAAGATTTTCTTCCTTTCTGTAGTTTCTCTCTTCACATTATGTATTGTATCCTTTTCTGAGAACAAGATTTTTAGTTTGAATCCATCCCATTTATTGATTCTTTCTTTGATTTCTTGTGCTTTTGGAATCATGTTAAGAATGTCTGATCCTAAGCCAACATAATGAAGACTTGGGCCTACTTCTTCTATTAGGTTCAGGGTTGCTGGTCTAATTCCTAAGCCTTTGACCCATTTGAGTTGAGTTTTGTGCAGGGTGAGAGGGGTTTAATTTCATTTTACTGCATATGGATTTCCAGTTTTCCCAGCACCATTTTTTGAACAGGATATTTTTTATCCATTGTATGTTATTGGTCCCTTGTACCTTCTACTTCACTCTGTGCTCAGAATTGTTTTAGTTATTCTGAGTCATTTATACTTCCAGATAAATTTAATGATTGCTTTCTCTAATTCTATGAGGAATATCACTGGGACTTTAATTGGAATTGCATTAAAATCAATTTAGCGCCTTTGGTAGTATGACAATTTTGACAATATTAATTCTGACTATCTAAGAACATGGGATATCTTTCCATCTTCTGAGGTTTTCATTAATTTCTCTCTTTAGTGTTCTGTAGGTCTTATTGTTGCAGTCTTTCACCTCTTCTGTTAGATTGATTCCCAAGTCTTTTTTTTTTTTTTTGAGGTTATTGTGAAAGGAGTGGTTTTCTTAATTTCTCTTTCAGAGGATACATCACTTATGAATGGAAATGCATTAGAATTAAGTGTATTGATTTTATATCCTGCTACTTTTCTGAATTCATTTTTTAGGTTTAGAAGTTTTCTGGTGGAAATTTTGGATGCTATAAATATAGAATCATCATTATCAGCAAATAGTGAGAACTTGATTTCTTCTTTTCATATTTCTTTAATTACTTTGGTCTGTATAACTGCTCTGGCTAGTGTTTCAAGGAATATTTTGAATAGATGTGATGAAAGATGGCATTCCTGTCTTGTTCCAGCTTTTAAAGGGAATGCTTTCAGTTTTTCTCCATTAAGAATGATGTTGTCTGTGGGCTTAGCATAGTCTTTACAATGTTGAGATATGTTTCTACTATCCCTATATTTTCTACTGTTTTGAGCATCAAGGGGTGCTGTATTCTTAACTTTAAGTATTGATGTGATGAATTATGTATTATTTTCCAGATGTTGGACCAACCTTCCACCCCTGGTATAAATTCCGCTTTATCATGGAGCACTATCTTTTAAATACGTTCTTTTGTGAAAATTGCCAGAATTTTTTCAAGGATTTTTGCATTTATGTTCAGCAGCTATATTGAGCTAATATTTTCTTTC
This sequence comes from Sciurus vulgaris, assembly GCF_902686455.1. Classification (NCBI taxonomy): domain Eukaryota; kingdom Metazoa; phylum Chordata; class Mammalia; order Rodentia; family Sciuridae; genus Sciurus; species Sciurus vulgaris. The sequence goes on from NW_027632409.1 coordinate 2,087,190, forward strand.
CTTGATGCATCTTTGTCTGGTTCTGGTATCGGAGTGATACTAGCTTCATAGAATGAGTTTGGAAGGGTTCCCTTCTTTTCTATTTTCTGGAATGCATTGAGGAATATTTGTATTAGTTCTTCTTTGAAGGTCTTATAGAATTCAACTGAGAATCCATCTATTGCTGGGCTTTTCTTCATTGATAGGCTTTTGATGGCTTCTTCTATTTTGGTGCTTGAAATTGATATGCTTACATTGTGGATTTCTTCCTGATTCAGTTTGGGAGGATTGCATGTTTCTAAATATTTGTCAAAGTATTCAACGTTTTCTATTTTGTTAGACAATAGATTTTCAAAGTAGCTTCTAATTATATTATGTATTTCAATGGTGTCTGTCATGATATTTTTTATCATGATTTTTAGTAATTGAGTATTTTCTCTCCTCTTTGTTTATATGGCTAAGGGTTTATCTATTTTGTTTATTTTTACAAAGAATCAACTTTTTGTCTTATCAATTTTTGAATTGTTTCTTTTGTTTCAATTTCATTAATTTCAGCTGTGATTTTAGTTATATCCTGTCTTCTGCTTTTGGTGTTGATCTGCTTTTCTTTTTCTAGGACTTTGAAATGTAATGTTAGGTCATTTAGTTGTTGACTTTTTATTATTTTAATGTATGAGCTCAATGCAATGAACTTTCCTTTTTGTACTGCTCTCAGAGTGCCCCAGAGATTTTAATATGTTGTGTTGTTGTTTTCTCTTACCTGTAAGAATTTTTTATTTCTTTCCTAATGTCTTCTGTTATCATTGCATCATTCAATAGCATATTATTGAGCTTTCAGGTGTCAGAGAAGTTTTTATTTTTTATTTTATCATTGTTTTCTAATTGCATTCCTTTATGATCTGATAGAACACAAGACAGTACCTCTATCTTTTTATGTTTACTAATGGCTTCTTTGTGTCTTAGCTTATGGTCTATTTTGAATAAGAATCTTTCAGTTGCTGAGAAGAAATTGTATTGACTCGATGGATGAAACACTCTGTACATGCCCATTAAGTATATGTCATTGATTGTATTATTTAATTCTATAATTTCTTTGTAATTCTTTGTTTGGAGTATCTATCCAATGGTGATAGTAGAATGTTAAAGAAACACAGTATTTTTGGGTTGTGGTCTATTTGGTTCTTCAAATTGAGAAGGGTTTGCTTGATGTACATGGCTTCAACATTGGGGCATAGATATTTAAAATTGTTATGTCTTGCTGCTTTATTTCTCCCCTAAGCAGTACAAAATGTCCTTCATGATCCATTCTGACTTATATTGGAAGTCCACATTTTCTGATATAAGGATGGAGACTGCTGCTTTTTTACTGAGTCCATGTGCATGGTATGTTTTTCCCCATCCTTTCACCTTTAGTTTGTTGATGTCTTTTTCCATGAGATGAGTCTCTTGAAAACAGCACATTGTTGCATCTTTCTTTTTAATTCAACTTTCCAATGTCTTGTGATTAATGAGTTTAGGTCATTAACACTCAGGTTTACTATTGTGATGTGATTTGTATTTCTGGTCATTTTTGCTTAATTTTGGTTTTTAACTTGATGTGGTTTCTCCTTTCATTGACTTTTCCTTTAGGGTTGTTTCTTCATTTGTGGACTTATATTGTTTTTCACTTTCTCTTCAAGAAATATTTTGCTAAGAATGATCTCTACTCCAGGCTTTCTATTTCTATGTTCTTTTAGCATTTGTTTATCATGAAAAGATTTTATTTCATCATGATATCTGAAGTTTAGTTTTGCTGGGTATAAGATTCTTGATTGGCATCAATGTTCTTTCAGAGATTGAAATATATATTTTCCAGGTCCTTCTTGCTTTTAGGGTCTAGGCTGAGAAATTTGCTGATATCTGTGTTGGTTTCCCCTTACATATAATCTGATGATTTTCTCTCACAGCCCATAAAATCCTAGCTTTCTTTTGTATATGAAGCATTTTCATTATAATGTGCCTTAGTGTGATCTGTTGTAATTTTGTGCACCTGGTGTTTTGTAAGCCTCTTGTATTTGATTTTCTATTTTACTCTTCAGGTTTGGGAAATTTTCTGATATTATTGTATTGAAGATGCTGTTCTTTGGTTTGTATCTCTGGGTCTTCCTCAATCACAATAATCCTCAAATTTGTTCTTTTCATGATGTCCCATAATTCTAGGATGTACTGTTAATGATTTCTTTCCATCTTCCCAGTTGGGCCAACTTTATTTTCAAAATTAAATATTGTGTCTTCATTGTCTGAGATTTTGTCTTCCACAAGATCTAGTCTGTTGGTGATGCTATCTATTGAGTTTTTAATTTGGTTTTATTTCTTTCAAGTATTTGGGTTTTTTTTTTTCCAGAATCTCAATTTGTTTATTGAAGTGCTCTTTTCCTTCCTATTTTTTTTCTCTTTTAACTGTTTATTGGTGTGCTCATACATTGCCTGCATTTGTTCTCTTATCTTTAGCTTCACGGATCATTTTAATTATGTAGATTCCAAACTCATTATTTGTGATATCTCTCATTGAATTCTATCAAAATAGCATCTTAGTTTGTTAGAGACAATTTCTTCTCCTGTTTTTTCATTTTGTTACTGTATCTTCCCCTCTAGCAGTGAAGAACTGAGGTATTACAGCTTCCCCCCACCCCCTGGTAAGCTTATTTTGATCCTACAGGTTGAGGGGTGGTCAGTATTAGCTGCACTCAATACAAACTATATACAATTAATTGTCTTTTAAACCAATGCCCTGAATACTCTTTTTTCTTTTTCTTTTTCTTTTTTTTTTTCTTTTTCTTTTTTTTTCTTTTTTAGTCACAGAACAAGAAGAACTTGATTATGATTTAGAAGTATGCAGGTAACTTTTCTAGACCAGGAGAGGAAAACTGTTGCTATTTTTACTTTTGAATTTATTTCAAGTAAACCAGTACATTGAGTAACTGGATTATTATATTTTATCTTAAGTTTCATATTTCCCTGAAAATGTCCAGTTTTCCTAGTCAAAGTAAAATATACAAAACACATCAAGAACTAATTGCTGCACTTACGGGCAGCTGATGTAAGTACACCATTTCTTTCTCAATAAAAGTGTCTACCGCTAAAAGGGTGTGCAGCCCAGTCTTTATGAATACCCTTTGAAAACCAACATGTTTACCAAATATGAGGCAGAATCCACCATCTTAAGCCTCTGCAGGATTGAGAGAAAGGAGATCCCTTAGAAGTTCTACGTTTACAAGTTCATTTCCAAACACTCACCTGGAAGAGCATGTTTGGCCCTTGCAATTTTTAGCAACTCATAAGGGAAAGAGGTATTGATATTCTGGTGGAAAACTCAAATTTGTAACAACTTCTGTCCAAATGATTTCTTCAACTTACTCCCCCTCCTAAATTAAAGAAAATTTAGTGTTCAGGCAAAATGGGAACCCAGGAAGGGGCTTTCTTTCTTTCTTTTTGAATTATTTTGAATTATTTTTCTATAGTGGACACTGTAGGTTATAAACAAACAAAGCACACATACACGTTTAAACATTAATTGTTCATATCTTCCATTACTGACCATCCCTTTATAGCTTAGAATCTTCTGTTAAAATATCCTGTCTTAGCTTCTTAAAAAGCTCTGAGCAGGGTTTTTCAGATTTCTCTCTGGATGTGGGATTGGTGAAAATTCAGTTACCTGGCAAACATGAGGACTTTATGGGGGTGATTCTTGTCTGGTTGGATGTACAGCCAACACTCCTCAGGAGAGTGACATGCTGGCTTTCCCTTCCACACAGGCCACAGGGTTTCTGGCCACAAGCCAGAAAGAAGACAAGAAATAGGTAAATAAGTAGATTTCTGGCTGGTAAATCTATGGGGCTTTTATTCTAAGTAGAGGCAAACTCCCCAGCCCAGTATTCAATGAAGGATTCCCAAAGTCTAAAAAGATAGTCTTCAGCCTGGCAAGGTGGTGCACATGCCTATAATCTCAGCAACATGTGAGTATGAGGCAGAAGGATAACAAGATTGGGGTCAACCTCTGAAATTTAGCAGGGCCCTAATCAATTTAGAGAGACCCTCTCTCAATACTACCATTACTACTAATAAGAATAATAATGAACAAATTATCTAGCTCTCAAGTGCCCTGGGTTCAATGCCCAGTAACAAAAACTGGACAGTTTTCAAAAGCACAAAACAGCTACCTTTCTCTGAAACAAGATCAGAAATACACACCTATTACTTTCTAATCATCTACATGATAATTAAGAGTTAGAATTCAGATTTTCATTTTCTAAAATTGGTACCCACAACTGCCTGGACATAAGATGCCGCACACTGCTGTCCAAGGGATAAATACCTCAGAATCCACTGCCTTGTGCAAGAGGTTTGAAATGCCTTGTATAATGTGTGCAAATCAACATTGTGAAATGATATCACCCACTCCCCTCGTGCATCTTTGTTATCCCTAAGCCCCATGTGGCCTTAAAAAGTTGTTTGGTTCATTTTAAAGGAAAGTTCCTATAAATCCTGCCCTGACTTATCTCTGGAAGAGTGTGAGCTTTTATAACCTCTCTTCAAATTCTTGCAGAGCCAGACGGGCAAGATTGACCAAGGGAAAGTGCTAAAGAAAGAAGCTACAAGCAAAAGCCATGCAATCACTTCCTCTACCCAGAATTCTTGTTTTAACAAGTGTCCATAGGAAGCTCCTGATTCTGCAGGCTGCCAGGAGGAAACACCTGGGCATTCACTTGCAAGGAGAAGGACGCTCCTACCAGGATCTCACTTTTTATCTCCACTCAACTTTTGACATAGTTACTGAGTCAACTAAAAAGCCCACATGTTGGCCAAACAAGGTGCATTGGCCTTGCTCAGATGTGCCCCCTTGGGCCCTTGCCCATAGTCCTTTGCCAGGATTATGCTCCCCAATGTCTTCTTGTCTACTCCTCCTTTCCTTTGCCCATCAAAATGCTATCTCCTCAAAGGAGACTTTTTTCACCTTCCTTCAATAGATTGGCTTTCTCTCCCTGTTGTATCTTTAGGACACAGTATAATAGCTTTTTCCCTTATCATTGAGCATGTGCTGCATCATTTTATGGTAATCTGTCTATCTTTATGCTACCTTTCTGTAGTCTTTAAAAAGCATCAACTCATCTGTATTCCTCCTGTAGTACTCAGGCCCTCAATACTTGATGGGCTGGAGCCATGCATGATTCTGGGTGTGTTCCATCCTGTCCCCTCACTCTTCACTGGCATCTCTACTTGCAATGCCCATGTTCAAACTTGAACTCATCATCATCTTTCTACATCTACTACTTCTTAAAACTCTTCATCTTCCTGTCAACTGTACCATTTATCCCCTCCACGAACACTGGCTGAGAGTATAAATATGTTTCAGGCACCACAGACAAGGTTAAAACAAGATGAGATCACTGTGCTCATGACTCTGTCCACCACCACATGTCCCAGTTGCCAGGATGCATAATTCCATGGCCCCTGGAGCCTTCCTGGGGTTCATGATCCTAGGTATTCCCTCATTCCCTTTCCTTATGCATTCATCTCTTATCACTTTACAGAAGGTATCCTACACAGCTAGCTAACCCAGTCCACCTACCTCAGGTCCTCACTCCCTATTGATTCTGCATGCTGCCACCAAACTGTCACCTTAAGATAGCATAATCATTCAAGAGTCAGAGTTTCAGGGAGAAAAAAAGTATCCTTAACTTGAGTTCTAGGTCTGATTTTGGATAATCCCTAACTTCCCTTTGTGAGCACTTCTTTGCTTGGTGTATCCTGAGCTCATCTAACATACACAGAGAGCCACTGAATTCCAAACTACCTGTCTTTCAACACTCATCCCACAACTTCCCTGACCACCCAGCCCCTAGTTCCCTGGGCTTACAGACTCTCTCCAACAGTGACTGTGTCCACTTCCATGGTTCTAACTGTACCTCACATGTTGATGACTCCCTAACTCTTCATCAGCCCCAAACACTCCTCTCCAGCTACAACTGGATACTTTCATCCAAATGTCCTACAGTGTTCTCAAACTCAACATGGTCCCAAATGAATTCTTAACTCTTTACCCATGAGCTTATTCTGTCCCTAACCTTCTTCATAGTCAGCTTCTGGCTTTCTCCCAACCCCAAGTTAGTCCCCATTTCCCATTGATGGCATTCCCTGAGTCCCTCAGATTCATCTTCTCTGATCCTGTCCCACATACTCAGTGCCTTTCACCTGGAATATTTTGATAGTATCCCTAACTGGATCCAGCCTCTCCCTTCCCAATCCATGCCTTCAGGGTGATTTCAAAAACAGTGTAGACTTGTGCCCCTTGGACACTGGCTACTTCCTTATCTCCTGTCACTCCCCTTCCTTTTTTATTTATCCTCCCATCTTACTGAGCTTCTGCACCTCCCAAAAGCACAAAGCTTGTTCACATTTGTGTCTTGCCTCTAGCTGATCCCTGCCCCCACACTCTCCTCACCCTGTCTACCAAAAATATTCCTCCTGTTTCTTTTATGCCTAGCCCAGCGTAATCACACCCCCTCCACAAAGTCCTTCCTAAGCAAAGTGCCTTTAGCAATGTTAATCCCACCTTCTTAGTGTTCCTTGTGTGGCTCAGTATGCCTTTATTTTGCATCTGAGATGCTATATTAAGCTACTTGAGCAGTTATGGGTGCATACCAGAGACTGTTTATCCATGTCTTTATACCAGCTCTAAGCAGAGCAGCATATAGGTGATAGGTGCTCAATTCATACTTGCTGAATTGAGCTGAGGTGCTTGTGTCCATGGTGTATTGCTATCTTACATGTATATGCCTTGTTGCTATGGATAGGTCCTAAGACCATGAACATAGACAATTGTCCTTCTGGTGTCTTTTCATTGTCTGTACATATAATAGAAAATGGAATGCTTTATTTTAATCTGTCTAAAAGAAAATAATCCTTGAATGCTACATTCTTTTCCTATTTTCACCTAACAAGTTAGTATAGATCATGTATAATTAATAAGTCTCAATAATGCCAAATTACTGCCAAAACTGGTCTAAAAACTCCTTCTAGATTACTCTCACCCAACTATCACTACCATTCAATAGCTCCAATATTTAAAATCTTTGTTGAATGATTGTTATCTACTATATAAAAGTTTACTTTTTAGTGAAGCACAGTGGAGCACACATACAATCCCTGTGGCTCTGGAGCCTGAGGCAGGAGGAATGTGAGTTGAAAGCCAATCTCAGCAACTTAGCAAGACCCTTTCACTAAAAATATAAAAATGGCTAGGGGATGTGAATCAGGGTTAAGTGTCCCTGAGTTCAATCCCTGGTACCAAAAATAAATGAATATTTACTTTTGACTGCTTCTGTGCCATGACTACTCTGACACTAATTTTTTAATATTGTTTCTCCAAATCCCAAAATTAAACAATATATAACATGGGGAAATTTCAAGGAAAACATGATACCTCTGGAGCACAATGTCAGCTAAAAGAAGCAGAGTCTTGTAAACATTTGGCCGCAAAATGAGAATTTCTGTCCAAGGAAATGTCACAGCTTTGTAATATGAACATATCAGTCTCTTCATTGTTGAATTACAGTATCTATCACAGTGGTAGTACACATTTCCATTCTCCTCTGACCCCTTTCTTTAGTAATACATATTAACTTAAGGAGGATATCTCAATTTGGAATAATAAGAGATTCAATGTTGTTAATCGGTATTTTCTCACAAATTCATTTTTATCAATTTTTGTATGATTGAACATTAACATACTATAAACAAAGTCATCAATTATAAATATAGCTGGATTAAGTATATGACATGAAAAATAAAAAGTTAATAACTAACCTAGAATAGACTGAAAAAACCCTTTGGTCTTTTTCCCATATTTTACAAACATACAAAATTTAGAAAATTCTTGAAATTATTTACACCACCTAAAAAGAAACAAGAATGTGTTGTAAAACATAGACAAAATATATTTATATTAAATTAATGTTTTGGCAACAAAAGAAAGCAAGCTTTTTGTCACTCATTTTCATTTTAATGAACTATCTTTAAGAAATAATATTTCTGTTCTTTAAATATGAACAAGAGATAAGATGTATATTAATAATACTAATTTGCTATTTTTATGTCATAATGATCACTTTTCAATATAAAAAGTGATGACAGAAAATGAATAATCTGGTCCCATTTTAATTTATTGTTATATAATCACATATGAATTCAAACATGAGTTCATAATACATACCTTACTTTGAATAAGCAATATCAAATACTTAAACCAATGGGTGCTCATGTGTGTGTATATAAAATTTATCTGGCTTAAGGAAAAATTTTCACCCACTAATGGAGCAACTTACATAACATGTATCTGGATTGCCTTTCCTTTGATGGCACATACTCAAATACTAAAAGCTAATGTTAACACATTAAAAATTCAAAACAAATAAGTAACACCTAAGTAAAATATGGGGCTGGGGTGTGGCTCAGTGGTAGAGCACTTGCCTAGGATGTGTGAGGCACTGGTTTCCATTCTCAGCACCAAAAATAAATAATTGAATACAATAAAGGTCCATCAATATCTAAAAATTTTTTAAATAATTAAAATATACAAAAAAAGTAAAAATAATTCCATCACAATGCAAGTAATTTTTACATTCCAACATTCATATTCATTTCATTTTATGCATAAATAACTGATAAATTTATGATGTTCAGTGAATATGCAAATATTTTAAATATATGTTTATATCCTTATTTGAATTCATTGAGTAATAAACATGTTCTATATTATATATTTATATGGCTCCATTTTTACATAGTAAATAATTAAGTTTAAATCTAATTTTAATTGGACTTTTCAACTTACTACTGTTAATAAAGAGCAAACATTAGCATTGAACTAAGTTTTCAGCATTCCATCCCAGTGGAGGAACTGAACATAGTGGACTGAATGCTAAAATGGGATCTCAGGATCACTATAGTGGCAAGACCCTGGAGACAATTATTTAACCTAAAGTCTTTATTCCCTTATGTGAAAACAGGTATAACATCCATATGATGGACTTTTTGTGAAGATTTAAGAAAGCAACCTAGTACCTAGCGGAGGATGTCATTAATGTTAATTACTTTCATAGAGTTTATGCTATGCACTGAATGTTTAAGTGGCACCAAAATTTCTGTGTTGATGCTCTAATCTCCCAGGGTGACAGTTATGGATTTGAGCCTCTTGGAGGTAACTAGGTTTATATTAGGCCCTGCAGGAGGTAACTCATAACAAAAGAGGAAACCAACTCTCCCATTCTCTCATAACTCCCCTCCACACACAGGTACCAGAGTAAAGTCCAGGAGACCACATATTAGAAAAATAGCCCTCTACAAAACAGGAAGTAGGTTCTCATCAACACCTCACCAGCGCATTAAACTTCTGAACTTCAGATCTGTGAGAAAACACCTGTTTGTTTTTCAAGTCATACTTGATACTGTATGGTATCTTGTTATGGCAGCTTGAGTAGACTAGGCTAGATTATTTTTAAAAATATCTTTTTACAAAGAGAATTTGGAAAGCAAGATAATTTTCATGTCATCGCAATATACCATGAATTTACAAATTTATCTCCTCAAATACAGTATCCACTAACATAAGTTACTGCAGAACACAATAACACAACATTATGAGATTTACTGGTAGATGTATATTAATTTTAAAATTTCTCCAACAGGGAGAGAAAATAGGATAGGAACCTAAAGTTATACTCAATACATTTTTCTAGCCCTTGGCAATCATTTGTTCCAAGTCAACATTTTGCAGATATCAAAAGTAAACACCTACTACACTGTGAGCAAAATAATGAGAAAGAATCCACTAATGACAATAAAATTTCTTAAAAGTTAGTTCAATCCCTCCTCTCCAATAGTTTCAAAAAAAAAAAAAAAAAAAAAGAGGTAACATTACAGGTTGTACACTAGTCACTGTACCAAGCTTTCCAGTGTAGGAGTTTTTTTGTACTTCATGATTGCTATATAAAGCACATTTTAAATGCCATAAACTTGTTACATCTTTTCAGCATTTAAAGTGCAAATGCCATAATTGTTTTATAACATGTATTCTAAATAACTATTTCCTATTTAAAAGTTTCAGCTAAAATTGCTCACTTAAAATTCAAAAGAACCTAAAATAATTCCTCCTTTCCAAGTAGGAAATGAGTGACAATTTATAAAACACATTTTTTAAATAGTAAAGAATTTTTTATAATTTGGTTTTAACATGTAGTAGCTTTTCCCCAATGAAGCAACAAATTAAATAATTATCACTGTGGATGTAAAAACTATGTAGAAAATGCCAGGATAAAGATTAGGAAAGAGTAAAAAATGTTTAAAATATAGCATAAATATGCAGCATTTACAAATGCAGCATTAACAAATATGTGTAAAATATGCAGCGTTAACAAATATGTGTAAAAATTAGTGTTCACAGGTAGTTTTCTATTATTAAGGGACATCATTATGTTCACTTTTGAATCACTTCATCTCTTGCCAGTAGAGTTCTATGTTCACAACAAAATATTTGCACTGTTTTTGAGTTAGATCTACTTCATCAATGAAGGGAATGAAGAAAAATATAATTACTAAAATTAAGGGCAAAAAGACTTCACACAGCAAAGCAAATGATTTTATGTGCCAGCCCTTGCCAACAAAATTGTAGGGCTGAAAAACAGTACTGAAAATTAAATGTATCAACATTCATACATAAAAATCTGCTTATTCAACACAGGTATCCTGTGCTACAGAGTAAAAAGAATTTATATTTTCGCTATTTTATGAACTAATGACTTATTAGAAAGAGGTTTGGTATACAGGATTATCATACCCATTGAATCAATTATTCTAATTTCATCTTTTCTTATTACATATTTTTCTTTTGTCCTTCTAGAAACAGAACCTATGACAATCTACACTATTTTAACTATTTAAAACTGAAAGTTACTTTGTTGGGCCTAAACTGAGGAGGAAAGTGAATTACCCACTTTATAAAAGCTTACTTTAGTCACAGGCAAATTAAGATATTAACAAGACTTATTTTACATTTTTTTTTAATTTATAAAAGTAACATAAAATTTTGTAAAAATACAGAGAAACAAAATTAGTGGCCAATAAATTCTACCATCCAGAAACCTTCCTTCTCTTTTTGGTATGTTTCCTTAACAGTGATATAAATTTAATAATCTAAGCAAGCATTAATAAACATGAAGAAAAGAAAAAAAAATTAATGGACACAGTATGGCCTTTTTCATGTGTTGTAAATATATATATATACATATATGTATATAAATTATTCATGAGTATGAAGATGAGCAGTTAATTTCACAAGTCTCAGTTAGGATCTGATACAAGTTCCATAATTCAAAGACAGGTCCCAGAACTGAAATCTATTAATTTTTATATTTTCAATACTTCTGAGGCAGCAAGATCTGACTCTTACAGTGATGCCAATATCAATGTCCACACATTTAACATGCTTTGCTTTGATAATCTTTCCATTCATATGACAATAATGTTTTATTTTCACTAAAAATGAGCAATGAAGTATATTTGCCTAACAAATTTAAAGTCCAATGTGAGGGAATATTTTGTTTACCAAGAACCACTTATAGTATATATCTATGCTTATGTCTTAGTGATACATTTGTGTTCAATTCTCCCATTTATTTAATACCTATTTTTATTTGAATCCCATCCTGATTTTAGTTTAAAAAATATATTCTAAGAGACTTTTATCTATTTTTGAAAAACTCACTCAAGCCCTATGTGGAAAATGACACTTACACAATTAAAAATTATACTGTCAATAGTTTTAAATTGTACACATAAGACCCTAGTATATTGATGTGAAAAATAAAGTATTTCAGTTAAAAATTTTAAAAAATAAGGTAGAATAATTTTAAATTCAGACTAAATATTTTGAAACACAGCATTCAAACTCTTAGGGTTTCTGTCCTATAAGATGATTTGCCAGATCAAAGGATAACACCCTTTACATTCCCCAATTCTCTCTCATAACATTAAAAAATAAAAATAGAATATATCTTAAGTATAGTCATATTTCTTTTGTTCCAATTCATTGTTGATGCAAGTAGGAAGATGATAGAATCACAAAGACTGAAATGACTCCTTTAACAAGCATCCCAAAGTTAAGTCAACTCCTCAGACTCAAAACAAGATAAACAAAGGATGTTACCACTAGCAATTTTTTTCTGAAAATATAGTTTTCAGCCTTATTTCTAGCTTCAAGACAGATTTTAGATCAACTCAGAAAATTGGAAGTCATAAAATCCCATTCACTTTCTTCTGTCCAATGTGTTAACAAAGTTGGTCTAAAACATTGTAACTCAGATTGTTTCTCTCATCATCTAGCACTAATGCTTTTAAAAAAATATCTTCAATGAAGACACCCCCCCAAAACTATAAAATTTGAAGAGAGAATTATCCATCTATAAGTCAATCATTTCCTAATAAGTGACAGAAGGTCTGGCTGACTGCACTTTGCTGAGACTAGAAATGACCAAGAATCAAAATCTGCTACTTCCATGTCTAGAAAATTAAGACACAGTCTAAGCGGTGATGGAAACATAACAAGCCATGTGTCTTCAGTGGATATATTCACATAAAAGAGAGGCACCACGTATTTCAACTGAATGTTTTTGCCATTTTTGCAGGAGAAAAGCTCATTGATAGTGGTCATGAGACATTCTAGGTCCCAGAAAGGAAAGAATGGGAGGAAGAGAGGAATTCAAGGCAGTTCATGGTCAGAACAAGCTCAGGCACCCTATCATTAGCAAAGGTTCCCCAAGCCGTAGGCAAAATACTGCTTACCCAAAAAAAGAAGTGGGTGAAAAGTGGGAGAAGAGAGAGGGAAGCCATAGGACAATCAATGTGGCAGTGTGAGGGGGAGAACCTGGAGCTATCCACTGGATTTGGGGAGCAAAGGAATCAGGCACAAAGACACCCAAAACAATGACTAAAGCTACACATTGCTTGTCGCCCCCTCCCCTGGTTCTTTGTGTGTCCCACATTCCCTCCACCTCTGCTCCTGACACTCAGGGCGTGACCTGCCAGCAGAAGGCTGCCCTGGTCTTGGTATCTGCTCCCCTTGCTAAGGCTCCTCCTGCTCCTCCTGTTACTCTGTGTGCCAACCCGCACACACCCTGGGCATCTCCAAGACGCTGGAAGCCCCATTGCCACTGCCTTATTGCCCACCTTCTGCAGATCTGGGCCCACCCCTGCAGAGGGGGTATCTCAGGGAGCTTTCTGCCTCTTCCTCTCCTCCCCCTGGAGGAATGATCCACCTGCCCTGGAGACCAAAGCCACAGCAAGCATGGTAGGTGATGGCCAGGGATGATCGCCAGGAGGAGTGGGACAAACATGCACATACACTCTACCCACCCCATGAAAATGCCTGAGTAACTCAGGATCCATTGGGTAACTGGCACAGGGAGCCCCAGTGCTACATATCTGACCTCCACTTCACATTGGGCCTGAGCCCCCTTTTTCCACTCGTGCCCCATTCCCACACAACCTCTGACTCCAGGCAGCAGAAACAATGGACAGCATTGTCCACCCACCAGCAGGACATCCTGCTTAGGCTGTTTCCCCCTTGTGGGCTTCTCCTCCTCCTGGACTGTGCACTGGATGCGCAGAGCTGAAGGGAGTGCTGGGGCCACAGTGAATCTTGCACGTGCGTCATCTTCTCCCCACAGCCTGGAATGGACACTTCCACCTCTTTCCCCAAGGATGGTGGGACAGTGAGAGAAGAAACTTCTATTGAAATGTTCCAACCAGAGGTGTGGAGTGCAAACCCTAGATTTAAATTAAAGGTGTCCAATGTAAAATCAATTTTGTTTTCTATCTTTGCAAGCATGTGCAGTCTCTGCTACGTGGATGGTGGAGGTGGGAGGATCCCAAGTTCGAGTCCAGTGTGGTAAACATGGTGAGATCCCATCTCAAAGCATACATGAAGGGCTGGGTATGCAGCTCCATGGTAGTGTGAGTTCAATCCCTGTTTTTGCAAAGAATAATAAAAATAACAAAATAATAATTGCAACAATATAATCTGTACCAATATGAAACATTATAAAATTAACAGTTCCAGTATCCAATGGAAATTATCAGGAATGCCAAACTATCAGGAAAATATCATGTATAAAGAACAGTAAATCCATGAAAAGTGACCCATAAATAGCTAAGTGAACTACTAAAGACTTCAAACATTTATTAAAATACACATTTCAAGGGCTGGGGATATAGCTCAGTTGGTAAAGTACTTGCCTCACAAGCACAAGGCCCTGGGTTCAATCCCCAGCACCACCAAAAAAACAAAAAAAACCACATTTCATATGTTCAATATAGAAGATGTGATGGCCTTCTTATGTTAAAAATCAGTATAAAAATAAACCTCAAAAGACAAAAATATAGTGTGTGTAGTATGTGTCAATAATAACTGATGAGATATCACAGAAAGAAACTTTAACCCGAAATAGAGAAAAACTGCAAAAAATGATTTGAGTAGGCAAAACATTTTTTTGTAGAATGAAAGATAAACTATAAAAAGAGAATACTTAAAATAAAAATTTCTGAGATTTAAAGATATTCTAAACACAAACCATGCACAAGGGCAAAATATGTATGAACAATACATTTATGCATGATAGGTATAGAACCTTAAAAGCTCAATAAGGATAACCCAATTAGTGTACAATTTTTTGCATTGGCAATATATTGCAACAGAGAATTCAAGGAAGAGATAAAAATAAAAATAAAAATTTTAAAAGGTATTCAATATTGTTAGACAGTAGAAAAATGCAAATTAGAAAGTGAATGATATATTAATGTTATACAAAACTTATAATTAGTCCAAATTTTTCAGAAAATTAACTGGTTTATGATTTGGGGAAAATTATTTGAACCATGTTTCTATGTTATACACAAAATATTAGTATATTTATTCTCATTCTCTAGAGTTGTGCATCAGTCAGGGCCACCAAAACAAATTTAAAAATTTTAGGGTAATCATGATGATGATGATGGTAATGGTGATAATCTGTACTACTCTTATGTCTGACAAGTAGTGCTAAACAACAATTTAGTGAAAAACTGGAGACATTATTATTAGGTAATAAGATAAAAAGCTATGATAAAATTTATTTTTTCAATTTCTGCAATAAAAAATAACTATAAGTTAAATTCCAATTAAAATAAGAAGTTTAAATTTTAATATTGATAATAAAGACATATAAAAATACACTTATAAGATTATGAAGTTGACATAGTTATGTGTACGAATAACATTTTCAATGAATCTAGTATATCAGACATATGAAGAAAGTGGTGCAATTTTAAAGAAAATAGCTTCTGGACTCAATATAATTTCATAAAATCTTGCACTTCCTTTCCAATTTATTTTAGTTTTTTCACATTATTATTGGTGATATATAGTTATTTTATTTTACATCTCTCTTTTATGTTTCCAGATGACCTATGTCAAATAACTTAGTTATCTGTTTAATTTCTATTATTCACCAGTATGACCTGCTTATTTTGGTAAGAAATATATTTGTTAAATTCCTTCTTGATTTAATCATTTATGTGTTCACTTTAAGGAAACATTCAAATATATATTGAATGCCACAATTTCTTCTGAACTTCTGTGCCTACACTTGCAAAGGGCATCTCAATTTCAACCCATCCATAATTCACACTGAAACTCCTGCCCCAAGGTAAATTTGGAAAGTGAAAGGTTTTTCCTATTTTATTGATTCATACTTTCCTTTATCTAGTTTCTAAGTTAAAAACACAAAGTTACAATTTCCACTAATAAGAAAATGAGATGTCCTAATTTTGTTATAAGCCAGAGAATGGAAGAGAGGAGATGTTAAGAAAGTTATTCAACTAACAGTTCCAAAAGAAGAGAGAAATCAGAGCAAAAAGAATCGCTTTTAACTCCTAAGTGTACATTTCAACACTTCATTCAATGTACCAGGAGCATGAGCACCAAGGTGCTTTTCATTACCTACCAGTCCAGGAGCAGCAGCTATTCTTGCATTCCCATACTTGTCCTGTCCTAAAATTTTCTAACTTTATATTGTTCTGTTCTCATCTGGAGCCAACATAGCAATAAATGTTCTTCTCCATAAACTTCCATTATAAAATACTGTGGCCTTTTAGAGCTGGAAGATAATTTCCCAAGTGCTTCTTATCCATAATTCTGGTGGCTTAGGGAATGTGTCTTAGGACCAATCCGTTTGTCTAGCATACTTTTATATTCAATGAATCCTTATAAAAATAATTCTCTCTGAGAGATCTCTTGAATTCTAGAATTTTTATTCAATGCCACTTGTTTAAAAAAAAAAAAAAAACTATAACCTACATGGTTATAACTATAACTATAACTATAACCTACATGGTGTGTATTTTCTGCCTATTTTGAGTCCTAATAAATTAGAAATCATTTTCTCTTTCAAATCTTTTCTTATACCAAGGAGACAATTCTACCTAGTTTCTCCTGAAGAGTTGTTTTCATAGTCATTTTGCTAAGTGCAATCTTTTGTCATTGAACTTGCTTTCCAAACTACAGCAAAATAACATTATGCAATGGAAATACAAACGTCCCCCATCAGATCAGCACACTGTTTCAAAATTTAATGACTTCCTTTTGCTTAAATATGTCTACTGGTATCTTTAAGACAGTTAACAGGAACATATGTGATTTGGTCCTTGCCTATTTTTTTTTAACATTTTCTCCATTAGTGCCCAGTCCAATAATGCATTCCATGATTTTCCAATCATATTTGCCAGTGACTCTAATAATTTATGCTGTCTTTCTGAGGACATTCTATCATTCCTTTTTATCTTCCTGAAAGGATGTTTGCACTTCTCCTCACCTACCAGTTACAAACCCTTCATAATTTGATCTATTTGTGATCCAGTTGAGATAACTTTTTCTCAGTCATTATCCTAAGATTACAATCAATCATTTGTGTTCTCACAGTACATGGAAGAGATTAAGTACTCATGGTTCATAGTATAAGAGGGTGACTATTGTCAAAAATTATATATTTTAAAAGATAAAACATAAATTTGAATATCCCCAACACAAGACATGATTCACATTTCAGGTGATAGATTTTCTAAGTTCCCTGATATATTTATAAATCAAAATATCACATGTGTGCCCCATAAATGTGTACAATCATCATGTATCATTTAACATTTTTAAAATGGATAAATACTAAATGCATGTTTGGGAAAAGTAGAATTGTGACTGGTCCCAAGGGCATATTGAAGGGTGTCACTTCATAGAAGTGGTCGGTGATGGATACCACATGCCTCATCAAGAGCTGATCTTGTACTGTTTTGGTCCCACCTTAGTTTTTAGCAATTTAAATTTTTTGACTTATCTGTCTTCATTCTCCTCTTACATACAAATATTTTATGGCCTTGTTTCTTACTACTGGTTTTCTCAGGAAAAGTTTTTACCATTTCTATATTTTTATCTACCTCCCTTTTAAATTCATTTACCTGTAATTTATATTTCCAGAAGTAATTTTCCTCTTGACCCCTGCATTATATTCTTACTAGCCTAATAACTCTGTCTTCTTGAATATTTTATAAACAGCTCAACTTCAACTAGTAACTCATATGACATGTTTTTCTTATCTTGGGGGTACTGGTGATTGAACCCAGGGGCACTTGAACACTGAACTACATCCCCAGACCTATTTTGTATTTCTTCTAACGTTTTCTCCAATTTTCTTCTTTAGTGTTCTTTAGTTTTCATTGTAGAAGTCCTTTACCCTTTTGTTAGATTGATTCCCAAGTATTTTATTTATTTTTGAGGATATTGTAAATGGTATCATTTTTATAATTATTTTTCATCAGATTGATCATTGTAGATAAGAATATCATTGATTTATGGTTGTTGACATTCTATCTTGCTTATTTGCTCAATTTATTTATGAACTCTGGAAGTTTTCTGGTGGATTTTTTTTTCTTCTAAATATAGGATCATGTAGTCAGCCAAGAGAAATAATTGGAACTCTTCTTTTCCTATACATATTTTCTTTAAATTTCCTTCATTTGCCTAATTGCCCTGTCTGGAGTTTCAAGGACTCTGCAGAACAATAGTGGGAAAAGTGGGCATGCTTTCTCTTCCTGTTTTTAGAGAAAATGCTTTCAATTTTTCTCCTTTTGTATACCTTCTGCCTTTGGTTTATCATGTATAACCTTTACAATATTAAGCTAATTTCCTTCTATCCCTAGTTTCTCTAGTGTATTAAAAATGTGTTTTACTTTTTCAAATGATTTGCCATATCTCTTGAAATAACCACATGATTCTTGTCCATATGTCCTTTTATGTGTTTTATAAAATTTACTGATTTCCATATGTTGAACCAACATTGCATCCCTGGAAATAAACCCACTTTATCATGATGCACTTGATCTTTTTAATGTACTTTTCTATGCAGTTTGCCAGTATTTTAAGAAATTTTGTATCTATGTTCATCAAGTACACTGGTCTGTAGTTTCCTTCTGTTTTAGCCAAATTTTTCATTGCTGTGACTAAAGGACACAACCATAACAATTGCAGAGGAGAAAAAGTTTGAGGGCTCATGGTTTCAGAGTACTACTAGTTCATGGAAGTCTGACTTCATCCCTTGGGGCTTGAAGCAAGCAGAACATCATAGAAGAATTGTGTGGAAGAAATATTCTGCCCTCATGATTATCAGAATAGGGGGGAGAGAAAGAGAGAGAGAGATAGAGAGACAGAGAGACAGAGAGAGAATCTCCACTCACAAGATACAAAACTTGTACCCCAAAGTCATGCCCCACTGTTCCACATTCTCCAGCCATTTCCTACCTGCCTTCAGTTATCACTCAATTAATCCTATTAGGTGATTAATTCCCTAATTGTGATAAGGGTCTTGTAACCCAATTATTTCTTCTCTGAATATTCTTGCTTTGTCTATGCCTGGTTCCCTCATTTATTCATTGTATTTATGAACTGCAGTGTGATGTTTTGATATATGCATATATTGAATAATGCTTAATCTCTCTAATTTACAAATCCATCACCCAATTTACCTTTATTTTGTGCAGAGATATTTGAAATGTAATTCCCTATCAATTTTAAGCATACCATACATTATTATTAATTATGATCATAAAAAAATTTCTTTGAGAAAATATACATCATACTTATACATATATTTATTTAGTCTATTATCTATGGGCATTTTTGGGTAATTTATAATTTTTAGATTATAGTAAATAATACTATTATGACTACCCATTTTTAAGTAGATAAAATATATACACCTATTTATATTTGAAAGATATTTACTTGCAATGCAATGTACAGGTCATGAGATATAGTTTTAATCACACCACATAATTTTCCACAGTGGTTGCACCAGTATCACATGAGAGTACATATTTAACTGATGTCATAAACAATATTTAATATATTTTATTTTTTCATTTTAGTCATCCTGATAGATGCATTTTTGCTATCTTGTAGCTTTAATTTTCACTTCTTCTATAAGTAATTTATTTGATTTTTTCTTAAGTTTATTAAGTATTTTGATATTTATTTGAATAAACTGAATGCTTTAACTTTTAGGTGTTTCTCCTCTATTGAAATATTGTCTTTTGTTATTGATTTGTATGAAGATTAAACATTATCAACATGAGCTTTGTGCAAAACATATTGTATAATATCTGACACTGTATTCCCTATTACTGCATTGTTGGCATTATTTTGAGAAATAGTGGTTCTGGTTTTAAGAAAATCTCATATGCCATTTTTCTTTAGCATTTTATACAACTCGTTTATGAAACATTTTCAAATTCAAAGTCATAAAATATATTAGGTTACTTTCATATTAGTTTCTAAATTGATATTAGAGCACTCATCTGGTACATTACAGGTGTAGTAATATTTTTTTAAAATATGGATATCAACATGAAGAAAACTAGCCCCGACAAAAAATGCAGAGTGATTAAATTGTCAGAAATTTTATACATATGTTTTTTTTGTGTGTATATATATATATATATATTTGTACATGTCTGTGTGTTTTTAAATATATATATATATATACATATATTCTGAAATTTTTTGGTTCATTAAAGTTGAGAAAGACAGAGAGACACCATTGCTCATTCTTTTTTTTAATTTTTTTTTATTTTTATTTTTTTTTTATTTTATTGTAAACAAATGGGATACATGTTGCCTCTCTGTTTGTACATGGCGCAAAGGCATACCATTTGTGTAAACATAAATCCACATACAGTAATGTTGTTTGATTCATTCTGTTATTTTTTCCCCTTCCCCCCACCCCTCCCACCCCTCTTTACCCTCTATACAGTACATTCTTCCTCCATACTTGCCCCCCTCCCTAACCCTAACTCTAACCCTAACACTAACCCTTCCCTCCCCCCCATTATGTGTCTTCCTCCACTTATTAGCGATATCATTCGTCCCTTGTCTTTTTGAGATTGGCTTATCTCACTTAGCATGATATTCTCCAATTTCATCCACTTGCCTGCAAATGCCATAATTTTGTCATTCTTTATGGCTGAGTAATATTCCATTGTGTATATATACCACAGTTTCTTTATCCACTCGTCAATTGAAGGGCATCTAGGTTGGTTCCATAGTCTGGCTATTGTGAATTGAGCAGCTATGAACATTGATGTGGCTGTATCTCTGTAGTATGCTGATTTTAGATCCTTTGGGTATAGGCCAAGGAGTGGGATAGCTGGGTCAAATGGAGGGTCCATTCCAAGTTTTCTAAGGAATCTCCACACTGCTTTCCAGAGTGGCTGCACTAATTTGCAGCCCCACCAGCAATGTATGAGTGTACCTTTCTCCGCACATTCTCGCCAACACCTGTTGCTTGTATTTTTGATAATCGCCATTCTAATTGGGGTGAGATGGAATCTTAGGGTGGTTTTGATTTGCATTTCTCTTATTACTAGAGATGTTGAACATTTTTTCATATGTTTATTGATTGCTTGTACATCTTCTTCTGTGAAGTGTCTGTTCATTTCCTTAGCCCATTTGTCAATTGGATTATTTGCATTCTTGGTGTAGAGTTTTTTGAGTTCTTTATAGATTCTGG
The DNA here is from genome assembly GCF_902686455.1 of Sciurus vulgaris. Taxonomy (NCBI): domain Eukaryota; kingdom Metazoa; phylum Chordata; class Mammalia; order Rodentia; family Sciuridae; genus Sciurus; species Sciurus vulgaris. The sequence continues at coordinate 2,108,351 of NW_027632409.1, forward strand.
AGATTAGTGCTCTATCTGAAGTATGATTGGCAAAGATATTCTCCCACTCTGTAGGCTCTCTCTTCACATTACTGATAGTTTCCTTTGCTGAGAGAAAGCTTTTTAGTTTGAATCTATCCCAGTTATTGATTCTTGCTTTTATTTCTTGTGCTATGGGAGTCCTGTTGAGGAAGTCTGGTCCTAGGCCGACATGTTGAAGATCGGGACCTACTTTTTCTTCTATAATCTGCAGAGTCTCTGGTCTGATTCCAAGGTCCTTAATCCATTGTGAGTTGAGTTTTGTGCAGGGTGAGAGATATGGGTTTAGTTTCATTCTGTTGCATATGGATTTCCAATTCTCCCAGCACCATTTGTTGAAGAGGCTATCTTTTCTCCATTGCATATTTTTGGCGCCTTTGTCTAGTATTAGAAAGTTGTATTTATTTGGGTTTGTGTCTGTGTCCTCTATTCTGTACCATTGATCTACCTGTCTATTTTGGTACCAGTACCATGCCGTCTTTGTTACTATTGCTTTGTAATAAAGTTGAAGTTCGGGTATTGTGATACCCCCTGCTTCATTTTTCCTGCGAAGGATTGCTTTAGCTATTCTGGGTTTCTTATTCTTCCAGATGAATTTCATGATTCCTTGCTCTATTTCTGTAAGGTACGTCATTGGGATTTTAATTGGGATTGCATTGAATCTGTATAGCACTTTTGGTAGTATGGCCATTTTGACAATATTAATTCGGCCTATCCAAGAACATGGGAGAACTTTCCATCTTCTAAGGTTTTCTTCGATTTCTTTCTTTAGTGTTCTGTAGTTCTCATTGTAGAGGTCTTTTACCTCTTTTGTGAGATTGATTCCCAAGTATTTTATTTTTTTCGATGCTATGGTGAATGGGGTAGTTTTCCTAACTTCTCTTTCTGAAAATTCATCACTTATGTATAAAAATGCATTGGATTTATGAGCATTGATCTTGTAACCTGCCACTTTACTGAATTCACTTATGAGTTCTAACAGTTTTCTGGTGGAATTTCCTGGTTCCTCTAAGTATATAATCATATCATCCGCAAATAGGGATAGTTTGAGTTCTTCTTTTCCTATTCGTATTCCTTTAATTTCCTTGGTCTGTCTAATTGCTCTGGCTGGAGTCTCAAGAACGATATTGAATAGGAGTGGTGAAAGAGGGCATCCCTGTCTTGTTCCAGTTGTTAGGGGGAATGCTTTCAGTTTTTCACCGTTTAGAATGATATTAGCCATGGGCTTAGCATAGATGGCCTTTACAATGTTAAGGAATGTTCCCACTATCCCTATTTTTTCTAATGTTTTGAGCATGAAGGGGTGTTGTATTTTATCAAATGCTTTTTCTGCATCTATTGAAATAATCATGTGGTTCTTGACTTTAAGTCTATTGATATGGTGAATTACATTTATTGATTTCCGGATGTTGAACCAACATTGCATCCCTGGGATAAAACCCACTTGATCGTGGTGCACTATCTTTTTAATATATTTTTGTATGCGATTTGCTAAAATTTTATTGAGAATTTTTGCGTCAATGTTCATTAATGGTATCGGTCTGAAATTTTCTTTCCTCGATTTATCTCTGTCTGGCTTGGGTATCAGGGTAATATTGGTTTCATAGAATGAGTTTGGGAGGGTACCCTCCTCTTCTATTTCATGGAATACTTTGAGAAGTATTGGAATGAGCTCTTCTTTAAAGATTTTGTAGAACTCGGCTGAGAACCCATCTGGTCCTGGACTTTTCTTTGTTGGTAGGCTTTTGATGACCTCTTCTACTTCATTACTTGAAATTGGTCTATTTAAATTTTGTATGTCCTCCTCGTTCAATTTAGGCAATTCATATGTCTCTAGAAACCTGTTGATGTCTTCAAAATTTTCTATTTGATTAGAATATAGATTTTCAAAATAGCTTCTAATTATGTTTTGTATTTCAATCATGTCTGTTGTGATATTTCCTTGTTCATTCCGAATTTTGGTGCTTTGGGTTTTCTCTCGTCTTCTCTTTGTTAGAGTGGCTAAGGGTTTATCAATTTTGTTTATTTTTTCAAAGGACCAACTATTTATTTTGTCAATTTTTTGTATAGTTTCTTTTGTTTCAATTTCGTTGATTTCAGCTCTGAGTTTAACTATTTCCTGTCTTCTACTACTTTTGGTGTTGGTCTGTTCTTCTTTTTCTAGGGCTTTGAGCGGAAGTGTTAGGTTGTTTATTTGTTGATTTTTACTTCTTTTATTGAATGCGCTCCATGAATTAAATTTTCCTCTAAGTACTGCTTTCATAGTGTCCCAAAGATTTTGATATGATGTTTCTTTGTTCTCATTTACCTCTAGGAATTTTTTAATTTCCTTCCTAATATCTTCTGTTATCCATTCATCATGTAATAGCATATTGTTTAATCTCCAGGTGTTGGAGTAGCTTCTGTTTTTTACTCTTTCATTTATTTCTAACTTCAAACCATTATGATCTGATAGAATACAAGGTAGTGTCTCTATCTTCTTGTATTTGCTTACATTAGCTTTGTGGCATAATATATGGTCTATTTTAGAGAAGGATCCATGTGCTGCTGAGAAGAAAGTGTATTCGCTCTTGGTTGGATGGTATATTCTATAAATGTCTGTTAAGTCTAAAATGCTGATTGTGTTATTGAGATCTATGGTTTCTTTGTTCAATTTTTGTTTGGAAGATCTGTCCAGTGGTGAGAGAGGCGTGTTAAAATCACCTAGTATTATTGTGTTATGGTCTATTTGGTTTCTGTAATTGAGAAGGATTTGTTTGACATACATGGATGAGCCACTGTTTGGGGCATAGATGTTTATGATTGTTATGTCTTGCTGATTTATGGTTCCCATAAGCAGTATGTAATGTCCTTCCTTATCCCTTTTGACTAGTTTTGACTTGAAGTCCACCTTATCTGAAATGAGGATGGATACCCCAGCTTTTTTGCTGAGTCCATGTGCATGATATGTTTTCCCCCATCCTTTCACCTTTAGTCTATGTGTATCTCTTTCTACAAGGTGAGTCTCTTGCAGGCAACGTATTGTTGGATCTTTCTTTTTGATCCAATCTTCCAGTCTATGTCTTTTGATTGATGAGTTCAGGCCATTAATATTCAGGGTTATTATTGAGATATGATTAGTATTCCCGGTCATTTGGTTCAATTTATTTATTTATTTATTTATTTATTTATTTATTTATTTATTTATTTATTTTGAGACGACTTGGTTCTTCCTTTATTTGACAATTCCTTTAGGATGGTTCCTCCCATTGCTGATTTGTTTCTTTGTTTTTCATCTCTTCCTCATGGAATATTTTGCTGAGAATGTTCTGTAATGCTGGCTTTCTTTTTGTAAATTCTTTTAGCTTTTGTTTATCATGGAAGGATTTTATTTCATCATCAAATTTGAAGGTAAGTTTTGCTGGGTATAAGATTCTTGGTTGGCATCCATTTTCTTTCAGGGCTTGAAAAATGTTGTTCCAGGCCCTTCTAGCTTTTAGGGTCTGGATTGAAAAATCTGCTGATATCCGTATTGGTTTCCCCCTGAATGTAATTTGATTCCTCTCTCTTGCGGCCTTTAAAATTCTGTCTTTATTTTGTATGTTGGTCATTTTCATTATAATGTGCCTTGGTGTGGGTCTGTTGTAATTTTGTATATTTGGAGTCCTATAAGCCTCTTGTACTTGATCTTCCATTTCATTCTTCAGATTTGGGAAATTTTCTCATAGTATTTCATTGAATAGATTGTTCATTCCTTTGGTCTGTTTCTCTAAGCCTTCCTCAATTCCAATAATTCTCAAATTTGGCCTCTTCATGATATCCCATAGTTCTTGGAGATTCTGTTCATGATTTCTTACCATCTTCTCTGTTTGTTTAACTTTGTTTTCAAGGTTAAATATTTTATCTTCAATGTCTGATGTTCTGTCTTCCAGGTGTTCTATTCTATTGGTTATGCTTTCTATGGAGTTTTAACTTGGTTTATTGTTTTCTTCATTTCAAGGATTTCTGTTTGGTTTTTTTTCAATATCTCTAACTCTTTATTGAAGTGATCTTTTGCTTCCTGTATTTGCTCTTTTAACTGTCGATTTGTGTGATCATTCAGTGCCTGCATTTGCTCTTGCATCTCGTCATTTGCTTCCCTGAGCATTTTAATTATGTACATTCTGAACTCCCTTTCTGTCATTTCTTCTGCCATGCTGTTGTTGGGTTTCATTGATGTAACATCTAGATTTGTTTGCAGCATTTTCTTTCCTTGTTTTCTCATATTGTTCAGGTATCAGTTGACCGCTGTGATATTGCAGATTTCCTCTATTGTCTTATAATATCCCTGAAGATTTCTATTATATCCCCTCTTAGTCTTCAGTAGCCTGAAATCTTGGAGGCAGTTGATAATGCAGTGCTCTACAAGGGAGCTGACTCCCTAGGGGTGGTGGCCTTCTGGTGGGGTATATTCCCTGCTAGTGGGCAGAGGTACCTTCACTTGCTGATGAATGGTCATCCAGAAGGGAAGTAGGTTATGGGCTGATGCAAGACCAGTTTGGGCCTGTGTCTCTGATTTTACGGTCCTTTTGGGAGAACCTCACCCAACAGGGAGGAGTCACCCGGTAGGGAGTCTCGCTGGTCGGTTTTCCTCCCAGAGGTTCTGTTCAATTCACAACTACCGCCTGGGCTGGGCAGCCTTCTTCTGCAATGTTCCCAGGGACCTGGACCTACCTCCTGGGCCTGGAAGCCTCACCCTTTGCAAACGAATCTCCTTCGGCTGCCTCTCCTCAGAGAAGCTGCCTGCAGTCCTGGAGCCTTCGCTCCGCCCCTCAGTTTGTCTGTGGGGCCCTTCCACCAAGAAGCCGTCTAGGACCCTGCTCTGCACTTTTCGCCTGGCTATGCGGCCCCTCCTCTGAGCAGCCACCTGGAGCCCCTTACAATCGCTCTGCGTCCCAGTGACCCGCCACACGCCTTTTCCTCCGGCAGCCACCTGTTGTTCCGTGCGGTCGCTCTAAGACCAAGTGACCCACCACGCACCACTTTCTCCACCAGGCAGTCACCCAGAGATCTGGTGCGTCACGAGTCCCAAGAACTCACTGTGCACCTTCTTGTCCCGACTGCTTCCCGTAGCCCTGGTGCAGTCACTTCGAGCCCAAGCACCCCGCCGCGCTCCTCCTCCTTCTCCAGACAACCCCCCTATGTTCAGGAGCGGATGCTCTGGGACCAAACCACTCACCACGCTGTTCCACCGGATAGCCGTCCAGAGCCCTGGCGCAGCTGCTCCAATTCCAAGCGATGTGCCGAGCCCGTATTTCTCCTTCTCCTCTGGGCAGCCCCCTGTGTTCAGGGGTGGTCACGTTCAGTCCAAACACCTCACCAAGCACCTTCTCATTTGGGCAGCCTCCCAGAGTGCAGGTGGGTTGCGCCGAGTCCAAGCGCTGTGGTGAACAGCCACCTCTCCAATGCTCCAGCTGTCTGCGATCACTGCTCCGGCCGGGGAAGGGGCGCCTCCCCGGCAGTTCTACTTTGCAAGATCCCTGCTTTCGGGGCTACCGCCCTGTCCGGGGGCTACCGCCCCGTCCGGGATGCCTACCCAGTGGGAAACACTCCCCCGGCTGCTTTGAGTTGGTCCCAAGTCTCTCAATATCTCCTTTTCTTGAGTCCTGAGTCCCCGCTGCTCCTCCGGAGAGCCGCCCGGAGCCCTGGCGCAGCTGATCCAATTCCAAGCAACGTGCGGAGCCCATATTTCTCCTTCTCTTCTGGGCAGCCCCCTCTTCAATGCTCCCAGCTGTCTGCGATCACTGCTCCGGCGGGGGGAGGGGCACCTCGCAGGCCGTTCTACTTTGCAAAGATCCCTGCTTTTGGGGCTACCGCCCTGTCCAGGACTCCTGCCCCATCCGGGACGCCTGCCCAGTGGGGAACTCTCGCCCTGCTGCTTTGAGTTGGTCACAAGGCTCTCTATATCTCCTCTTCTTGAGTCCTGAGTCCTGGAGCAACACGAAATGCAGCCACCCTCTAGTCCGCCATCTTGAATCCCCCCATTGCTCATTCTTGAGTCTGTGGTTTAGTCTTTCTTTATTTTCAGATCAGTATCTGTTTATTTATTTTATGGTTTTGATCCCTCATCTAATCTCTCATCTGTGTCTCCCAAGTTCAGGGAGAATTAGAAAAATTCACCTATCCTCAGGTGTCTTTCCTTCTTGGTGATCTCTCCCGCTTGGCTTTATAATTTTGCAGATGATTCAAAGGGAAAACTAGCTGAGTCTGTCTCAGGATTCTGTCCATCCATTTTCATTCTTCAAGACACTAATTTAACCTCTTCATTCTCATAAGACAACCACATTTCTAATAGCTTTTTTGAACCTACCAGATGACTTATTTCAAAACCTGGATTTGCCAATATTTTCTATCTACCACATTTTCTTATTCCTAAGTAGAGTAAAGTCTTAGCTGAGTCTTATGAAGCCTCTATCAGTGTAAGTTATGTGCATCTCTAATACAGATTACTTCTACCATATTGCATGTATAAATGAATGTCTTTTTATAAACTAGCTGTTCAGTCACTCCTGGTGGACTTCTTAGACTAATCTAAACTATGGTAACATACTTGTGGGAGAAATTTAAAGCAACAAAATATACATTTTAAAATGCAATAGTGAAAATACAATGCTTTAATCTTTTAATAAATATTCACAGTGAATGAAGAAGAAATTTTAAAACTGTTATAAAGCAAGATCTAACATTTATATGTCTATAGAATATATGTAGGTATCATTATTCTTTGAAAAGAATATTCAATAAGATCAAGATTTCAAATCACCATAAATTATCAAAATAATACCAATTAATTGCCAATTTCTTGGTGGATTAGATTTGAAAATTAAACTTATTTGAAAACTATTAGAAGAATGAACATGAGAACTACACAGAAAATAATTTAAAAAGGTATTTTATAGTGAAAAACTAGCCCCATTAGTTATTAAAATACATCCGATATTGCAGTAGTGTGATGGCAGAGATGACATCAAAAGAATGAAATTGAATACAAGACTGCTATTTACACACAAATTGCACATTTTGTCAAGTTGGATATTTAAATTAATAGCAGCGATTAAGTATTATAAAATGTAATTACTAATGACTCTTAAGAATACACTATGCTTTGCTTCAGACATGAACTGAAATTATACATAGATAAAATAAGAAAAAAACAAAGGTTCTAAGCACTGTAGAAGAGAAAAAAGTCTCATTTATTTGTAAAATTGACACAGTTTACAGTTTAAATTTAGTATTCAAAACCTAGAAACTATTATGGACAATATATTTTGAGTAATAAAAAAGTTAAAATATAGCATGATGAGAAACCAAGTTGAACAATATGAGAATGATCCAAATATTAAAAAGAATGTGGAGTAATAGTAATTTTTAAAAAGTTCTTAGATATTTATAGTGACAAAAAGGAAAGATATGATAAGGCTTCAATATTTAAACTTAGCTAAATTTGAGGCTGTATAAAAGCAGAAAGTGAAGGTTAATGAAGAATTTTATTAAAAGTCTACCAACATACACACACACACACAAACACACAAAGAGACTGTACACAAAAGGTGGAAGGACAATTCATTCTAATCCCTTCATGAAATTTCTATACGATTATTCATTAACTACAAAGAAAACCAAAACAAAATTTTAAAGGTAGGTAAAAAACTGTAAATTTTAGTACTGTGTGGAATAATTGACCTCATACCAATAGAGAAGTAGACTCACTCGCACCACATTGTAAAACACTATGCCAAAGAGATTATATGCAGGTAATTCCACCTGAAAATACAGAATGCACACTTTTTCTCAAGTCTGCTTGGAACATTTCTTATGCTGGAGAATGTATTGCATCATCAAATAAGCCTCATTAAATTTAAAGGAATCTATATAACATAATTTTAGTATCTAAAAAGAATAAGATCCACCAGATGAATAGTACTGATATTAAAATATGTCAACTCCTACAATGCATTTTAAAATAACCAACGGCTCAAAAACAATTCGTATCATCAATTAAACATCAAGATGAATGAAATAAAGACAAAACCAAAGAGCACACAAAATTTATGGCGTGAGGTTTAAAATAAACTCAGTACTCATTTTTTAAACAAAAGAACTGCTTAAAGGAAAATGGATTCTATTATATTCTATATTAAAAAGAGAAATATCAAATCAATAACCTAAACTTTCACCATAAGAAATAGGCAAAAGGAAGAAAGAAGGAACCTAAAGCAAGCTGAATCTAGGAGAAAAAGAACATTGAGAACAAAAATAAATAGTATAAAAATATAAAGAAATCAAATAAAACAAAACTTGGTTTGTTGAAAAAAAGTTCAAGCCTTTAACAAGAATGACTTTCTAATAATGAGACACTAAAATTACTAAAATCAGGAAAGATTGTCACTACAGACTTTTGTTAATAAAAATTTTAAGAAATGGAATACTCTGAAAAATGTTTCTAACAAAGTAAAAAAATAGGATGAAAGGGAAAAAAGTCCTAATAAGATACACATACTTAAAAAGAAAAAAATAGGAAGACAGACAGGACATAAAAATACAGAGCATGGATTGATAGCTTAAAATATTTTCTCAAGCCCATGTCCCAACTATTTTACTGGTGAATAAACAATCACAAAATATAATTAATATTTGAAAAAATCTTCAAAAAACAAAAATGAATGAAGTGGAATATATCCCAAATCATTATACAGTAGTAACACCTTAATACCAAAATCAAAGATATCCCAAGAAAACTAAAAATACAGGTAAATGTTCTTAAAATATTTGGCAAAATGTCTAAAAAATACTAAACACAATGAGCAACAAAGTGCTTATAAATGGAATCTATCATAGGAAAGAAAGATTACTTTTCACATTGAACGATCAATACAGTAACTTATTCTATGGAATGAATTGTTTCCCCCAATAATACTCAATGTAAGTGGATATGGAATTTCTAGGGAATAATTTAGATTATATTAGTATATCGGAAATCTAGGATGTATTTCATATAAGAGAGATCATGATTGTGGGGTCTAATTAAAAAGATTGGAAATCTTTTAAGAAGTGTTCTGGAATTATTCTTTATATGTGAATATCTATGCTGAGGAAAGATCATCTGAGACATAATGAAAGGGTGTCAGTATGAAACTCAACAAGGGAGACCTCATAAGACAATAAACCTGGAGGTGTTTTGACCTTTGACCTTTCATCCTCCAGAACTATATTAAAAAAATTCCTGTTGCCTAAGACAACTAAACTAAGGCATTTGTTATTGCAACCCAGGATGACAAAGAAACCACATTGATATAATTAAGGGTAAATAAACATCATGTAAATAGAGACAGAAAAATAAATTCATGTGAAGACAAAACCAAATTTTTCATTACATTTTTGGAAACAGGATTTTCAGAAAATGTAGTTGCATATCAAGTTCCCATTTATTGGGGGTGTCACCAGAGAAAGTTTTGTCCCTGTGTTTAGAATCAAGAAAAGACTTGTGTATTAACTCTCTGACCAGACAATTCTCTTCAAAGATCCATGCTGCTCTGAAGTGGGAGGAGAGGCAAGAACATCTGGGATATATTATATGCTAAACTTGTTATTATATAAGAAGACTGTTGAGTTAATTCAAACATAAAGTCCAAGCCATTCCAACCATAATCAATTCATTTTGTTTCCACTGCACCTTCTCCTCCTTGATATTCTCTTTCAAAAATACTAACCAGCACATACATGGCCAAAATGAAAGGGCCAGAGGAGGTACTGAATCTCACCTGTCAACTCAGGGATGGGGGAGGCAGAGACAGGAGATTCTCCAGTACAAAGCCAGCATCCCTATATTTAGTAGAGAATAAGCAACTTAATGAGACCCTGTCTGTAAATACAAATACGCAAAGTGAAAAGGTAATGGCTCATGGGATATGTGACCCTAGGCCAAACATGTGTTAGCAGAAAAGAAAGAAACCTCACCTAATTTAGAAACTTCCTGAGGTCCTGCTGAATGCACTTCTCTCAGCAATCATTGCACTAAGATTAGCTTCCAGAAAGCCACTTTCATTGAGCATTCCATAATTCACTTCCATCCAAAATCTTGCTAAACTTGTGTTGCTCCTTCTCAAAGAAATGTGTAAGTTTGTAAACAATGCTCCTGGTAAATGATAGCAAATCACGAGACAATTACATATTCCAAGTGGGACAGTTGGCATTCAGACAGTTGAGATTGAAGGGCGTGGAGATTCCAGGCTCCTTCAGGACAGTGCAATTTGTTTTAGTTCCCAGGACTGTTTATAGGTCTTGGTAGCAATAGATTCCAATAAGTGCATGCAGATCCTTGGTGATGTCACAGAGAGGCAGACTGACAGCAGCATGATGTCACACTGCCCATGGCAACCACAGACACTTTTGGTCCTGGTCCTTTATGACAAACACTCAAGGCAAGTGCCAGCTCAGCTGTGATGTTAGGAGGGAAGACTGACATAGGCAGCCCCAGGGGCCTGGTGTTTTCAGGAAATGCAATCCCAACTTATTCACCCACTGAAAGGGGAATGAGGGTGTATTGGGGGTATGGCCCATCTGGCCTATCAGTGGCCCAGCTACTTCCTGGACAAGGGACCTTGCTGAAAACTCACAGCCCCACACTACCCTCCAGGCCTGGTAGGTGGCACTGCCATCTTCTGTTAGCACCAGGCAAGCTGACAGGCTGGTGAAGCCAGTTCTGCTGTAGGCTGTTGGTCCCCACCATATCTAGTGGCCAGGGAAGCCACCTGCCACCCAAGCATGTCCAATTGTTCAGTCGAGGATCACTGAGGAAGACACTGGACAAAGTGGTATTGATCTTGCTCACAGCTCCTCCAAGTCTGGGCTCACCCACTATATTGCTTATTCAGGGAACTGGCCTATGGCCCTCAGAGTCACTCACAGTGATGGCCATTGACAACTTCAGATGTAGGACTGAGGTTCCTGCAGTGCAACTTCATGGTTTAGGTGATGATTGAGTTGGCAAACATCACACAAATTCTTGCAGGGTGCTCCTCCTTCCCTACAGTGCCCAAACAGGTGAAAACTGCAACCTGTGATGTTGGACTTCTAGAGGAACTGTAGATGTAGCTCAGTGGTAAATCACCACTTTGTTCAATCTAAGTATAGAGAGAAAGTAATCAAAGAGTCTTAAGTTGAAACAATGAGTACAAAAAATATTCAAAGAAGAATCTGTTAGTTGTTTTTCAAAAAATAAATATGGTGTCTGTTTAATTTCAGGCTCTCCACAATAGCCATAAACACAGATCATTATTATATATAACATAACTCAGCAGATTCCTTGATTTGTTTCAAAACATAAATTTATTCCCATTTTATACAAAGTATCATGCAAAAATAATTTATCTAAAGATAATGGATACATGTTTTTTAAACAGAATATTTCCAGGATACATTTGCAAGTAATCCATCAACTGGGAAAATGAAAAAGAAAAATACTAAATTTATATTAGTCAAGGTCAGGGAAAATGCCATATATATTTCAGTCATTGCCTAAAGCCAAAGAAGTAAGTTTTTAAAAAATGTGAAAGATAAGATTCCATAACAGGAAAAAGTTCAGTAAAATGTGGTACTTTCTCCTTGGAGAAATAAAGAGAAATCAATAAGAATAATTCTTCTGTAAACAGTGTTTGATTTTATTTTAAAAAGTTAAAATCCATCAGTTTGCTGTCTCCTAAGGTATCTTCACACAGCCCCTGTAATAAAGCTATTCATTAAATATTTAAAAGGAAAAAGTCCAATAATATAGAAAATAGTATAATGAGATTTTTTCAACATGATCATAAATCAGGATTAAAGGAAAATAGCTAAACTACAATTAGTTGCTCATCGTCCTGTATGTAAAGCTACATGAAGACATTTAACTCAGAATATTCTGTCAAAATTGACTTGGTGTAGATCCAGCAATAATGATACATTGGGGTAGATTCATTAATATTAATTCATCATGGTAGATTCCTCAATATTTACCTCTTGAGGTAGGTTCATAAATATTGAATCTTCTGAGCAGATTGTTTGATATAGACTCGACAGGGTAAATTTGTTAATGTTGACCTATCAGAATAGATTCCACAATATTGGTGCTTAGTGTAGATTTGCTGATATCAACCTGTTACTTCAATTTGTCAATGTAAACTTGATGGAGAAGATTCCTTGATATTCACTCATTGGCATAGATACAATAATACCAATCCTTTGGGAAAGATTTATCAATATTGGTATGTTAATATCAATTCAACAATGTAGATTCATTGGTATTGACCCTTTGGGACTGATCCTTCAATAGATGTGCTGATATCAACTCTTTGTTGCAGATTTGTTGATATTGAATCATTGGTGTAGATTTTTTTCAAATCAACTTATCAGGATAGATTCATTGAAATTGACTCAACTGGGCATATCCATCAACATTGACTCATCAGCATAGATTCTTTTGTATCGACCCATGGGTCTACATTTATCAATATTGACTCAAATATTTAAATTCATTGATATAATCTTGAAGGTGTAGGTTCATCATTATCTACTCATCAGGGTAGACTGCCTGATGTTGATTTGTTAATATCAATTCTTCAATGTAGATATGTCAATATTTATGGGGTAGATTTGTCAATATCTTCTCACATGTATACATATGTTGATGTCAACCATCATTGTAGACTCATCAATTATGATGTTTGGGGTTATATTCCTTGATATCTACTTGCCCATGTAGATTTGTTGATATCGATCTGTCAATATCAAATTTATAGGGTATATTACTTGATATCAACTTGTTAAAGGTTCATCAATTTAAATGTTTTGATGTCAATTTATCCATATAGGTTTGTCAATATCAACTCAACAGTATACATTTGCCAATATTAAGAGGTGATGGTAAATTCTTTGATATTCACAAGTTCATGTAGATTTGTCAATATCAACTCATTGGGGTAGATTTTATCAAGCAGTCATTGTGAATTTTCTGCTATTGACTAAACTGTTTAGAATCATTGATGTCAACTCACCTACGTAGATTCATAAATATGAACCTGTCAGTGTAGATGTATCAGTATTGATTGATTGAAATCCAATCATCAATTTAGATTCATAGATAACAACTGGTGATTCATGCAGGTAGATTCATTTATATGGACCCATCCATGTAATTTCATTTATATTGACTCACTGGGGTAGATTTATCAATATCAACATGTTGAAAACTGTTTGACAATGTAGACTCATTGATACTGACTGATCTGGGTACATTAGTTAATATCAACCTGCCTGGATATTCATTGATATCAGTTCATCTGTGCAGATTTGCAAGTATCAACACATCAGGTTTGATCATTTGATATCAGTTTTTCAATATTAATTCTTCATATTATATTGGTTGATATCAACTCAACAGAGTGGAGTCATCAGTATCAATTTTCTGGTATGGATTCATCAAAATTAACATGGTATAGTTGGTATATATACATCAAAATGAAGCAATTGGTGTGAATTCACTGATATTGACCCATCAGTGTTCATTTGTTGATATTGACCCATTGGGGTAGATTAATCAATATCAACTTGATGGGATAGATTCATTGACATTGACCCATAGGTGTTAACTCATTAATATGGACCAGTAATAGTAGATTTGTCAAATTCAACTCTTGTGTGCATTTGTTGATATTGACTCATCAGTGAAGATTCATCCATAATAACCTATCAGGTACATTTGGCAACATCAACTTGATTGGGTAAATTCATCAATATAAATTTGTCATTCTAGGCATATCAATTTTGATATGTCAATATTTACTCTTTGATGAAGATTCATCAACATCGACTCATCAGTGAAGATTCATCAATATTGACCCACAGGAGTAGATTCATAGATATCAACAAATGTTGTAGACTCACCAATATCAATTCAAAGGTTTAGATTTATTGATATTGACCCATCAGTGTAGACTGATTGATATTTACTCAAAGGTGGAAATAAAATGATGTTGACCTCTAGGGGCAGATTGATCAATATTGACTGGTTAGCATATATTTGTCAATACCCACACATTGTGTAAATTCATCAGTATCCACTTACCAGTGTAGATTCGTCAATATTGCCATATCAAGGAAGATTGTTTTACATTGATTTGTTCATATTGATTCTTTGATATAAATTTGTCAAAATTGAACCTTTCAGGTATATTTGTCATTATCAACCCATTGGGGTAGATTTGTTAATAATCAGTATGACTGGTTAGATTTGTTGAAATTGATTTGATGGTTGTAGATTCATCAATAATGACTTGTGAGAGATCCAAGATCATGCACAAGAGGGAGGTTGCATTCCTTGTTTCTCCATAACTCAGGATTCAAGGAGAAGGAAATTTGTATCTTTGTGAGGTAGTCTCTGCTGCTCATTGATCCCCTGATGTTTACCCCATTTGTCCACTGTTATAACCTGTCATCAGCAGCATATTGCCTATTTTGAGTGTAGATCACCTATCATCATGCTACCTATCATCCACCATTTGCCTGTTTGCCTGCCTCTTCCCTGCCTTTCACCTACCCATCACCCACCTTCCAATGTCCACCTGCCAACCATCCATTGTTAGCATATGGGCTGCCTGCAGACTGCCAGTGGATTGCCTGCTGACCACTATTGCCTGGAAGTCCACTGTCACAGAGGTTTGGTTACATGTGGCTGCCACCAATTTGGGACAACAAACATGACCTACAGGACCCCCAGCCAGACTGAACACACCATGACTCCAGAACAACTGACCTGACTGTGCCCCCCAAACTTGGCACCTGCACCCTGCACTGCAGCTCTCCATTTGCCAACACATTTGGAAGCCAGTGCAGCCATCTTGGACTATCCTGGAAGTGAAAGCCACCATCTTATGTGGGGCAATACCACCCTGAGACACCTGCTGAAAATTGTAATCTCATTGTCAGGTACCTTTCTTTCATTAGGCTACTGAATACTGAGAAGTGTGAATAGTATATGATTTTTATAGTGTAGATTTTTTCTCCTTTTGAAAATTTTTATGTTTTCATTTTATTTTTCTCACTCTATTACCTTTTGTTTACCTGTTTCCTCAGAGTCTCTTTCTTCCTTTTCTCATGCTAACAAGCAACTTCTTTTGATTCCACTTTCACTCTTCCTATGATCTAGTATTTCTATAAACTCTATTTTATCCCATTAATGGTTACACTCTACATCCCTCCCCATCCTCTTTGTCTACCATTAGAAATTGTAGGTCTCATTGCAAATCTATTTGGCATATTGTAGATAATAATTAAATTCATCCTCTGTTTATTATGACAGCACTGTTACTGTCTTAATAGGATGTATTTGGCATAGTACTACTCATTATCTGTACTGAGTGCTGCAAATATTGATCTACCCCTTAAAGAAGAGGTTTTGGAAACCTTCAGGGTCACTATAAGTCTATAGGGGGGAAACTGTCATACCCCAGATCTGCACTGCTAGAGAGGAAGATACACGATCAACATGAAAAAACAAGGAAAGAAAGTATTCCAAACAAAGATTCTGTATTAATAGAATCCAATGACAGAATAGTAGATGAAATGTCAGGGAAAGAGTTCAGAATATACCTAATTAAAATGATTTGTGAAGCAAAGGATGAGATAAGAGAAGAAATGTGGGCAATGAACGATCACTCCAAGAAACAGTTGAAAGAGCAACCATAGGAGGTAGAAAATCATTTCAACAAAGAGAGATTAAAAAAAAAAAAAACACAGAAATTCTTGAAATGAGGAAACCAATAAACCAAATAAAAACCTCAATGGAAAGCATCACAACAGACTAGATCACTTGGAAGGAAGAACCTCAGTCAAAAAGTTAATATTGAAAATAATGTTGACCAAATAGAAAAGATAGTAAGAAATTATGAATGGACTATCCAAGACTATGGAATATCATTAAAAGACCAAATTTAAGAATTATAGGGATTGAGGAAGGCACAGAGATACACACCAAAGGAATGAACAACCTATTCAATAAAATAATATCTGAAAATTTTCCAAACCTGAAGAATGAAATGGATAATCAACTACAAGAGGCTTACAAAATTACAACAGATCAACACCAAGGTACATTATAATGAAAATGACTAACATCCAAAATAAAGATAGAATTTTAAAGACTTTGAGAGAAAAGCTTCAAGTTACATGGGAAACCAACATGGATATCAGCAGATTTCTCAGCCCAGACCCTAAAAACTAGAAGGGCTGGGAACAACAGATTTCAAGCTCTTAAAGAGCATGGTTGGCAACCAAGAATTTTATACCCAACAAAACTAACTTTCAGATTTGAAGGCAAAATAAAATCCTTCCACGATAAACAAAAGTTAAAAGTATTTACAAATAGAAAGTCTGCACTGCAGAATGTTTTCAGCAAGATATTCTATGAGGAGAAAATTTAAAACAACAATGCAGTTCAGCAAAGGAAAGAACTACCCTAAAGGAAAAGTCAATCAAAGGAGAAACCAAGTCAAGTTAAAAACCAAAAATAAGCCACAATATCTGGTAATACAATTCATATCTCAATAATAACCCTGAATGTTAATGACCTAAACTCATCAATCAAATTTTTCTGTTTCAAAAAGTTATGATTTTGTCAATCTACATGTTAGGTTAGGAAGGATAGCCCTTTGTGGTGTGAGCTGTAAATATTTCCCTTATTTGTCTTTTTTAAAGTTTTTTTTTATGATGCAACTTTACATAAAAAAAGATTTTTATGTATCACACCATAACAGTGAAATAATTTATGACTTGGAGATTTTGACTCATGCAAGGTTAGACAGTTCTTGCTAACTTCAGATATGTATAGAAGAAAATTAAATTTTCTTCTTATTATTTAATTCTTGTGTTATTTGAAAAATATATTTTGTATATCTGGAATTTATCATGATATATAAAGTGAGGCAGGGATATTACTTTATTTATCACTATAACATTTATTGAAAATGTCTTCTTTCCAGTGATTTGAGATGATGTCCTATTTATATATTCAATTTTTATGGGTATGTGAGTACACTTACTTCAGGGCATTCTGTTTTGCTAATAGACCAGCTTGATACTATTAAATTATTTAAGCTTTTAAAAAAAGCCTTAATGTATTTTAGTGCTGGTCCCATTTCTGTGTTTATTTTTTTACTAAATTTAGCATCAGGTGATATAGCTTAAAACTGTGAAGCTTTCATTGAGTTTTAGTTAAAATTACAATTTAATTTACAAAATAATATGCCCCTTCTATTTGTAGAAATTTTTTTTTTGGCTTCAGTGGTATTTTAATTGTAATTTTTAATAGGTCTCAATTTTTATTGACAAACAATAATATATTTTTATTACTGTTATATATGAAAATTTTTCTTCCATTAAATCTTTCTAAATATTCTTTCAATATGTGTAAATTACTGATTTTTGTATGTTGATTTTGTACTTGGTAATCTAATTGAGTTATCTTACTGTTTACAGTAGCTCTTAATAAAATATTGTGAATCTTGAAAAGAAATAAAGAAGCATAGTTGCACTTGAATCAGTTACCAGAATATTTGGTGCAGCATATTTATATAATAATAAATTGGAAACACTAATAGACCAATAAGTGACTGGCCAACTATTATTATAATACCAACTATTATGGTTTGGAATCACTAAAATTATATAGTGTAAGAAGAGTTAATACAAAAAAGTGATATATTGCTCAAAGGGAGAAGCAAGTTACAAAATACTACAATAGTGTGATTCTATGTATGTAAAAGAGAAAAATTGTTTGTGTGCATTTGTATGCATTTCTTTGTGTAACTTGTAAATCGAATAAAGATGACACATTTGGAGAAAAAAAGGAGGACCTAGCCTTGCTCATGTTAATAATGCTCTTGATATTTCCTTCTTCACAACAAGTGCTCTGAATGTACAGTTTGAAGATAATATACATCTCTCGTCCTCTGTCTTGGACAAGCACCTGCCCCTAAGGAACAACTACCAAAGATTTATATAAAATACCACATTCCACCAGACCTGAGAGCCCTGCACCTTTGATTACTTAGGATAGGGGATATGCTGCTCTTCTTACTTCTACAGGTCCTGTCTGGATTTTGGCCAGATGTGTGAGACTTGACAATCTTCATGAGTTGGCATCGAGGACTTCACATTCTGATTCCCAAATCTCATTGGACCCTAGATGAAGAGGGTCCTGATTCAAAGGAAGAACATCTGATAAGAACAAGAGGCCCAAGAGAACCTATGTCTTCTAATCATCTAGTGACTTGGAGGAATATAAAAAATTTAACAGTATCTGCTCAACAAATGATAACCCAGATGGGTTAAGAATGTTCTTTGGAAAACTTGGTTACAGCTTTTTTTTGCCTAACTTACCCAAAATTCTATATCAATGCTGGTTATTATTGTGTTATTTCTCTGTTATTGTACCCCTGTTGGTGGTGCCTCCATATTAGCAGAAATTGTTAATTCTTCTGAAATTTGTATCATCAAGCTATTCTTAATAATTGGTTGCTATTATTTGCTGTTTTTACATCATATAGGATGCCAAGATCTTAACAATATTTGTCATTTTAATTTAACTGATAATAATAACCACATTCAAAAGGAATTGGATCATCTTAAAGACATTGTAAAGAAGGTGTAAAAAGATGAAAGAGATTAGGATTTATTTGGTTGGTTAACCTCATGGCTGCCAAATTTTACATGGATCAAACAGCATTTCATTGGAGAATATTTATTGATACATACTTTATTATGGTGTGTTTCCATTTGCCAAAGTTTGCTTTGCTTTCTTCCTCCACCTTCCTTAAAGATAAGACAAGTCATGTCTATTCAAAAGGCCATGAAAAACAAAAAAGAGGAGTTGTATGGATTTTAGGTCAGTCAATATACAGAGGAGTGAAAGAACTTTGAGTTGAGCAATCTCCTCAGGAAAAAAGGCACTCTGTATGAATGGCTTAGAAATGCTCTGCAAATCCTCTGTCCATGAGGATTGGAGACATTATCTTATTATAATAACCTTGTTACTAGTGGACTATAAGAAGCATGAAAGTTATGTGATCAGCACATGGGAAAAGCTAACTGTACTATGTAACCTAGGCAACTTGATTTGACCTTGGAATGGATAAAAAAATGGACTGAATTTCCCACGAAAGCCACTTCTTGCTCTTTGCCATCCTGAATGCTTGCCTCTTTTTTAGCTCTCCCCTTAACCCTTATAGCTAGATGCCAATTAACCTTTACAGAAATTCTGAAAAAAAAGAGAAATATTTGAAATGAGGAAAAAAATAAACTCAATGGAAAGCATCACCAACATACTTGATCACTCGGACGATAGAACTTTACAAAATGAAGAGAAAATATTTAATCTTGAAAATAAAGTTGACCAAACAGAGAAGATTGTCAGATATCATGAATGGAATATCCAAGAAATATGGGGTATGATGAAAACACCAAATTTAAAAATTATTGGGATTGAGGAAGACACATAGATACCACCCAAAAGAATGAATGATTTTTTAATGAAATAATATTCAAAAATTACCCAAACCTAAAGAATAAAATGAAAAATCAAATACAAGAGGCTTACAGAATACCAAATGTACAAAATTGTAACAGATCCACACCAAGGCAGATTAAAATAAAAATGCTTAACATTCAGCTATAGATAGAATTTTAAAGGTGTCAAGAGAAAAGCATCAGATTAAATATAGGAGGAAATCAACACAGATATTATCAGATTTCTCGCTCCATATCCTAAATGCTAGAAGGGCCTGGAACATCTTTTTTCAAGCTCTAAAAGAACATGGTTGCCAAAACTGAATCTTATACCCAACAAAACTCACTGTCAGATTTGAGAATAAAATAAAATTCTTCCATCATAAACAAATGTTAAAATACTTTGCAAATAGAAAACCTGTCTACAGAACATTCACAGCAAAATATTCCATGTGTGGGAAATAAAAACAACAATTTAAGTTAGCAAAGGGAGGAAGTACCCTAAAAGTAAAGCCAACAAAAAAGGAAAACCAATCCACATTGAAAACTAAAAGAAGCCAAAATTACCAGCAATACAAATCATATCTCAATAATAACCCTGAATTTTAATGGCCTAAGCTCATCAATCAAAAGGTGTAGATTGGCAGATTGTATTAAAAAGAAAGACCCAACATTATGCTGCCTGCAAGAGACTCACTTCACAGAAAAAGACATCAACATACTAAAGGTTAAAGGATGGGAAGAAACATACCTTGCACATGGACTCAGGAAAAAGTGGGGTTTACTCAGGTAAAGTGGATTTCAAGTCAAAGTTAGTCAGAAGGGAGGAAGAAGAATATTTCTTACTGCTGAAGGGAACCATCATTCAGGAAGAGATAACAATTGTAAATATTTATGTTCCAAATAACAGCACAACAATGTACATCAAAGACCACAACACAATAATTCTGGGTGACTTCAATACACTGATCTCACCACTGGATAGATATTACAAACAAAAACTGAAAAAAGAAACCATACAACTCAATAACACAATCAATAACTTTACCTAACACATTATATATATATATATAATATTTCATCCATCAATGAGCAAATACATTTTATTCTCAGCAGCACATAGATTCTTCTCTAAAATAGAACATATATTATGCCACAAAGCAGCCCCTAGTAAATCCAAAAAATAGAAATACTACCTTGTTTTCCATCAGATCATAATGGAATGAAATTAGAAATCAATGACAAAATAAAAAACAGAAACAACCCCAAAACCTGGAGACTAAAATATATGCTACTTAATGTAGCATGGATAACAGAAAATATAAGGGAGGAAATAAAAAAAAATTAGGAATACATGAGAATGACAATAAAACATATCAAAATCTCTGGGACACTATGAAAGCAGTACAAAAGGAAAATTCATTGCATGCAGTGCGTTAAAGGAAAGAATAAAAAGCCAACAACTAAATGACCTAAGAGTACATCTCTAAGCCATAGAAAAAGAAAAGAACAACATCAAAATAGTAGAAGAGAGGAACTAATTAAAATCAGAGCTAAAATCAATAAAATTGAAACTAAAGGAACAATTCAAAAAATAGGCAAAACTAAAAGTTGGTTCTTTGAATAAATAAACAAAATGGATGAAACCTTAGCCACACAATAAAGAAGAGAGAGAAAACAAATAAATAAAATTCATATTAACAAACAAAATATCATGACGGACATCATTGAAATATATAAGATAATTAGAAACTTCTTTGAAAATCTGTACTCCAACAAAATAGAAAGTATTGAAGACATTGACATTTTTAGAAACATATGGTCCTCCCAAACTGAATCAGGAAGTCTTACACAATTTACATAGACCAATGTTCGGTACCAACATAGAAGAAGCCACCAAATGCTTACCAGCCAATGAAGCCCAAGACCAGGTGGATCTTCAGTCAAGTTATAGAAGACCTTCAAAGAAAAGCTCATTCCAATATTCCTCAAAGTATTCCAGGATATAGAAGATGAGGGAACCCTTCCAAACTCATTCTATGAAGCAGTTACACTCTGATACCAAAACCAGATAAAGACACATCAAGGAAAAAAATTTTAGAATGGTATCTCTGATGAAAATAGATGGAAAAATCCTTAATAAAAGTTTAGCAAATCTCATATAAAAACATATAAAGAAGATAGTGCACCATGATCAACTTGGGTTCATCCCAGGGATGCAAGGTTGTTTCAACATCCGAAAATCAATAAGTGTAATTCATCACATCAATAGACTTAAGGTTATGAATCATATGATAATTTCAATTGGTGCAGAAAAAACATTTGATAAATACAGTACCCTTTTATACTCAAATCACTAGAAAAAATAGAATAGTAGAAACATTTCTCAACATTTTAAAGATTACCTATGCCAAGCCCACAGAAAATATCATTCTTAAAGGAGAAAAACTGAAAACATTCCCTTTAAAACCTGGATAAAGATGTGGATGCCCTTTTTGCCACTTCTACTCAACATCATCCTTGAAACGCTAGCCAGATCAATTAGGTAGAACAGAGAAATTAAAGGGATACAAATAGGAAAAGAAGAACTCAAGGTGTCATCATTTACTGACTACATGATGCTATATTTAGAGGATCCATAAAACTCCACCAGAAGGCTTCTAGAACCAGAATTTCTGAATTCATAAGTGAATTTAGCAAAATAACAGGATAAAAAATTTCTACACATAAGTCTAATGTATTTCTATTCATATTTGATGAATCTTCTGAAAGTGAAATTAGGAAAACTATTCCATTCACACCAGTCTCAAAAAAAAAATAAAACACTTGGCAATCAATCTAACAAAGAGGTGAAAGATCTCTACAATGAATACTACAGAACCCTAAAGGAAGAAATTTTAAAAAGCCTTAGAAAGAGCTCGCATACTCTTGAGTAGGGAGAATTAGTATTGTCAAACTGGCCATACTTCCAAAGGCACTATGCATATTTAACACAATTCCAATTAAAATCTCAATGGCATTCATCATAAAAATGGATAAAGTCATTCTGAAATTTATCTGGAAGCATAAAGACCAAGAATAGCCAATGCAGTCTGGGGTAGGAAAAGTGATGCAGGAAGTATCACAATGCCAGATCTTAAACTCTACTATTGAGCAATAGTAACAAAAATGATAAGGGATTGGCACAAAAATAGAAAGGTAGACCAAAGGTATAGAACAGAAAACACAGAGACAAACCCACGTAAGTACATATACTTCATACTAGATAAAGGTGCCAAAAACTTGCAAAGGAAAAACGGTAGCCTCTACAACAAATGGTGCTGGCAAAACTGGAAATCCATATGCAATGAAATGAAATTACACCACTGTCTCTCACCTTGTACAAAACTCACAATGGATCAAGGACCTAGGAATTAGACCAGAGACCATTCACCTAAATCATCATGTTGGTTTAAGACTAGACTTTTATAAAAGTCTCCCAGAGCACAAGAAATAAAAGCAAGAATCAAAACAATGGGATGGATTCAAACTAAAAAGATTTTTCTCAACAAAGTAAACAATCCATAATGTGAAAAAAGAGCCTACAGAGTGGGAGAAAGTCTTCTCTACATGCACTTCAGATGCAGCACTAATATCCAAATTTTATAAAATCTTACAAATCTTTACACCAAAAATGCAAACAACCCAATGAGTAAATGGGCTAAGGAACTGTGCAACACTTCACAGAAGACATAGAGGTGATGTACAAATATACAAAAAAGTATACATCATCTCTAGTAATTACAGAAATGGAATTAAAAGCTACACTAAGTTTTCATCTAACTCCAATCAGAATGGTTATATCAAGAACACAATCAATAATAAATATTGGTGTGGATGTGGGGAAAAAAGGTTCACTTATACATTGCTGGGTTGAAAACTGGTGCAGCCACCCTGGAAAGCAGTATGGAGATTCCTCAGAAAACTTGAAATAGACCCACCAGTTGACCCAGCTATCCAACTCTTTAGTTTATACCCAAGGGACTTCAAATCAGCATACTACAATGACACAGTCACATCAATGTTTATAGCTGCTCATTTCATGATAACTAGATTATTTAACCAATGTAGATTCTCTTCAATTGATGAAAGGATAAAGAAACTGTGTTATATATACACAATGGAGTACTACTCAGTCATAAACAATAAAATTGAGGTATTTACTGGTAAATGGATGAAGTTGGAGGATATAATGATAAGTGAAATATGCCAATCCCAAAAACCAATGGCTGACTGTCTTATCTGATAAGTGGTGTATGAGACATAAAATTGAGGGTATGGGGGTAAGTAAAGAATGGAGGCACTTTGAATTGTGTAGAGAATAATAGGGTGGGAGGGGTGGGGAAAGAGACAGTAGACTGACAGACATTATTACCCTATGTTCATGTATGATTTTGCAACTGGTGTGAGTCTACATTGTGTACAACCATAAAAATAATAGTTGTATTCCATTTGTGTACAATGAATCAAAATAGTCTTTAAAAATTATATATATATATTTGTATATATATATATATATAATTTAAAATTATTGTCTTGTCAGGGTATATTTGTCAATATTGATGTTTCAATTTTGATTGGTCAATGTAGATTCATTCATATCAACCCATAGGGGTAAATTTGTCATTGACTACCCATTGGGGTAGATTTTTAAATATCAATTCTTTGGTGTATATTCATTAATATTAATTCATTGGTGTAGATTTTTTCATATTGACCAAACTGAAGAGATTCCTTAATATCAACTCAAATGGTCTGAATCATTGACATAAACTCAATTAGATAGATTCATTGAAATAGACTCATTAGTCTAGATTTAGCTATATTGACATGTTGTGGTAGATTTATTAATATCTACTCATTGATGTAGATTTGTCACTGTTGTTCCATTAGTGTAGATTCATTAATATCAACAAGAAGGTATAGATTCATTGAAATCAACTCTGGTTTAGATTGGTCAATAAAGCCTCAATGAGGTAGATTCATTAATATTAATCTGTCTTGATTCATCAATAATGACTTGACAGGTTAGATTTATCAATATCTACTCATTAGTGTAGATTCATTGACATCTACTCATTGGCATAGGTTTGTAGATAACAACCATAAGTGCCGGGGTCCAGCCCTAGCAGGAGTCCATGGGTTCCACACTTTTAAGGGGGCGCGGGGAGACAGTGATGGCGATGGATGGAGAATGAAAGACACAGACTCTAGTTCTGGTGCAATCATTCCCACTTTATTCTGGGGAAGGCTGGGTTTATATACATTTTTCTTCAGGCTTTGATGACAGTCTTGTGACTAATAAAATCAAAGAAGTTTCCAAAGCATAGGCAGAAATTGTTTTTACTGAAAGATTATGAGAAAACAGTAAACTTTCAGATTATCCTTACTTAATCACCAGGGCTTGCGATTCACAGAATAAGCTGGTACATATCTAGTAGCTACTGTGGGAGGTACTTTGTGCTTAGATCTAGAGGAAACATTGTTATATATAAGTTTCTGTGCCCCAACAGGTTCTGGCTGTGCCAGTAAATGCAGTGTTTGTTTTTTGACATAATAAAAACATTCTACTATTGTGGGTTAATCATCACAGGGTTTCAACGTGTGTTTTGTCTCCATGAAGTTTTTCTGGAAATTTGTAGAATTATTCCCATCACCTCTAGCAAGATCCCCAGACTGAAGTGAGTAATATATTATTAGGAAAACTCCACAGAATAACATCTGAGCTAGGGACTCATACATCTGGCATGAGTCTTTGCAATCATCCTTCAGTGGAACTCTGTCAAGCACTGTAAGGAGAGCCAGGTGCCACCGCACATAATGGGTTCATTTGCTAATATCAACCCATCAGTGTAAACACATATATATCTACTACTTGGTGTAGATTCATTTGTATTGACCTCTCAGGATAGATTTGTCAGTATCTATTCTTCAGTGTAGATTCAGTGATATTGACCAATTGATGATAATTAGTCAATATTGACATGCAGTGAGAGATTAGATGGTATCAACTCAACTGAGTGAATTCATCAATTTTGACTCATTGGTAGAGATTCATAGAAATTGACTCAACTGGTTACTTTCATTAATATTGATATGTTGATATTAATTTGTCAATTTTGATTCATTGATATTGACCCATCAGGGTTGATCCTTCAATATTGAATCTTCTGTGATGTTGATATTGATATTCATCAATATCAATCTGTTGAAATAGATTTATCAATATCAACACTTTGTTGTAGATTTTTCAATATGGAATCATCAGGATAGATTTGCCCATATTGACCCATCAGGCTTCATTCTTCAATATTATCTCTATTGGTTAGACTTATTAATATCAACTCTCTGTTTAGATTCATCCATATTAACTGGTTCAATTTGTCTAAATGTACTCATTGGGGTATATTGTCTATATCAACCAATGGGGTTAGACTTTTTGATAACCCTTTGGTGTAGATGCATCAAAAATAGACTTCTCAAGGTAGATTAGTCCATATCAATTAATTGAGATGGATTGTTCAATATTGATGCTTATCATTAGATTCATCAATATTGACCCATCTGTGTAGATTCATCATAATTGACTCATCAGCATAGATTCATCAATAGTGACACTTCAGTGTAGATTATTTGATATTGATGAGTCTATTGATATGATAATGTAGGTTCATTGATATAGAATTTACAGGGTAGAGTTTTAAATATTGAATCATATATGTAGATTCATTGATGTAGATTCATCAGTTTTGATACATCACTGTAGACTCATCAAATTGAACTCAAAGGTTAGATTTGCCAATATTTATCAGATTAGATTTAACTATATTAACTTGTTAGGGTATATTTATCAATATTGACTTTTTGAGATAGATTCCTCAATATTGATTCATCAGGCTAGTTTCATCAATATTGACTGGACTGGGTAGATTTGTTGATATCAACACATCAGTGTAGATATATTGATATTGATATGTCAATATAGGCTGGTGTAGATTTATAGACATTGTCTCATCGATATTGATGCATGGACATTGATTCATTGATGTAGACTCACTGATATCAAACTATCAGTGTAGATTTCTCAATATTGACCCATTGTGGTAGATTCTTTTATATTGACTTATGATATAGATTTGTTGATATCAAATTGATGGTGTTGACTCATTAATATTGAATCCTCAAACATATTTTTTGATATTGACTCATCAGTGTAAGTTCATAAGCAGCAATTACCCAGGGTAGATTTATAATCAAATCAATGGTAGATTCATTGATATCAACCCATCAGTATAGATTAATTGATATTGACTTAAAGGCATGTATTCATCAATTTCAATACTTCAATGTAGGTCAGTTGATATAGATTCAATGAGGTATATTCATGAATATCAACTCACCAGGGTAGTTTTGTCAATATCAACTTGTCAGGGTCATTTGTTGATATCAACCATAGTGGTAGATTCTCACTGACATTTTCTTTTTTTTAATTAACAATCGTAAATTTACATAGGGCAATGTTGTTTAATTCATTGTTATTTTTCCTTCCCCCGACCCCTCTTTTCCCTCTATGCAGTCCTTCCTTCCTCCATTCTTACCATCCTCCTTATCCCTAACCCTAAACCTAACCCTAATCCTAATGATAACCCTTCCTACTCCCCCTTATATGTCCTCATCTGCTTATCAGCGAGATCATTCATCCTTTAGTTTTTTGAGATTGGCTTATCTCACTTAGCATATCCTCCAATTTCATCCATTTGCCTGCAAATACCATAATTTTATCATTCTTCTTGGCAGAGTAATATTCCATTGTATATATATGCCACAGTTTCTTTATCCATTCATCAACTGAAGGGCATCTAGGTTGGTTCCACAATCTGGCTATGGTGAATTGAGCAGCTATGAACATTGATGTGGCTGTATCTCTATAGTATGCTGATTTTAAGTCCTTTGGATATAGGTCAAGGAGTGGGATAGCTGGGTCAAATGGTGGTTCCATTCCAAGATTTCTGAGAAATCTGCATACTGCTTTCCAGAGTGGCTGCATTAATTTGCAACCCCAAGAGCAATATATGAGTGTACATTTTTCCCCACATCCTCGCCAACACCTATTGTTGCTTGTGTTCTTGATAATCGCCATTCTAATTGGGGTGAGATGAAATCTTAGGGTAGTTTTGATTTGCATTTCTCTTATTACTAGAGATGTTGAACATTTTTTCATATATCTGTTGAATGCTTGCACATCTTCTTCTCTGAAGTGTCTGTTCATATCCTTAGCCCATTTGTTGATTGGATTGTTTGTATTCTTGGTGTAGAATTTTTTGAGTTCTTTATAGATTCTGGAAATTAGCGCTCTATCTGAGGTATGAGTGGCAAAAATATTCTCCCACTCTGTAGGCTCACACTAACATTTTCATGTCAGCATATTTGTCGATATTGAATAGAGTAGATTTGGTGATATGTACTCATTGGTGTTGATTCATCTATATCTGCTCATCATTGTAGATTCACGAATATCAACCCATCAGTGTAGATTCATTAATATCTACTTTTTGGTGTAGATTATTTTATATCAACCCTTAGGGTAGATTTGTCAATATTAACCCATCAGGGTAGATTTGTCAATGTTCATATGTCAATATCGATTTGTCATTTTAGATTCCTTGATATTGACCTGAAAATGTAGAATTTTCAATATGAACTCTTCTGGGTGTATTCATCAATATCAACCCATTGGTGTGAATTTGATAATATCTATCACTGGGGAAGGTTCCTTGATATTAAATCATCAGGATACATTTATCCATATCAACCTATTGGGGTAGTTAGCAGGAGTAATGGAACTGGTGAAACATTATAATTGTCTAGCATAAAGGTTCATCTATTCCCAAAAGATTTGTGACTGAGATCAAGGTTAGAGCTTAAAAGACTCTTACACAGAGCCTCCTCATGCAGGGTTTTACAACAGCAGCTAAATATCCTGTGCCATTGCACAGAAAAATTCCCAGGCACCAGTCATGCCACAGTCATGAGGTCATCAGAGACCCCCAATCTGAGTCACTGCTCTCCCATCCTGTCACCACTCTGCACAGAAATGTACTCATTTGGGTAGATTCATCTATATCATCCAATGGGGTTACAATTGTTGATATCAACTTGATGGGTTAGATCTGTCAATATTGATTCAATTGGTTTGATTGGTTACATTTGTCAATATCAATTCATTGGGATAGACTCATCAAATTTGACCCATTGGGTTGATTCATCAATATTGACTTGATGGCATAGATTTAATGATATGGACCCATAGGGGTAGATTTATCAATTTCAAACTGTAGGGGTAGATTTGTCCATATGAACACATTGGTGTAGATTCATCAATATTGATATGTTGGGTAGATTCATTGAAATTGATGTGTTGACATTGATTCATTGATGTAGACTTGTCATTATTGACTCATCTTTGAAGATGCAAAGATATTAACTCATCAGGGTAGATTTGTTGATATTGACTCTTCCATGTAGATTTATAGTTATCAAGCCATTTGTGTTGATTTGCTGAAATTAAACCTATGGGGTAGATTCATCAATATTGACCTGCCAAGGCACATTTGTCAACATCGACCCATCAATGAGGTTTGGTCAATTTTGACCCATTGGGTTAGATTTGTTCATATTGACACATCGGAGTAGTTTTGTCACTATTGATACATGCAAGTAGATTCA
Source organism: Sciurus vulgaris (assembly GCF_902686455.1). Lineage (NCBI taxonomy): Eukaryota > Metazoa > Chordata > Mammalia > Rodentia > Sciuridae > Sciurus > Sciurus vulgaris. The sequence continues at coordinate 2,137,688 of NW_027632409.1, forward strand.
TAAATATTGACTTGTAGATTGTTCATTATCAATTTTTCATTGTCAATGATATGATGTAGATTACTTGATGCCAACCTGTTGGGTAGATTTGTGGATATCAACTTGTCAGTGTAGATCATCAGAATTGACCCATTGGTGTATAGTCATCAATATCAATCCATCAAGGTAGATTCATCTGTATTGACCCTTTGAAGTGTATTTGCCAATATTGAATCTTTGGTGCATATTCATTGTTATTGACTTGTCTATGTAGATTCCTCCAAACCAACCCATTATGTTAGAACAGTCAATATCAACTTGATGGGATATATTCACTGATGTCAATCATAGGTGTTGATTCATTGATATTGATTCATTGGTGTAGATTCATTGATATAAACCAATTGGAGCAGATTTCTTGATATTGACTCTTCAGTGTAGATTCATTCATATTAATCCATTCAGTTAGATTCATCAATATCAACTTGATGGGGTAGATTCATGAAGTTGACCTGTAGATGTTGATTTATCTATATTGACCATCAATGTAGATGTTTTGATATTGAACTATCCATGCTGATTCATCACATATTGATTTGTCAGTATTGATTCATATAGATAGCTTCATTTATATTGAACTGTCAGGGTATATTCATCAATATCAACTCTTCTGTATATATTCATTGTTATTGACCTAAGGGTAGATTTGTTGATATTGATTTTTTGGTGTAAACTCATCAATATTGAATATTGGTGTAAATTCTTCCATATCTACCCATTGGGGTAGATTCAACAAAATTATTTCAATTGGGTAGGTTTAATAATATGAACATATCAGTGTAGATTTTTTAATATTGACTCATTGGTCTAGATTCATCAATATTGACTCAAAGGTTTATATTCATCAACTTTGACACATTGGAGAAGAAACATATATGTGGACCCTTCAGCATAGATTTGTTGATATTGACCCTTAGGCATACATTCATCAATATTGACTCATTGGTGTAGATTTGTTGATATCTACTTGTTGGGGTATACTGTTCAATATTGATTTGATGATATCAACTCTTCAAAGCAGATATGTCAATATTGACTTAATGGGGAAGGTTTGTCAATATCTACTCACCTGTGTAGATATCGCAAAATGGGACCATCAGTGTAGATTCATGAATTATGACTCATCAGGTTAGATTCATTAATATCTACTCACTGGGGTACATTCATTGATATCAACATATTGAGGTAGATTCATCAATATTGACTCTATGGGGTTTATTGATATTGACACATTGATGTAGACTCATTGATAATGATTCTAAGGTATATTTGTTAATATCAACAGTGGAAAGATTTGTTGATATTGATGTGTTGATATTGATTCATCAATGTAGATCTGTCAATATTGACTCAACAATGTACATCAATTCACTCACCATGATAGATTCTTCATATCCACTATTCTGTATAGTTTTGTCGATATCAACGCATTCTGGTAGATTCATCAAAATCAACCAGTCATGGTAGATTCTCTGATATCAACTAAACTGGGCAGATCCATCAATATTGATTTTTTGAAATCAATTTGATGAAGTAGATTTATCAATATTTACTAGTCCATGAACATTGGTTGACATTGATGTGTCTGGGTAGATTTGTTGATATTGACTCTGGTGGAGATTCATAGATATCAACTTATAGGGGTAGACTCATCAATATTGATTTGTCAATATAGATTTGTCAATGTAGATTCATTGATATCAACCCATTGGGGTATATTTTTTGATATCTATTTTTCTGGTTATATTCATCACTATCTATCCTCCTCATCAGTGTAGATTTGTTTATATCAACCTGTCGGGGAAGATTTGTCAATATCAACCCATCAGAATAGATCCATCAATATCAATGGTTTGATGTAGATTCATTGATATCAATACTTTTGTGTAGATTCATCAATATCAACTCACCAGGGTATATTCATAAATATAAATCTATATACATTTGATGATAAAGACTTGACTTGGTTGATTTGTCAATATTGACTCATTGGTGGAGATGTATAGATATCAACTTGTAGGGATAGATTCATCAATATCAATTTATTGATATGGATTCATCAATGTAGATTCATTGATATTGGTCCATTGGTTTTTATTTGTTGATATCTACTCTTCTGGTATAAATGTCAGTATCTAACTGTTGATGTAGGTTCATCAATAATGACTCATTGGAGTCAATTCATCCATATCAACCCATTTTATAGATTCATCTATTTTAACTATTCTGGATAGATACATTGACATCAACCCTTCATTGTAGATTCATCAAAATCAACACAGCAGTGTAGATGCATTGATACTGATTAGTCAATATCAATTTGTCAATATAGATTTGTTGATACTAACTTGACAGTGTAGACTCATGAATATTGATTTATCATGGTAAATTCATTGTTACTGATTTTGTTCCTTAACATGTACTTTTAGAAATGCTTATTCTATTTCTGTTAAATCTAATTCATTTAATTTTAACTTATGGTATCCATGACATCCAAGATTTTACACCAACCTACCTAACAATTTAAGTCATTATATTTTGCTGAAGACACATTCTATAAGAAATATATATTATACTTTAACCATTTTAGATAAATTAACATTATATTGATTGCTTGACTGCTTAGAGAAATGAATAGTTAAGTAAATTTAAAGACATCCTTACTTTTATCTATTTAGCCGATAATAGTCATGTGAACTGAAAGGCACTCTGATCCATTTTATTGTAGATTCATTAATTATATATATATATATATATATATATATATATATATATGCCAATATTGGCACCATATACAATGCATATAGGCAAATGATATATGCAGATGCAACATACAATAAACAGGTATGCACACATATGCATAAAACTGATATAAAACAAATAATTTATAGTTTTTGATTCACAGTAATGAAACAAAATAACTTCAGGCTTCAAATATTTATTGCACATAATGTCATATTTAACCACTGAGATATTAAAATAAAGCTGGTCACAAATTTTTATAAAATATGTGCAGGACCTGTGCAGTTGGAGATATAATGTGTAGAATCTACCAGCCATGGAGAAGACTAAAATCAAAGGTTCATGTGGGCTACTCATTCTCCAAGGTGGAAGATTCACTCTCATTTTCATCATTGTGTATTCTCCAAACTTAGGTCTTTTCTAAAGAAATCTCTTCCATTCCAGGGTATTTATGAATTAACTTTTGAATAATTGGACTCTGAGTAAAGACAGTAGAAGAAGACATTAGGAAAGAAACTCCAAGAACACAATACAATGCCAACTGATGCAGGACCAAAGCTGAATCCACAAAAATACCCTGGAACTCAGAAAAACACAGAGGCTTTGAAACATGTCACAGTATAAAATATTACACAACTGGATCAGATTAAAGTCAGCTCAGATATGAGAAAACTCGGGGAGAACATGAAGTGCAGTGTAGTTAGTAAAGAGGGTTTTTAAAGGAATCTAATTTGTACTTGCTGGGGTGTGTAGGGAAGTCTCTCTGAGGTGTGTAGAGACTGTTGTTGAGGTAAGTAGGAGAGGTTTTCTTTGATGTAAATGAAGGTTACTTTGAGGTGTGTAGAGAGAACTCTGAGATTGGTAGCTTGCAGCCTCTGATCTGTTTAAAGGAACTTCTATAAGGTCCATAGAAGAGATCTTTGATGTGTGTCAGAGGTCTCTACCATGTTTGTGGGTGGTCCTTCTGAGATGAGTTGCGAGGGGTCACTCAGCTGTATAATGAATGTGTACTGAGATAAACAGAAAGGACTCAGTGAGTTATTTCTGGAGGGCCACTTTAGATGAGTAGTGAGAGCTCTGTAAGAGAAGTAGGGAGGACAAACTGATGTAGAAGGGAGGACATTAAGTGTGAAATGGGGCCTATGTCACATGTAGGTCAGATTTGCTGAGATGTGTAGGGAAGACACTTTGAGGTTTGTAGTGTAGGTTCTCTGAGGTGTATATTGAGGGCTCATTTAAATGCATAAGAATAGTATTCTTATGTGTGTATGAGGGCTTTCATGGGTGTGTAAGGAGTTTTATATTAGATATGCCAAGGGATCTATGGAGGTGTAAATGGACATTATAACTGAGTAGAGATGTTAACACAGTTGTGGAGAAAGGACCACCTGAAGTGAATAGTGATATCTCTCTGATATGGGTAGGGAGAAAACACTGTGTTGTGATGGGAGGGTTTTTTGAGGGTTATTTTTAGTATAATAAATCTCTGAAGTGTTTGTGAGAGCTTTCAATGGACATGGGGGATCTCTTAGGTGTGTATATGCAGCACCTACAAATGAGTAGGGAGAGTTTGGATAGAAGTGAGATCTATCTCTGTTGTGTTTGTAGCACTGGTTGAGATATGTAGCTTGAGCATTCTGATGTTTGAATCAACATCTCTCTGGTGTTTACAGGGAGTGTTTGCTGGGATGTATATGGAGGGTTATCTAAGTTGTTTGGGTGTTGCTCAATAAAGTGTGGAGGAAGCATCCCTAAGCTGTGTATAGATGGCACATTGAGGTGTCTAGGAGGTATCTTGAAGTGAGTATGATGGGGTTGCTTTAGATGTGTAGAGAAATAAGTCTGTGGTGTGTAGGAAATGTTCTCTGTGGTGTTAAAACAGGTTCTCTTTGTGTAGGGATGTCTCTCTGATGTAAGTAGGGAGGGCCTTATGAAATGTGTAGGGTGGATTTATAATGTTTGTCAGTGGACTTCTTTCTGTGAGAGGGAGGGCTCACATAACTGAATAAGTAGGGGTTTTGCAATGTATAGGAAAGACCTTTGAGGTGAGTGGAAAGAGCTCTCTGAGATGTGTAGTGAGGGATTTCTGAGGTGAGTAGAAATTCTCTCTGAGGTGTTTAAAGAGCACCATATAGAAGTATAGTTAGTACAAAGGTCTTGTATAGAAATTTAATTTGTACTCAGGAAGGTATATAAATATATATGTCTGCCTGAGGTTGTCTACACAAGTAGGTACTAATCTTGATATAAGGATGGTTTCCATTGATGTTTTTGGAGCATATTATAATATTTGTAGAGAGGGGTCTCTCAGATTGGTAGTGTGCAGCTTCTGAGCTGTGTAAAGAGGTGTGTATGAATTGTGTAAGAGGGCTATATGATGCTTCTCCTAGGAATCCTTTTTGTGTGTGAGAGGGCTGCCTGAATTGAAGTGGGATGGCTCACATAGTTGCACAGCGTGTGTGCACTGGAAATTGTAAAGAACTCAGTGAGCTGTGTTTTGAGGGTCATTTGAGGTGAGTAGTAACAGTTTGGTGAGATGAGTAGGGAGGAAAACTGGTGTAGAAGGGAGAGCACAATGAGTTTAAGGTAGATTAGTCCTAGGGTTAGGGTTTAGGGTCAGGGTCAAATCATGGTCAGTTTCAGGGTCAGAGAGGACTCTGTGGCATGCAAGGAGTACTTAGGTTTATGCTTAGGGTTAGGGTTAGGTTCAGAGTAAGAGTAAGTATTCATGGTGTACAGGGAAGGCCATGGTAGAAAGTCAAAATTGTTCTTTGAGGTGTGTATATTGAGAACTCTGTGAGGTGAGTGTATAGGCTCTTTGAGGTATTTATAGAGGGCTTACAAAGAAACATTGTTTCTTCTTGCAAAGTAGTATGGATTTACTCACTGAGTTATGTAGGGTCTTCTGTGATGTGCATAGGAACTGCTCTGGATTTGAGTATGGAGGGTACACTTTGTTGTGTATGAAGGTTTAACTGAGTTGTGTAGAGAAGTCTCTCTGAAGTTGGTAGCATGTGACCTCTGAGCTGTGTATTGTAGATTTTATGAGTTGTACAGGATGGTTCTATGATGTGTGTTAGAGAGCTACAAGAAGTGTGTGTGAGAGTCCTTTCAGTTGAGTTGGGAGGGCTCACTCAGGTGTATAGACAGGGTGCACTGAGATGGGGAGAAACAGTTCATTTGGTTGTGTTTGTATGTGTTTTTTGATATGAGTAGTGTGATATATTTTAGATGAGTAAGGAAGACAAATTGATGTAGAAGGGAGGGTCCCATGAAGTGTGGAAGGGAAATCTATATGGTCTGAATTTAGGAATAATGGAGATAAGTAGGCTGGACTCTGAGATTTGCCATGTAGGATAGCCAAGTTGTGTAGTGAAGAATAATTAAAATTCAGAGGTATAGAATTCTGATGTGTGTTTCAAGGGATCTCAGAGTTGTGTAGGGATGTCTATATTGGGTGGGCAGTTGGATCTATGATGGCTGTAGGAGGCCTGTTTGACATAGAAGATATACTATCTCAGTTATGTAGGAAGGGATTTCTACAGTGAATAGTGAGATCTCTGATATGAGTAGCAAGAATAAACTCAGGTGTGGTGAGAGGAATATTTGAGGATAGAAGAGAGAAACTGTGAGGTGTTTTGGTAGGACACTCAGATGAGTATCATGGGGGTTCTTTTAGGTTCATAGTTTTGACTCTTGGAGGTAAATATGGAGGGCTCATTGGTTAGTTTTGAAGGCTACAAGAGATGTGTAGGTATGGTTTGCAAAGTTTTGTTGAAAGGGCATTCTGAGGTTTGCATAGGAGCCTCTCTGAGATTTGTAGGGAGGGTTGTTGAATGAGGTGTATAAGGTGAGTGCTCATTGGTAAAAATTAAGAGATAACTGAGGTGTGTATTTGTGGATGTCTATGGTGAGTTTGAAAGGAGGTCTCTATGAGCTGTGTAACAGGGCCCTCTGAATACTGAAATTATGGCATTCTGAGTTGTGTAGAGGCATGGTGTGTGGGTGTGTAGCAACAGTTGTCTGGTCCCAAAATTGATACAGTGTTTGAAATATAGTGTGCGTAGGAAATGTGTATAAGGTGTGTATTGCTGGCCCTCTGATTTCTGTAGAAAGGGCACGTGATATGAGTAGGTCTGGCTCTGCACTGTGTGGAGAGGTGACTGCTATGTGTGTAGAAAGTGTTCACTAAAGTGTGAAGGGAAGGATCTCTGAGATTTGTAGTGCAGATGATTTGAGGAGTGTAGGAGGAATATATGAGGGGTAGAGAAGGGCTTTTGTCTACATAGGAGTGCTCTCTTTCATGTAGTTATGATCCTCACAAGTGAATAATGAAATCTGTCTGATATGACTAAATAGAACAAATGAGATATAATGGGAGTATTCCTTGAGTATAATAGGGGGAATCTATACAGCGTTTAGGAAGGCCACTCAACAGTGTATCCAGAGTCTTCTCTGAGGTGTGTCAGGCCAACCCTCAGAGGTGAGTAGAGAAGGCATTTTGGTGAGTAGTAAGTTGTATCCAAGTTGTGTAGTAGGGTGTGTTCTTGTTTGTAGTAGGAAATCTGAGGTTTGAATTAACATCTCACTGGAATTTACAGGAAGTACTCTCTGAGGTGTATAGGAAAGGCTTTGTGAGTTGTATAAGTGTTGCTCAATAAATTGTGGAGGGACTGTCCCTATGGGGAATATGAATGGGAATTTGAGTTGTGTGGAAAAAACTCTTGGTATTAGTAGGGAGTCATTATTTAGACAGGTAGGAAAGTGAGTTTGAGGTGTGAAGAAAAGATTATCTGTAGTGTTAATTGGGTTCTAATTTTTATGTAGGGTGGGCTCTCTGACATGTAGGGAGAATCCTCTGAGGGGTGTAGCAGGGCTTTATGAGGTTTGTAGGAAGGCTTATTGATGAGAGTGTAAGTGTTCACTTAAGTGAATGAAAGGGCTATTTGCAGTGTATAGGAAAGATCTCTTTGGTGAGTCAAAAGTTTTCTCTGAGGTGTGTGTTGCAGTATCTCTGAGGTAAGTAGAAATGCTCTCTAAGGTGTTTAGAGAAGACTTTCTAAGAAGTATAGTTACTAGGACTTGTGATGTACTAATTTGTACTCACTCAAATATGTAGTTATGTCTCTCTGAGGTGTGGAGGGAATGATTTAAGGTGGCATTCTTTTAAAGGATATTATCACAGCTTGGTCAACATCAAATTCAATGTGTCACAAACATAAACACACAGAGACCAAAAACTTCTGAGGGTCTCGTGCTCTCTAAATGGGAATGTGAGTGGAGGGTTAGACTCTACTCACTTCCAAAGTCCTGTTCTGTTTCACCTCTGGTCTTCTTGGGAAATATCACCAGAGTTGTTGATCCCAACATTGATACAGTGCTTCCAATCTTGGGAATGATTCCTACTAGGGTCTTCCCTGAGAAATAAACATCCAAAGATGAGAAGACAACAAGAACTCATGGTTCTGAACTTGCTGTCTCAACTCAAGTGAGCAGAATGGGAGTTTATCTGAAATGTGGGTGCCTAGCTACTAGGGTTCCAAGTTCTGTGCGTTCCACTGCCAAGGAAGTGAGGTCATTTCCTTGGGGACTCCATACTAAAAGCCCTTTCTCACACAAGATGGTTCTAATGGTCCATTTATATGGCGGTTTCTTCCATCTTCTTTTGACATATATACAAGTAAACATGGTTACACCAACACACCAAGAATGTTGTCCCTAGGCTGTCTCAGGTGTAGCCAACTCACCTGGTTTGTAGAGACAGTTTGGATCAGACACATTTCTTCCTTGTGGCCATGTGTGTGGTCCTGAAGAAGTCATTATGCCTTAAAAGTCCTGAATACTTTTGCCATTTATTCCCCTGTGATTATTCTAGTATATGCTTTTGAAGTTGTCTTCAAGTGTATAAGGCCATTTATATACCTACCCCTTGGGAATTCTAATGTTTGAGTCATGTGTCTGTAATGCACCAACATACAGAAAACACAGCGCAGAAAAAGGGGGACAAGGGATGACATACACCTCTACCCTGATGTGAGTCCAACAGTAAAATGGGGAAATGAACTTGTACCTTCTCCTGTTGCCACTTTGTCCCCCTGGAAGTTTGTCATGACTGATTTTCAGAGATAGACTCCCAGTGCCATAGACCTTCCAATGTTTCCTGTGAAATTTAGAATTGTTTCAATATTTCATCTCATTGTAGGATATGGGTACACTACAAGGGATCACTGGGATCAGAGAATTCTTTTGTCCAAAACCTGTAGCTTTTCCATCTAAGTGAATCCACATCAGCATCTGGTTTCAAAGAAATATAAACCAGCAAGAAACATGGTATTTCACTTCCAAGATGTAGTCATCAGAAGTCTCATTTCTTTGTCTCCATAGTCCCATAGCAGTGGCACTGCTATAATTCCAGTGATTTTTTGGAACATTTTTGGTGGCAGCAGGCAAAGTTCAAGAGACCACATTAAATTGCAAGAAATTGGCATTTCTGTTTCCATTTCTAAATTCCTCACAAAGATGAAAACATTTTGGTTACAAAATTCATGATTTCAAATGTTATCAAGAAGAAGTGATGGTGTGAAACCAATAAAACTTTGTTCAACACCATGGCCATATCCATGGGAGTGGAATTTTCTTTCTCTATTTCTTTAGAGAACATCTGCATTGCTTCTTTCAATGTCACAGCAGGTTACTTCGTTTTGTGTGTGTTGTTGAAGACAGTTTCTTTTTATTCTTCCAACTAAAATTTGGAAAGAAGGTCCCAGTAGAAGAACAGAGAACTAATATAGAAGCCAATATTTATTTAATAGCTAAGGTTACTGGAGCAGAGACTAGGACTGAAAATTCAGTTTTGTAAAATTGAAAAGGACTAGGTAACCACTCTTTTCAGGGGATAGTCATTAATCTAATGCAGGTTCACTGAGTGCCCTGTGCCCACTTTTGTATGAACACAAGAAGTTGATGATCTTCTCTTCCATTAAAAAACATCTAAAGTTAACAAACCATCTCAAAGGCTTAGAACCATCTTGCTTCTGCACAGAGAACAAATTGGCTTCTCATTATCTTCCACAAAGGTGAGAGTCTGATGTTAGACCACTGGCTTGGAAAGACTTGAATATCAATACTCATGCTAAGCCCTGAGGCACAAGTAAATTTGAAAAAAGGAAATAGTCCTTTTTTGTAAGCTGGTAAAAATCAAAGTCATGGAAAATTCTCCCCTCTTAACTCCTGCTCCTGTATGTATTCATCTTATGACATTATGGCATTATGTGATAACGCTCCCTATCCACTAACTTTCTTCACAAAGGAGAAAGGGCCCTGTATGAGCTTTGGCAGGCCTGATAGGACCTTGAAATGAGCAGATCAGTCTATTTTCAAGTCACTGTAAAAAGCTTTTAAGCTAACATGGTTAGCTAGTGATAGTTTCTCTTCATTGACCACTGTTGGAAAATGTCTAAAAATTGATTTCCTGGGATTGTTGCTCAATTTTCCAAAACAAGAAAAGAAAAAGAAATCACAGAAAAGGGGTCAAGGATTCTGGGTTCAAGACACGTTTGATTCCACAGGAAACAGATTCACTGTCTTAACAAACAAGTCCCATGAATAAATATATCAATAATGTATTAGTCCCTTGCCTCTAATATATCTTTCTACCAATATTCTTAATATGGTTCTGTACCCAGTTATCCCAGTGCTGACTTTCACACTCTAAAGTACATCATCTACAGATCAAAACACTGAGGCACCAAACTCTGAGGGCTGTACTATTCTCATTCAAGAATAGCATCCAAGAAAAAGGTGTCATGTGCCAAACTGTAAAAGGAAATATTACAAGAACATACATTCTTTTAAAATCATGATTTTTCTGACAGCTAGATGAATGTAGATAAAATAAAAATTTTAAGTGATATATTATGACCACAACTTCCCTAATGAAATCCAAATTAGGCAAATACAGTGATTAAAGGCACAGTGTGAAACCCAGAACTATCAATGTTAGTGCGAGGTTGAGACACCCTGGAAAAAGAGTCCACAGAATTTGCCCTCTGGTCTTGTGTTAGCAAGGAGAAGCAAGGCAGTGCAGGCTTCTTCTGTCCCTCCTCATGTCCTCTCATCTGCACCTGTGTACTAAGGGTATGGTGATCCTGACATAAAGACCATGGAAATTATGGGCCACTTGGTTTGTCTCAGGTGCAAGACTGTAACTCAGATCTGAAGTGTCAAATCCCAGGTGACATGAAGCCCTGTATATGATTGAGGAATGTTTCATTGCAGTTGCAGTATTGGTGACATGCTCCTTCCAGAGAAGTTGTACAAAGATAATATTTTCTTTGTGGCTTGATTAGGTGCCTTCTGAACTCTTTCAGTTACTGGGCATGGTTTGTTTCTAGTGGAGCCTGTTAACAACTTGCATCCTGGTTAGGGTTAGTGCTCTGTCTTAACACCCTGCTTGCTTCCAGTGAAGTTCACATACAGCAGCCCTAGTAATGAGGATTCTATAATAATATGGATTCTTTAATAGAACTACAGTTCACAGGACAACTATTATATCACTTTTGAAAGGTATAGTATTGGTAATACTATTAATAACTAAGGACAGATATTGAATTATCTTGTATTTTATTATGATGCTATTTTTGCATAATAGTCTACATAACAGCTATTATATTTGTTATGGATGCTCTTTTACACCTCTCCTATCAATATCTAAGATCTATAAAAGCTTTATGTTAATATTAAATGCTATACTATGAATAATGTAATAGTATTAAAACCTAAGGGCCATTACTATATTAGTTTTACTTTCTATAGTAAGAATATTACATCAATTTTAAAAGGCAGCTCTCATATTAGTTTTATACATCATAGTATGGATATCATATTAGTATTAAAAGCCACAGAAAAACCTTTAGGTCATTTTTAGAAATGTAAGTATGTATATCATCTTAGGATTAAAATCAACACAGTAGTTAATACATTAATTTTAATGATAACTCATAAAAATTATTTAATGCCAAAAATGCAGATATTTTATAAGCATTTATAAGGCAGAGAGCCTTATAAATGTATAATATAAATATGCTAATGTTAAATGCTACAAAACACCTGTTTACTAGTTTTAGATGCTATATCAAGGATATTAAATGGATATTAAAATTCACAAGTAAGTCATATTGGTTCCAGGGTTTATGGAAATGATGGCATATAGTAATATTAAAGGCTACAGGACATATATTTCATTGGTTTTGTAGGCAATAACATGGATGTCATATTAGTATTTCAAAGTAGAAGGGAGCTAGTATATTCACTTTACAGGCGAGGCTATGAATAATACATTAGATTTAGAGGCCACAGCACAGCTTCTATATTCATATTTGATACTCTAGTTCGGATATATTAGTATTTGAGTATTCTGAATGACTGTGATATCCATTTCTGATGTTGTAATATAAGACAAATTATATTAACATTAATGGTCAGAAAAGCTTTTTGGGGGCTGTGCCATGTTGACAGTGCCAGAACAGCTCCTGATCACATCAGCAGTGAGGTGGTTAATTGACATAAGCACACTCAGGTGATTTATCATCCACGCACACAGTGTATGCACATGTGTTCTCAAGCACTCCTAATTGTTCCTGCTCGGACATCTAGAGTCTTGTTAATCTTTGCGAAAGAGGCGTGGCCCTGCTCTCTGCCTCCTGGAGGTGATATAAGCGTAGGTGGAGCGAGACAGTGGAACTCAGCATCTAGCAGACACAGCAGAAGAAGAAAGAAAAGACAGCAGAACACAGCAGCTAGCAGGAATAGGGCAAGCAGAAAGAAAAGATAGCACAACAGCAGCTAGCAGAAAGCGGCGGAAGGCAGATCACAGAGCGGAGAACTGAGATGCATCACTAAAGCACCTCAGGTAGACGCACCCTTAGTTCACAGGATGCAGGATGCACCAGTAGGAAGCAGCAGACCTTAAGCAAGGTGTAGCAAGTCTCTCTTCCTCTAAGCTCTAAGCAAAGCCTGTCTTTCTCTCAAAGTTTCTCTCTCTTAAGCAGTCTCTCTCTCTCTCCTCTCAAAGCAAGTAAGCCTCATTTTCTCTATCCTCAATAAACAAGCAAGCAAGGAAGCAGCCCAGAGATAGAAGTGGCTCAGTTTCCAGTCCACCACCCATAAGACCCATGCAAATTGTTGCTGCAAGCAGTGACAAACATCCGCAGATTTGGTACCACAAAGAGCCAGCGACACAGCTCTTGTATAGTTTTCCATGCTACTGTATGCATATACTGTTAAAAAAAAAAGGAAATGTAAAAGCCAAAATAGGAATATTATATTATTATTGAAGTCTAAAGGGGAATTATTATATATGTTTTTGATGGTCACTATGGATATTATAATCATCTTTAAGGTCCCAGGAAGTCTACTATATAAGTTTAATGTGGAATAGTAAGAATATTTCTTTAGCATTAAAGACCACGTGGCAGCTATTACTTTTAGAGGGTATAACAAATTTATCACATTAAAATTAAGGGTAACAAATCAGGGAGCTATTCTGTTAGTATGAATGGCCAGAGGCTATTGATTACAGCAGTTTTAATGGTAAAATATGAATTATAATATCAGTATAGAAAAACAAGGGACAGTTAAAAAATAATTCTTTTTAAAATTTAATTTATGTTTTGTGTGTGCTCAGGATTGAACCTAGTGCCTCACTTGTGTTAGGCAAGAGCTTTAACAGTAAGATGCAAACCCAGCACCACAGGACAGTATTTATATGAGTTTAAGAGGCCACATATTCCATATTACATAAATTAGAAAGGACTTGGGAAACTATTCATTTTGGATGTAAAATGATTGATAATATGTTGGCATTGAAAGCAAAAGGACATCTACTATGTTAATTATAAATTCTAATGTATGAATATTATGTTAATACTAAAGGACACAGTGCATACTAAGGATATTATGTGAGTGTGAGCAGTCACATTAAGGGTATTAGTGTCTTCAGTCACGGTGAGTGTATTATTTGTCAGTTTCCACAGTGAGGATATTATCTTAGTGTTGGAAGTCAAGTGTGAGCATTACACGAGTGTCAGAGGCCAGAGTGAGGTTATTTATGTGTTTCTCAAGTCAGAGTTATGATATTATGTGAATGTAAGTGGTCAAATGAGGTAGGCATTAGATTTTGTTTTGGTGAATATTCATGTGTGAAAAAGCATGATACTCACAATGATCTCAATCACATAAAATGGGATGTTGTGTATATATACTCATGACCTGGAAGGCATGTCCAAATAAACTACTTGCAAATTAATAACTTCGTTCTTTGCTTGTATTTTTATTTTTTCTGTAATTTACATGTTAACCTTTAAAAAATAAATGATTTTTTACAAAAGTGTTCAAGTGAGGATTGTATATGAATGTATGAGTCCACAGGGCAAATACTTTGTGAATATTTTAGGTCACAATGGAGATATTATGTGAGTGTTAGAGGCCAAGGGAGAATATTATGTAAAACGGACCAGAATGAGAATAAGTAAGTGTCATAGACCACATAAGTATATTCTGTGTCATTGGCTATAGTGAGGTGATTACCAGAGTGTCAGAGGCATTGATAAGGTATTATCAGAGTGTTGGTAGACAGATTAAAGATATTATGTGAATGTGAACTTCCAGAGTGAAGATATTATGTGTCAGAGGCCAAATATGAGGGTAATATCTGTATTTCAGTGGCTACAGTGATGACAGTTTGTCAAGGTTAGTGGTCAGAGGCCAGATAAGGACTTCATTTGAGTGTCAGATGATATAGTGAGGATGTAATGTGAGTATAAGAGGTCACATGGAGGATATTTTATTTGTGTCAGAGACGAGAGGAAGAGTATTATATAAGAGTCAGAGGTTACAGTATGGACATTATGTGCACATAATTATTCACAGTGAGGTTATTATGTGAACATCAGAGTCCAAAGTGAGGGTATTATGTGAATGTGAGAGGTCACATGTTATTATGTGAGTTTCAGAGGTCACAGTGAATATATTTTGTGAAAGTCAGAGGCCACATTGAGGTTTATTTGTGAGTGTCAGTGGCCACAATCAGGGTTTTATGAGAGTATCATGGTAACAGTGAGGGAAGTTTTTGAGTCAGACCAAGGGAAGATATGTGATTGTCATGGCAACAGTGAGTGTATTATATGAATGTCAGAGGACACAGGATATTGTGTGAGAGTCAAAGACCACAGTGAGGACATTGTGTGTCAGAAGGCACAGTGAGGATTTTATATAAATATTTGAGGCCACACTGATGACATTATATCAGTGTCAGAGTCTAGACTTAGACTATTTATTGAACATCAGATGTTTCAGGGAAGATATTCAATGAGTGGCATTTGTCACAGTGGTCACATTGAGAATATTAAGTGTCAGAGCTAAGAGTGATGATATTATGTGAGTGTCAGAGGCTACAGTGAGGGAATTATGTGAGACTTATTGGCCACAGTGGGTATTATATTAATATCAGAATCCACATTGAGAATAGTATATGAATGCCAGAGGTCACTGTAATGATATTCTGTGAGTTTCAGAGACCAGAGTGAGGGTATTAAGTAAACATCAGAGGTTTAATTCTGTATATGATATAAGTCTCAGAGGCCAGCGATGGTATTAAATGAGTGTCAGAACCAAACGAGGATAATATGTGAGTGGCAACTGTCCCAGGAAGGATATTGTATGAGTGTCAGAGGCTACAGTTGGGATATATTGTCAGTCACAGGGCCAATACTGTGGAAATTATGTGGTTGTCAGTGGCCACAATGAGGATGTTTTGTCACATCAGGGGCAGCATGAAAAAATTATGAGTGTCCCAACACACAGTGACTGTTTGGACCATAGAGATTGTATTATGTGAGTGTCAGAGGTGACAATTATATTATGTGAGTGTATACGGCCACATTGAAGGTATTTGGTGAATATTAGAGGCCACATTGAAGATGTTACATGAGTATCAAGGTAATAGTTGTGAGTGTCAGATGCAAAGTGAGGATATTATGTGAATGTCAGGGGCAAAAGTGAGTACATTAAGTGAGTGACAGAGGTCTCAGAATATTATGTGAATGTCAAAGGCCAGATTGCATTTATTATATGAATATCAGAGACCAAATATGGATATTATAAAAGTGTCAGAGGCTATATTGCAAGCATGACGTGAGTGTCTCAGGTCACAAAAAAGATATTATATGCATGACAATTCATGTTGAATGTAATATGTGAATATAGGAGGCCAATCTGTGGGTATTATGTGAGTATCACAGGTTAGAATAAGGATACTATGTCAGTGTCAGAGACCAAAATGATGACATTGAGTGCAAGAATTCAGAGAGGATATTATATCAGTTTCAGGCATCAAAATGAGGGTATTATGTCAATGTCAGAGGTGAAAGTGAGAATATTTTATGTGTGTCAGAGGACCCAGTGATAATATTTATATGACTTTCAGAGGACACAGAGTGATATTATGTGAGTGACAGAGACCAGAGTAGTAGTAGTCTGTGTCTGAGGTCAAAATGTATGTATTATGTGATTGTCAAAGACCAGAATTGGGGATTTATGTGGGTGTCAGAGGGTACAGAGTGGGTATTACATGAGTGTCAGAGGTCACAGTATAGTGATAATATGTCAGAGGTAGCATTGATAATATTATGTGTCAGAGGCCAATTAAGGTTATAATGTCTGTGTCCAGAGGTCAAATTAAGTGTTTAATATGAGTGTCTGAGATCACAGTGAGGTTATTATTTGAGTGCCAGTGTCAAAGTGAGAATATTACATTAGTGTCAGAGGTCAAGTGAGAATATTTTGTGAATGTCATAATCCAAAGTGAGGGTACTACATAAGTAACAGAGGTCCCAGTGAGGTTATATTGTGATTATAAGAGATCACAGTGAGAACATTATGTGAGTGTAGAGGTCATGTGAGGATATTATGTGACTGTCAATCTCGCAGTTAGGATATCATGTGAGAGTCACATAACAAATGAGGAAATTAGGTGAGTATCAGAGGCACCAGTGAAGATAAGTGAAAATTCCAAAATCATTTCACAAAATAATGTGAGTGTCAAAGATCCCAGTGAGGGCATAATGTGAGTATGAGTGGCCACAGAGGTATTGTCAGTTTCTACAAAAGAATAATGAGAATATTATTTGAGTGTCAGAGGGCTAAGAAGGGGAATTATGTGAGAGCCAGAGTACACATTGAGGGTGGTCTGTGAGTGACTCAGGCCATGTTAAGATATTATGTGTGAGAGAGGTCACACTGAGGTTATGTGAGTAACAGAGGTCATACTGAGGATATTATTTCAGAGCTAGAGGCCACAGGCCAGTATTATGTGTCTGTCAGTGACCACAGTGAGTATATTTTATTTGTCTTAGACCATGGTGAGGGTTATAAGTAAGCATTAGAAGTCACAGTGAGGGTAATCTGTGAGTGTGAGATGTTAGATGATGGTATCATGTCAGTGATAGAGGTCAATGAGGACATTTGTGTCAGAGGTCAGAGTGAGTGTATAATGTGTCAAATGTCACAGTGAGGGTATGACATTAGTGTCAAAGGGCAAGTGAGGATATTTTTGAATGTCACAAGTGACAATGAGCTTACTTTGTGAGTGTGAGATATCAGAGTGAAGATATTTTTGAGTGTGATAAGTCAAGTCAGGCTATTTTGTAACTATCAGAATCACAGTGAAGATATTCTTTGAGTGTCACATGCCATAGGGAGATAAAGTGAGCATCATAGGAAGCAATAATTACATTACATTAGTGTCAGTGGTCACAGTGAGATTGTTATGTCACTCTTAATGGTTTTATATGAGTTTCAGAAGCCACTAGAGAAGATATGAGTATCAGAGAAAAAGTGAGGTTATTATGTCAGTTTTGGAGGCCACAGTAAAAGTGTCATTATTGAACCTGAAGTCAAACTGAAGGTAATTTTTGAGTGACAGAGATCACAAGAAGGATATGTTTTCAGTGTCAGAGATCACTATGGGGATATTATGTGAGTGTAAGAGGCCATGTTTATGGTATAATGTGAGCTTCAGGGGTCACCATGTGGGTATTTTGGTGAGCATCATTTGTAAGACAGAGGTTACTACCTGAGTGTCAGAGGTCATAGTGACTTATTATGTGAGTGACAGGACAAATTAAGAAAAATATTTAAGAGTCATGAAACAAAGTGAAGGTGTTATGTGAGTGTCAGAGACCATTTTGAGGGAATTGTGTGTGAGAAGTCATAGAATCAGAGGTCCCAGAGAGGTTATTATGTGAGTGCCTGAGACCCCAGTGAGTATATTATATCAGCATCAGAGGTCACAATGAGGTTATAATGTAAGAGTCATAAGTCATGATGAGGATATTATGTAAGCATCACAGGCCATAGTGAGTATGTCATATGAGTGTCCATGGTAACACTTAGGATAAATATGAGGCTACACTGAAGGTATTAAGTCAGTGTCAAAGGTCACAGTTAGAGTCGCCTCTGAGTGTGAGAGTTCACAGTGAGGGGAATATATGAGTATCAGAAGTCACACAGAGTATTCTGAGAATGACACAGGAAAAGTGAGGATATTATGTGTCAGAGGATATAATGATAAAGTATTTTCAACATCAGGGGCCATAGTGTGGATATTTTATGACTGTAACAGGTTATGATGAGGTATTTTGTTAGAGTCACAGGTCAAGCAAGGACATTGTGTGAATGTCAGAGGCCACATGGAAGTTATCATATAAATATCAGAGATCAAGGAAGGACATAATGTGTGTCACAGGCAATAGTGAGGGTATTATGTGAGTATCAGAGGAGAGGCCAAAGTGAGAATAATATTTGAATGTCCAAGGTTATTTATATTATTAAACGAATGTAAGAGGGCAAAGTGGGATATTATGTCAGTGTCACAGGACACAGTGAGGATAGTAAATGAGTGTTCAGTGTCACAGTAAGTACCTTATGTTAGTTTAAAAGGCCATGTTAAAATATTATGTAGTGTCAGAGCCCAGTGAGTTATTAAAATAGTGTCAGTGGCCACTGTTATGCTTTTATATCTGTGTCACAGAACAGAGTGAGGGATTTATGTGAGTGACAGAAGCCACAGTGAGTCTTTCATTGCAGTGTCAAATGCCCCAGGTAAGATATTATGTGCTGAGAGTGTATTATGTATTATGTCCATGTCTGAGGTCACTCTGTGGTCATTATATGAGCATCAGAAACCATAGTGAGGATATGATGTCAATTAGAGGACACATTGAGGGTATCAGGTTTGTGTCTCAAGTCACACTAAATAAATAATATGAGTGAAACATATCACGTGATGGTATTATCTGTGTCAGAGATCAGAATGAGGGTGTTATGTGAATGTCAGAGAACACAATAGGGTATTATGTGAGTGTCAGCAGCCAAGTGAAGATATTATGTGAATGGCATACGATTAAATGAAGGTCTTATGTGAGTGTCAGTGGCCACAGAAGACTACTATATGTCTGAGATCATACTGACTATTCTATTTTCAGAGACCACTGTGAGCATAATTTTTGGGTAACACAGGCCATGTGACAATAATATGTGAGTGCCTGAGGCCATAGTGAGAATTTTTTTGTGTGCAATCAGAGTCCACAGTAAGGGTATTATGTGACTGACACAGACTAGTAAGGATATTATTTCAGCATCAGAGGACAAGTTAGGATATAATGCAAATGCCAGAGGTCACATGAAGGTATTATGGGAGTGTTTTCTCACAATGAGTAAATTATATAATGTCAGAGGTCTGGTGAAAATATTGTGAGTCTTCAAACTTGAAGATATTTTGTAATTGTCAGAGGGTAGAATGAAGGTATTATGTGATGGACAATAGGCACAGTGAAGCTATTAAGTGAGTGTAAGAAGCCCCAATGAGAATATTTTGAGTGCCAGAGGCCACATTTTTGGTATTATGTGTCAGAGAGCATATGCAGGTGTTATATTAGTAACTGAGGTTACACTGAGGGTATTATATAAGTGTGAGAAATCAGAGTAAGTGCATTTTTTGAGGATCAGAGGTCACATTAGGGTGTTTTATCAGTTGCAATGGTTATACTTAAAATATTATTTGAGTGCCTGAGGTCACACTAGGGTATTATGTGCGTGTGATCATACTGAGGTAATTATGTGTCAGAGGTCACAGTGTATAATATGTGAGGATCAGAGGTCATAGTGAGAATATTATGTCAGTGTCAGAGACCAAGTTGCTGAGGAGGTTCAGGCAGCAGGTAGAGAGAGGATATTTTGTGTTTTATAGGTCACTTTTATGGTTTTATATCAGAAGTTCCTGTATGGTAATATGTGAGTGTCAGAGATAACAGTGAACAAATTGTATGGAAGTCAGAGACCACAGTGATAGTATTATGTGAGTATAAAATTTAGAATGATATGTCAGTGTCAGACACAAAGTGAGAATATTATATCAGTGTCATGGGCCATATTTAAGTTATTACGTAAGATTCAAAGACCTCACTGAGTATAATATGTGTGTAGGAAGCCACAAGTTTGGTATTTTGTGAGTGTCTGAGGTCACAATGAAGATACAATGTGTCAGTGGTAACAATGGAATAATTATATAAGTCTCAGAGACCGATTGAGGACATTCTGTGTCAGAGGCCACAGCATGGTGTTACATAAGTGATGTAACACTGAGTGTATTATGTGAGGAACTCATGTGACAGTGAGTGCAATATATGAAAGACATTTTGTAAATGAGAAGATATTTTTTAAATGTCAGAGGTCACAATTGGGAAAAATTTTCAATCTCAGAGGTTATTCTGAATAAATATATGAATATATGTGAATATTATAAGTCTAGTTGAGAGCATCAGATTATAGTGAGTATACTTTGTCAATGATCGGGGCCATAGTGATATTATGTGACTGTCAAGGTCACAGTGATAATATTATATGAATGTCAACATAAGAGTGAGCATATTTTGTGAGTGTCAGAGGCAAAGTAAGGGTATTATGTGAATGTTAAAAGCCACAGTAGGGTATTATGTGAATGTCAGATGTCACATTGAGCATAATATGTGAGAGTAAGAAGCCCCAGTGAGGGCATTAGTTGAGTGTCAGACATTAGTGAAAATACTATGTGTGATAGGCCATGGTGAGGGTGTTATATGAGCGTTAGAGGCCTAGTAAGGATATTATATGAATGTCAGAGATAAAGTACTGTAGCATATCAGTGTAAGAGGCCACAGTGAGGGTATTATGTGAGTGTAAGAGATTATAATGAGGGCATTATGTGAGTGAACCAGGGCATGTCAGGATATTATGTGACTGTCAGAGGACACATTGTTCCATTTTTGAAATTAAAAAAAATGTTTATCTTGAAAGATTGACTAGGAAGTTTAAGGCACATACCCAGGATCTCATGGATGCCCAGTACATAGATGTCTTGCCCATGATGATGAGAAAAATATATGTGGGGTAAAAAGAGGTAATAGAGCCAAGAGGTACAACTAAAAATGCAGAATGTTGGGATGAGGAGCCCCACATTCCCCCATGAAGTGTAAGCTAATGGCTGACAGGCCTGGTCCTCAGGCCTTGATATGATGAATGGGCCACTTCCCTAATACCATTTTCTGAAAGACCATTTTCCTTGCTAAGGCAAACTTAGACTGGTAACAATATGTCCAAAGTCCTCCCAGCCATGGCATGCCATGTCCCTCTGGGAGTGATATCTTGAGTTCAGTACACCCTTGGCTAATTGAGGTTTAATTTTGCAGTCATTCCTTCTGGGCACATTGGGCTAGGTGCTGAGCTGAAAACTGGTGAAGACTCTATAGCATGTCTGACATGACACACAGTCTTCTAGGATTTTCTAGCCAGTGCAAGTATCAGCCTTAACAAGAAGTAATGACAGTAAGGGGACCAGGGTTCTAGTTTCATCCTAGTGGTAACAAGCAGCATATGAACATATGACCTTCAAAGTGCTGATGAAGGAACTTCCTTGTGGAGTCCTTCTGAGTGGGTTCAGGAAGCAGGGAGACAGAAAAAGACTCAGAGAACTGCACCAGTGACTGGCTGCATAGTCTGACACCCTTGAATTCCCTTACAATGCTTGAGGACCAGCCAGAAGCAAAAGGTTCACATTTGAATATTCACCCTGGATGGTAAAATTCCTGAGGTCAGGGTCACGGCTCAATGCCCAGATAAAATTGACACATTCAGTCCCATGGGAATGTTCATTTCAATTCTGAATATTTAGGGGAAAATTCCTCAAGGTTACTTGGATTCCACAATATCCAGTGCCATTATTCTTAGCATGGCATCTTCCATGGGGCAGGACAGGTTAGGCACACCTAGATGAGATTCCTAACATTAGTTCCCAGTGGCAGCTGTGTAGAATGTGCAGGAGAGAGTTGGGTGTCCCAGGCAGCTTTGATGCTATAAGTGGGGACACTGAGTTTAAT
The DNA here is from genome assembly GCF_902686455.1 of Sciurus vulgaris. Taxonomy (NCBI): domain Eukaryota; kingdom Metazoa; phylum Chordata; class Mammalia; order Rodentia; family Sciuridae; genus Sciurus; species Sciurus vulgaris. Next base: position 2,159,938 of record NW_027632409.1, read on the forward strand.
CAGATCACATATCTCTATATTCCTGGACACCACCCCCACAAGTTTGCTACCAGCACTATATTTGAATATGTTTGAGACCTTTTGCTCAACAAGTACCTCATCAGATTGCACAGTAGTACTCTCATCATACATGCGATTTTCTATTTATTTTACATTTGAGTATTTTCTGAGTTACTTAAACCACCATATTTTTAACTATCATGCTTAAGTCTGCATAAGAGTTGTGGAACAATGTACAAATTGATTCAGCCATATTGCTCCACTTGAATATTTAAGTTCCTCTAGTTTTTAGTTAGTATGAAAATAATCTATAAAATTTAAAATCTTCAGCTTATGTTCTTGAATAGTGGTCATTCATTCTCCCCCAAGAACTGAATTCAAAGCAATAGTCTGCAGATGATGCATGGCCTTTGGCTCAGAAAGCGTGATAGACAGTGTAAGTTTATGGAGTGCTCAGAGCAAAGAACCCAGACTGCTGGCTTCAGTGAAGGAAGATTATTTTCTCAGATTCAGGAGACTGGAAGCCCGGGTTGGCAGGGTTGGTGTCTTCTGAGGCCACCCTCCAAGTCTCTTAGATGACTGTCCTCACATGGCCATGCCCCTGAGGATGGATATTCTCTTCTTATGTGGATACCAGTACTCCTGGATTAGGGCCACCCTGGGGACCTCTATTTACCTGAATTCCTAAAGACCCTGTCTCCCAATATGGTCATGTTCTGAGGGACCGAGGACTCAGGCTTCCACACCATGAAATTTGGAGAACACATTCTAGCCCACGGCAGATGGAAAGGGCATCTGACTTCTTTGGTTTTAAGTCTCCAGGAAACACTGAGTAATGGGGCTGTGGAGACTATGGAACCATTTGTTTCAGAGTTGGAAAAATGAGACCCAGAAGAAGAGAAAATGACTCAGTCATAGTGCCGCTGGGCTCCAGGCTCCAGGCCCCACCTAGGGTCCCAAGGGTGTCAATCCAAAAACCTTCCCAGGCAGCCACAGGACTGTTTCTTTCCTGGCCTTGCTGCCCATACCCCCCATGAAAAACCCAAACCCAAAAATAGCAGAAGTCACTCACTGCAGTTCCAAGAAGGAAGATGGAGCATCACCTTAGGACCCAGAGCTCATTGGAGCCTGGGCCTGTGAGGGCTGGAGAGCAGCAGAGAGCTAGTGGCTCTTCAGCTGCAGGTTTCCAGGCAGTGCCCACAGGGTCGGGGGTCCCCACATCTGCAGATCCCTGCCAATTTTTCCAGTTTCATCAAGGCACTTTCAGCCTCTCCTGGGTGCACAGTTTTCCAGTGGTCCCACCACATGGATGAAGTTACTGCTATCACAATTGACATGGGAACCCAGGACTGTCTGTCAAAAGCTGCAGTGACATGGTCAGAAACCCCTTGCCTTGGATGTATTCAAGTCTGAGGCCAGAAGTAGCTGAGAGAGGGCTAGGAGGCAGTGAGGAAAGGTCCCCAAGGCTCACAGGCAAGGCCACAAAACCAGGGGCAACAGGGCTTAATCTGAAGACCTAGGGTTCTAGCCACTTCCGGTAAGCCCCAGTGGCCTCTGTGTCCAGTGTTGAAACTGGTGCCTCTGTGGTTTGGGAAAGTTTGATCTTATTTTTCAGTGTTTCCACCAATACTCTTCAGAGCTGGCAAAATCTGCTAGTAAAGCCCCTGGATTAGCTCACTTAGCTCAGCAGTGACCCCCAGTGTCAGCACACAGGACACCTTCTGCCTGCCAGGGCTGGACTGCCATGATGGGTTGTGATGCTTTTAGAGTCTGTGCTGGTTCTCAGCCCTGTACAGTGAGCTCCAAATCTGCACAGCCTCTGGTTCTACCCACCAGACTCTCCTGATGTTGGGCTACCACTCCAAAGTACCAAAGTACCAAGTACCAGAAAATTCCTCATTCAAAGGAACTGATAGAACATCGTGGGCCTGTTGGCTCTTCATCTCCAATGAGTGGAATCAAACGGCCTCCCAGACATCCATCCACCAGGGGAAATTTATTTTTATTCTTGTTAGTGAGTGAAAAAAATTGACATTCTGTGTACAAAACATCATTCATTCAGGGAAATCTCACATTGCTATAAATTACCTATTTGTATTTTCTCATGAAATCTTTGGATCCCATTTAATTTCACCTATTAAACACTCCTTAACCTCTACTCTACCAGTTATATTCTTTTATAACCAAATACCACAATTTCATTCATTCATCTGGCTAGTATTCCATCATGTTATATGTACCACAACTTATGTATCCATTCATCTGTTGAAAGGCACATAAGTTAGTTCAATAGCATCGTTACTATGAATTGAGTTGCTATAAACATTGATGTGACTGCATCACTGTAGTATGCTGATTTGAAGTCCTTTGGGTATATATCAAGAAGTGGGATAACAGCATCAAATGGTTGTTCCATTCCAAAGTTTCTGAGGAATCTCCATAATGCTTTCCAGAGTTATTGCACCAATTTGCATTCCCACTAGGAAGGCATGAGTGCAACGATTCCCCACACATCTTCATCAATACTTATTGTCATTTGCATTCTTCATAATTGTCATTCTCAGTGATGTAGATAAAACCTCAGTGCAGTTTTAATTTGCATTTTTCTAACTGATGGAGATGATGAACATTTTTTATATAATTCCTCACTGATTTATTTATCCTTCTATAAGTGCTTGTTCAGTTCCTTGGCCCACTTACTGTTTTGGCTGTTTATTTTTTGGTTGTTAAGATTATTGAGTTCAAAAGGTAAATTTTTGAAAGACAAATTTAGAACCAATACAAACCAACTGCTCTAAGGGATCTACACAGAATATTTTGCCCCAAAAGGTATCACACATATTTTTCTAAAGTGTTCAAGGAAAGTTCTCCAAGAGGGGTTATATTTGGGCCATAAAGGAAGTGTCAATAAGTTTAAAATACTGAAATGGAGCCATGCATCTTTTGTGATCACACAAAATGTGCTACAAAGCAATAATGAATGAAAAACTAGAAAACTCACAAATATGAATATTAAAAAGCATGCTTAATAAATAAAAATTAGAAAATATTATAAAGTGTTAAAACAAAAAATACATAAAAATTTATGGGATGTAGCAAAAACAATTTTCAGAGGGAAAGTCAGAGCTATAAACCCTGCATTATTAATGATGTTTTCAAATAAATAACCTAACTTCAAACTTTAAGTGAAAAAAAAAGGGATGTCAACCCAAAACTTCCAGGATACAAATATAACAAAAATAAGAGCAGTGATATAATAGAGAGTAGAAAATAGACTGAAGGATACCAAATGTTGATTGCTTAAAAAGATTGAAAAAATTGTTAAAACTAACCAGGAAAAAATGGAAAAGACTCAAATTAACACAATAAGAGGTAGATCAATTTATCAATAAGGAATTGACACCCCCCCCCAAAAAAAAAAAAAAACAATGTATTCATCAGGGTTCTCTAGAGAAACAGAATCAACAGTAAATATAATTATAAAAGGGACTTTATTAAATTGGCTTACACAACCAGAAGCTGGATAGTCCACAATGACCTTCTGCAGGCTGGAGAGCTGAAAGAAACAGCAGCTGCACAGTCCAAGAGGCAAAAGCTCCAGACCAAGAAGCAACAGTGCTACCATAGTCTAAGACTAAAGCTTCCATCAAATTATATTTTTAGGATTTGTCTTTTCTATGAATTCTCTGTTTGAGCAATTACTAAAGGCTTTGCAACATTATTTATATTGCAGGGTCTATCATATGAATTCTTTAGAATTTAGTAAGGAGTCAAAAACTGTTAGAGAATTTGTCACATTCTTATATTTGGTTGGTCTCTCTCCAAGATGAATCCTCTAGGGTTGAATAAGATCTGGTCTTCTGTTGTAACTTTTTTGCATTTATATTTGTACAGCTTCTATCCATTATGTGGGGGCAAGTAAGAATTGGACAATACTCAAAGGCATTGCCACATTCTGGGGTTTCTGTCTAGTATAAATTCTTTTGTGCTTAATAATGTATGCACTTCTATTAAGAGCTTTGACTCATTCTTTACATTCACATGACTTGTCTCCAGTAAGAATTCTCTGGCATTAAGTAAGGATTGAGTTGAAAATCTTTGCCACATTTTATACTTTTGTGTGATCTCCCATCACTATAAACCTTGTGATGTTTAATAAGGATTTTACAACCCTTACAGTCTTTGCAACATTCTTTATATTCATATGGGCTTTCATTTCTAAGAAGCTCCCAGTGTTGAATAAAGTGTGAGATCTGAATACTTTTGCACATTATTTACATTTATACAGCTTTCTTTCAGTATGAAGTCTCATGTCAAGTAAGAGTTGAGATGAGTTTAAAAGCTTTGTGTCATTCCTTGCATTTGTATGGTCTCTGATCACTATGAATCCTCTTGCGTCCAATAAGGTCTGTATTATACTTAAAGCCTTTGCCACATTACTTACATTCATATGGTCTCTCATCACTATGAACCCTCTGGTGTTAAGTGTGAAAATTGAATAATTCCTTTTCCACATTCTTTACATTTCTAGGGCTTCTTAACAGTATGAATTTCTGGTGTTGAGTAAGGAGTGAGATGTATTTAAAATCTCTTCCACATTGCTTACATTTGTATTGTCTCATATCACTATGAATCCTCTGGTGTTTAATAAGGACTGAACTGTACTTAAAGGCTTTACCACATTCATTACATTCATATGGTGTCTCAGAACTGTGAATACTCTGGTGCTGATTAAGATATGAGATTTGAATAAATGCTTTTCCACATTCTTTACATGTGTAGGGCTTCTCTCCAATATGAATCTTCTGGTTTTAGTAAGGCTTGAAGTGTATTTAAAAATCTTTTTGCATATTCTACACATTTGAATGGTCTCTCATCACTATGAATCCTCTGGTGCTCAGTAAGTTTTGAGGTGTAAATAAATGCTTTTCCACATTATTTACAACTGTAGGACTTCTCTGCAGCATGATTCTTGTGTTTAGTAAGGGTTGACTTTTGAATAAAAGCTTTACTACAATCTTTATATCCATAGGGTTTATCACTACTGTGATAAAGGATTGAGAAATTATTAAATGCTTTAACACATTTCTTAAATTTGAAGGGCATTCTTCCCATATAAATTTTCTTGCACTGAATGCTTGTGATTTTATTTAACGCTCTACCACATTCTTTAAATTTTGAGCACTGATGAAATACTTGTTTGCATTTATTATCTTTGAAAGGCTTCTTTGTAAAATGAGCACAATGATATTTTCTAAGATTTAAAAAATTATTAAATATTTTTGAGATTCACTGCATTTGTTACATCTTTCACCAACAAAATTTATTCATATTTATTTAGGGTACATATCTGGCTAAAAGTTCTTCAAAGTTTTATTATAAATGTCAAATTTTCACCAAATATCTATACCAGATTTTTGACTAAGTAATAATAGATTAGACAGATCTTCCTCTATTTATTATAATGTTATATTTTGGCACAAGGTAGAACTCTTTGTTGAATGCAGAACAACAGACTTTCCATTAAGTTAAAAAATCTGATCATACTTAGTAATTTATTTTTATTACTAAATTTCTTGTCCAAAAAAGCATGTTTGAATAAAGATTTAACCAAATGCTACATTTCAAATTTTTCTTGTTATGAAATGAAGCATTCAATAGATTTCATTTTATAATTTCAAAATTCATTTCACAGCAAAGTTATATTATCAAAAGTTCAGTGAAGATAGATCTTGAAGACACACAAAACCCTCTTCAAAACTGACTAGAAAAATTGAGGTGTTTTCTGAGGCATCTTATGTTCTTGATATTTATTTGTGATAAAAAATTATTTCATAGTTATCTCATATTTATTATATTTATTATGACAAATTTACTGACCTTTACTCTCCCCACACATTCTTCCTTTAAGCGTTAACTTTCAGTACCATAGTTTACATAACCTTCCCTTTATCACCTTTTGGAATGAACATTTTTTCCCTACTCTGATAAAAATTCTTGGGATTGATGAGAATATATAACTGAAAGAAATCAAAGGAACAGATTATTTCAATTGCTACACTCTTGAATGTAATTTGCAAAAAAATGAAATTATTATCAAGGTGAGGATGACAGAAAGAAGCAGAAAAGCAAATCCAAGATCCTAATTATTCCAAATATTTTTTAAAAAAACCTAATCTATAAGTACACAAAAATACTTAAGTACTTCTCAAAAGAAGAAATATGAATTCATATGCATGAATGAGGGAAATTTGGAAAAATGTATGAAATGTTTTTCAACTTTACAAAGATGAGAAATTGCATACCATCTATAATAAAGTACAATCTTAAAGACATAATGCTTACTGAAATAACCATTCATAAAAGGCCAAAACTTGTACGATTCTACTTATAGGAGACATCTAAAGGTATTAAACCCATTGCACAGAAAGAATGGTATTTTTGATGAGAGACAAAAAAAATTACTTTTTGGTGAAAATTTAAGTTTCTTTTGGGATCTATAAATTTCCTAGAAAGATGCTGCAAAACAAATTAAAATACTAAATAATACTTAAAATATTAAGACAGTAGGCTTAATTTTATATGGATTGATTGCATTTAAATTTTAAAAATATATAAAAGATAAACAGAAATGTAAAGTAATTTAAACACCCTTCTTTGAAATCGTAAAGCCTTTATCCTGGACAAAAGAAGCATTTTATCAATAAACAGATGATAAGCATGCTAGTAATTCTAGCTGACAGAAAGGCTGAGGAAGGAGAAATGCAAGTTTGAAGCCAGTTTGAACACATTATCGAGATCTATTTCACAATATTAATGAAATGGGGCTAGGAATGTAGCTAAGTATTAGAGCACCCTGAGTACAAACCTCAGTATATGTACATATATCTACATATATTTAATTAGGTAAGTTACACAAATACCTAAATGGAGAAAAGAAACAAGACACAATATACAATCATAAACAAAATGGATAATATTTATGTAAAAGCAATTAAAACATGTAATTTTAAGGGAACAGGCACATGGTTCATGCATATTTCAACTTTCATTGTCCCAAAATGTGAAGTACAGGAAACTTACATTAAAAAAATAATCTATAGTTTACAAAAAGAAAAACATTTTTTATTGATGAGAGGTAACCTATTTCTCGACATAGAACCTATTCTAAACAATGGAACACACATATGGGCACAAGAATGATAGAAAATTTAATCCATAATATCATCAATAAATACATTATTTAAAAAATCCTCTTTATAATAATTATTTTCAGCCATGACTATGCACTCACAAAGTACTGGAATTGTGAGTAAGGAATATTCATTACATGGCAGAGAATATTAACAGAAAACCCAGAACAATCAATCATAAAGAGCCTTGAGAAGAAAATTTAAATGAATAAGTATTTAAATCATATTAGTGAAACTGTTTTAGAAAATTAACATTTTGCAATGATTTAACCAAAAGATATTAAGAAATGTGAACACGTTTTCTGGTAGCCTTCAAAATCAATAAAAAGATATCAGACCATGCAGACCCTGACAGGCATAGGGGAGTACTTTGGGTGTTATTTTGAATATCCTCAGGGAACACTAAGGGGCAGAAGCCTAAAATGATTTGAAACCATAAGCTTAGGGAAGGACATAGACTTCTATGACTGCAAGATAAATAAAACTAGGTTTCTGAAATTCATTTCCCTTGGATTAGAGCTACACAATTAACATTTTAAAGTGTGATTTTTCTCCTTCACATTGAGACCTATAATCAGTAATTTTTGGTTTTATTCATTCTGCCAACCTGTCTATATAATATTCTCTTATATTTGGCATGTGAATCATCCCCAAAAGCTCATGTGTAAGATGATGGGAAAAGGTTTAGGGGTGAAATGATTGGGTTTTGAAAGCATTAACCCAATCAGAGAATCAATCCTTTGATAAAATTAACTGAGCTCTAGGTAGCTGTGGTTTGGTAGGGTTGGTTGGAGGAGGTGGGTCATTGGAGGCATGCCTCTATTGTATAAATTCATTATCTGTATCTGGTCTCCGGAGTCTGTATCACTCAGCATTCTATTCATCATGAGGACAATATTCCTCCACCAAACCCTGCTGTCATGATGCTCAGCCTCCTGTCAAGCCCAAATAAATGAATCTGGCTGTTTATGGACTAGGACCTTTGAAATCATGAGCCCCAAACTTTTCCTCCTTAAAATGGCCTTGTCAGATCTTTTGTTCACAGCTGAAAAACAAACAACAACAACAACAACAAAAAATCTGACTAAAACAGCTACTGTCTTTTGTCCCTAGATTCCATGGTTCTTCACTTTGGTACAGAAAGGTGACTAGGGATGGCTTGGATACATTGAGGATTGTTTATTGGACAATGGGATGACTGTTAGGAATCCTCTGTTTAATTACTGATGTTTATGTCCTAGTATTTTGTTCATTAGAATAAGACTAGATTCTGGAAAAATTATCTCTCCAAATATTGCTTCCTGACAGACACGTTATAATGTATAATAAGAATTTCAATCTGAGCATATCTTTATTTTTTTTTTTTTAAGCAGTGCTGGAAATCAAACCCAGGGCCTTGCGCCTGCAAGTCAAGCACTCCACCAACTGAGCTATCTCCCCAGCCCCTCATCTTTCAACTATCAACAGTAAAGGGAACAAATTAAAGATTAAGAAAGTACATTGTATTTCAAGGGGTAGGTCACAATATATTATATTGTTGAATTTCTTTGACAGATCTGAAATGAGAGCAGTACACATCAAGAAAGAATGAGGTTAAATATAAAAAGAAACATAATTAATATTTTCCTGTCTGTATCATTTTCCCCAATATATTCCCATGAAAGTAAGAATCTGTAACTCATTTATGTACAGTGGAACCTACCAAGAGATACTCTACAAAAGAAGAACATTTAATATTGATATCTAATCAAGAATTTTGAAGAGAAGTGACAATCACCTAGAAAGATCAGGTTTCTGTAGTTCTCCAACATCACATCTCTGTATAATTTCTGCTGAGCAGATTCCATGCATTCCCATTGCTCTTGAGAGAAATCAATGGCCACATCCTTGAATGTCAATGATTCCTGAAATAAGAATAAGTATAGAAATGGCATATTGACCATGTGATCACTGACAAAGTTTTTAGTTTGACTGCACTATGAGAATGAGGAGAATAGGCTCTCACATAGGTGAGGAACCTCAATTATTCAATAAGATACTTTTAACAAAGCATTCTTGTCTGATCTATTCAATAACTCTGAGAAAAGAGGATGACAGGAGTCCAAAAAAGGTGCATATGCTAACTTTTGTGAAATAAAATGTAAAATTAGGTAAATATAAGAATATAAATTTGGGAGCTATATTTATATTTATAAAATGAATTATATGTATTTTTCAAATGAGAAAGTTGTAGCGAGTTAGAAGATTGCTTCCTAAATTGTAATGAGCACAAACATGGATTGGATATATTCCTAAGATGTATATGGAGTGAGTCAGTTGTCCTGGGATAGGAACTGGGTTTCTGAATAAGTACCAATTTTTTAGTGATGCTAACTGCACTGGTCCAACACAAATTCTTGAATAGCAATGGAGTAGAGCACTAAAAAGACTTCATTGATGAATCTGAATTCAAATATTTTAAGCAGTTTGTGCATTTTTCTATAATAGAAGGTAGCAGAAAAAATCCTTTTTGATTATTGCAAATATATACCTATCACTCCAAGAGTTTCTCATATCATAATGCATATACCCAAAATAATCTATTGGCAGTGGTAATAGTATTTTCTTTTTTTTATTATCTTTGAGCATATTTTGTCAAACATCCAAGTAATGCTCTTCCTGTGATTTTTGCAAATCTACCTGGTCTATAAATCATAAAAAGTAACATAAATATCAAAATAAAGTCTGAAATTAAAAGAATTTTCAGAGCTGTTATTGATAGCTATTATAACTGAGAAGAGTGATGAAAACATATTAGGAAGGGAATAAAATCAAATTGATTAAATTTTGCACTTTAATACATATGTGAAAATGGCAATTTTTGTGCACTAAAACAACAAACTTTCATGTAAATTATAGTAAAAATATTCAATTATTTAAAATTATAATTCAACTTGGGTTTGATACTTTTTTATGACACTACTAAGATATACATGTTGAAGAATAGATTATAAAGAACTAAAAATTATGAGTCTTATTTTCTTTGATATTTTTCATTTATAATCTATGAACTATATGTTAGAATTTTAATGTACTGAGAAATAGGTTTTTATAATTTTCTCTTTTACTGAAAATATAAGGAGATTAGAATGTGTATGCCTTTGACCTTGAGGTGGAATAAAATGAAAATATACAATGGTATGATTTCCATCCAGCCTCCCATTACAAAGCCAATGTTTAGTAAACAAATATGAGAGTTTTTGTATTCCAAAGAAAGTCACATGTAAAGAGAAATTAAAAAGAAAAAAAAAACAGGTTCTGTATAAAACAAGGTAGTTTAAAAAGAGTATTTAATATAATTCTGAAGAGATAATAATAAAGGGAAATTCATTATTATTATTGGGAACAATCTGGCACATATACTTTGAAAAATGTGTCAATGCAATTACAAGGACAGTATCATTGTTTCAATATGAGTTGCCACAAGAAAGCAAAATAAAATAAAAAGTAGAGCATAATTTTAATCTTCTAATAAAAGTTTTACTGGAAGTTTGATTTGTGCATGTGTTCCATGCTATAGAAGCATTAAAAGGGTAGTTGAATAGACACTTTTATATTCTAGAGAGTATCTGTTTTCTCCTGGTTTGCTTTAGTATAATGAATATCTTTCTAATATAAACTATGAGAAAGCAATTCTGATTTAATGGAACAGATGAGGAAAGATTCAAGATAATGTTGTCCATTATAAGCATATAAAATGGGGGGAAAGATCAGTGTATTGGGCTCAAAGAATTTTGCCCCCATGGAAGATATAAAGGTGAAGTCTAAAGCCATTGATGGGAAAGATGAAGAAAGATTGATTCTCAGAATATGGGTTTCCAGCTAGTATCTGTTCCTTGCTCATTATGTCAATTTCATCTCCAGTACCCTAGGTTGATTCTCTAGGTTAATATGGTGATCAGGTTTGTCATAGTGAAAGAAGTGATGGGTTGAACCCAGTGACTGTGTTGAAAAGATTTCCATGTCACACTTGGACAGGGATCCCCCAAGGAAGATGTAGAGAGAGTAAAGATGTGCAGGCACCAAGTGAGGATTTGGCAAATGGTGCTGGAAACTTCATAGGAGCTAGAGGTCCAGGTGGCAGGTCATTCCTGGAGAGCAATAAAGTCTTATGGCAATGGGAGTCTGCAATGCCCACACAAGGGACAGCAGTTCAAACTTTATCATGCCTGAGCCAGTGGAGACACATGGGAAAAGATAAGGATATGGCCTAATCTGTCTCCCATGTGGACCTTACCCAGCACATGGTGGGCAGTTTGGGAGAGTGGTGGATGAGATATCCCAGTTTTGTTCAAGACAGCATGACAGAAAAACCCATCTGGTTTCTGAAGTGAGCTGGTTCATCTCCATCCCTCAAAAGTTTTGAACATGCACAGAACTGAAAGATATCTTGCAGCTGAGAACTTTGGAAATCTTCCTCCAGTGAGACTGGGCTATCAAGGCAGGGTGGAGGTGGGGACTTCCTTGAGAAAGAAGCTGAGAAATGGAAGGAATGGGTTTTCTGGAGACTTAGAGTCCATGCCTGTTCTGATAGGAACTATGATTTAATGTTCCAAACTTAGAATAATTTGACACATAAGGTAGTTCCATCTCGACTTCTCTAGGCAGGGAAAAAAAAAAAAAAAAAACAGGCCTTGCCAAGACTAATGTGGATAAAAAGTGGCCAAGAAAAGACAGAGTTTGGTTTCCTGAATGCAATGGAGAGTGATTATCTTCTAATTATTCTCTTTCAAAACTTTGTTACCTCAGGCAATGAGGTAATATGCATTTTGTTAATTCTTGAAGTTGATGGACCATCCAGATGAATGTAAAAAAAAAAAAAAGTATGGTTTACTTGTTTGCAATCATCTAATGCTAATAACAATAGCACCAATGCAAATCTAGATTACTAACACATTCACATGTGAAACAGAAAATATGTTTAACACTACAGGTCATGAATCCATCACATGAATAAAACTGAAGTGTACAAATTGAGGGGAAGCTCCTAATATAAAAGGCTAAAAATGAACTATTCTGAAAAGAAAATAATGTAGTTTAAGTCATGTTACCACAAAAATAAATAGCAGGGAATGAAGTGTGCAAATTAAAAATACATGGTATTTTGGAAGGAAAATGCAGCCCCTGACCTGGAACATACCAGAAAACCAACTATATCTGCTCTCTTCTCCTTCTCTGGGCTTCATTCTCAGACATAAATATCTGCAATTCAAATTTACCTCTTAAAAGTCTGCCTCTGCATGCATTACAACACATGGGCCTTCATAGAACACTTTTGTAGGTTCAAGAGTAGTTTTAGCTTGATGTCATGGGCCTAAAGTGACTAAAGATCTCACCATAAAATTTGTAAAGGAGGAAAAGTTTATTTAAGTGCTGATGGTTTCATAGGCGTTGGTTCATAGTAGGCTGGCTGCATTCCTCAGACGTTGAGGTGAGCCTTACCATCAGAGTGGAAGAGTGTGGCAGAGGGAAACAGCTCACAATGCAATCAGAAAGAGAAAGAGGAAGTCTCCTCTCTCCAGATAAAATATACAAACCCCAAAGTCAAGCCCCAATTATAATCTCCAATCACATCATATCTCTTTATTTACCACAGTTCATCCCAATCAGGGCATTAAATAACTGATTGAGTTAAGATTCTCACAACCCAATCACTTCTTCTATAAACCTTCTTACATTTTCTCACAAGTAAAATTTTGGGGGATACCTCACATAAAAACTATAACCATGATTTAGCATTAAACTGAAATATTCAGAGAATAGAATATATGATTGATAGTCAAAATATTTTGGAAAAGAAAATCTGATGTATTAAAGCCATAATTCACTAATTTATCTGCTAAAAAATTGAGGAAATGTACTGATTTTTATACACCCACAATTAAAGATATTTTTTATTTATTTTTTTCTGATAGATTTTACAAAATTAACCTCTGGAATTTTATTTGAAATCTCTCTCCAAAATGGAAAACATCTGAGAAACTTACTATAAACATTCAAAGAAAGGAAAAAGGGCACGTAAAATTTTGATCAATAAAAAGATCAATTACTTTTTTCTGATATCCAACTCTATCCTACTTCCTTGGATACATTTTCTTATGTTTGAAACTCTACTAATAAAACACATTATACAATTAATAAAAAGTGGAACTTGAAATAAGTGAACAAATATTTCAGAGTTAAAAACTAAAAAGAGTGCTAATTGTTAGTCTCAATGTTCAAAGCCAGACATTCTCTAACCTGTGGTATTCTACAATACCTATTTTTACTTACTGAAGGATGCTGTGTATTCTGGAACACATAAAATGGATTTTGTTCTAATTTTCCCTTCTTCACAAATCAGAGAGAAAAATAAATTCTGTATTTTTCTCTCAACACAAGTGTCCAATTTACAGGCCACCAAAAACTCTAAATGAAATATAGGTTATCAGGTAAAATTTTCATGTCTTCATGTCCTACAAAGTTACCTGTGTAGATAAAATGGATAATAAGAAATCCTTCTAAGTCCCCAGAAAACTAACTTTATCATGATAGTCTTCATCCCATTCATCTGACTGTAGTCTAGGAAGACATTTCCAAGCAACAAGCCTCTACAAAATCCAAGAGAAATCACCACTGTGGGCATCAAGTTTCATGACCTGGCATCTGTGACATTTAATCCTTTGGAAAAATAGATAATAGTGGTTGAGGACACTACATTGTGTCCTTTCTGTATTAGTTAACTTTTCATCTATGTCACCAAAATACCTGGCAAAAACAACTTAGAGGGAGAAATACTTATTTTAGATGACACTTTCAGAGAATTCAGTTCATAATATACTGTCTCCAAGGCAAAAACATCATGGAAGAAAGACATGGAGAAAATCTGCTAAGCTCATGACATGCAGGAAGTAGAAACAGAGGTAGGAAGAAACAGGGGAGAAGATAAACATGTGCAGAGCATAGGCCTATTTCCTTCAACTATCTGCCAGTAGTAAAAGCATTGAACTACTTAATCCATTGAAGATGCAGAGCCATTATGATTCTATATTTGCATAAAACCCTATCTCTGGTGACTAAGTTATCAACACATATTACTTGGGGGACAGTTCAGTTTCAAATAAGAACTGCTTCCAAATATGTTCTGAAAATATGACTGTGCCTACATAAGATTATAAGAAAAGAGGTACAATTTTTTTTTCACAGAAGAGTCAGGCAATTATTAACTGCTAAACTTATTAATGCTATGTGAAATATTAATGACCTGAATATAAATCACACCCATAGCAGCAAGAATAAGGATGGAGTATCTTAGATTTGAGACCCTTCTTATCCTGTGAATGACTCAGAAAAGAGGTGATGCCTGGGGAGAAAGAAAGAACTGAGGTCCTCTGGGAATACAACTCCCACCACATAGAAAACACATATGTCTACCTGGAGTCTTTCTTCATGACCTTTTTAAGCATGCTACACAAACTGTGGAGATATAGAGTTGCCCAGTGATGGATGATATTATGAGGAAGCTGTAGTTATGAATCACAATTCATTAATGTTCATACTGAAGAATTTGCCTGACCACAGTGTTGCTATTTCTGACAGTAAGAGAGTCACCTTTCTATCATGATGACCAAATGTTTGCACAATCTGGACTAGAGCTTATCTTTGACATTTACCACATTAACATGATTCAATTTGTTCACATAGTCTAAGGTGCAGAAAATTCTCTATTCTTATTTTTTCTGAAAGAAAACAACAAAAATATCAGAGCTTACAGTGACAGAAACTTATTCTCTTACAGAAATATGTTTTCAGTTCTATAGACTAAATTCAAAGGTTTATCACACCCATATACCCTTCAGAAACACAGGGAAGAATCATTCTACCTTGTGGTTGCTACTAGCAAGCACTCCTTGACTGATGTCCATAAATGCTTTTCTTCTCTTTGTGTTGATGTAGACATGAAAACTTGCAGATACACAATCTACCCTTATATAGATGTTAGTATTACCACAAAATGTTACAATCCTCAAACTGCACAGGTTCTGGGCACCATAAAACCAGAGAAGGCAGATTCTGCAATAAGCTTATCCAAGAAACTAAATTCTAAGATGAAAAAAAATTCATTATCCTTTCATGACACCAATGTGTGGTGGGTGGAAACGGGGGCCCAGGGTTATGCCACATGCATCCAAAGATGGTGACTGGCAGAGAGCAAACGGTGTTCTGATTATGCATGGAGAAAGGCAGAATGTGTTTACAATTGGCCATATTATAATCAGTTCAGCAGTCTAGAGCATGGACAGATATACTTTATATGTATGCTCCAGCAAGTGATTGCTTGACCTTTAACAGGATTGGATGGCCATATCTGGTTACAATTGCTTATGCATGAGACTGCTTATATATTGAGGGTGTTATTTGAATAAAGGGGAAGCTGCTTGATGAACCTTGGGAGTGTACGTGACTTCTGTCCTGCTGGTAGGGCCATAAGTGCAAGAAGCGGCAGTTTTAGGTAAGAGAAAAGAGCAAGAAGCCTCACCGAACTGCTTGGAGCAAGCCAGGCAAAGAAGCGGAGCCACTTGAAGCAGCCCTGGGGCAAGCAGCAGTTCTTGGTAATTGGTGGCCCAGACTGGGAACAAACGAGGATCAAACTGGGAAATGGTTGAGTGCTCAGGTATATAAAAAACAGTTTTGTTAGTGTAATTAATGAGAAGGTTTCCTTATTTGAGGAAACGGTTACCTTAAGGTTTTAACTGAAGGTTCCCCTATAGAGGGAATATTAACAGAAGATTCTCCTAGAGAGAGAATATATTGAAAGACTGTCCCAAGAGATAGCAAAGGACGTCCCATAACAAATATGTGTAAACTAATGTTTGTGTTACCTTTTCTTGTTTGGTTTCTGTTTGTTGTTGTTATAGCATTGTGTACATTAGTTCATTTTTGCCTGACTTCCAAAAAAACAAAATCATAAACAGTTAAGAGAAGGGGAAAAGATATTAGAAATTGTAGGAAAAGAACAATCAAATTGAGTTTCTGAAAAAGAAAGTAGATGTTTAGATCTCTGTGCCTCCGCCAGAGCAGTATTAACTCCAGAGATGGGAGTACAGCCAATATGAACTTTGGTTGTCGGCCCATTACATAAAGGAACAGTGGGAATAGTTCTGGGGAAGAGTTCTTCCACTTTAAAAGGATTAAATATTGTCCCTGGAGTTATAGACCCTGATTTTACAGGAGAAATAAAAATCCTTGCTTCTTCACCAAGAGGTGTAGTAATAATAGCTCAGGGTAATCACATAGCACAATTGTTGGTATTACCCAGTTGCTATGATCAAAATCCATCAAAAAATATTATTAGGGGAAATAAAGGGTTAGGTTCTACTGGCCAAAATATGGTCATGTTAACATGGGGTTTAAAAGATAGGCCTATGACAAAGTTAGTGAGAGAAGGCAAAAGTTTTGAGGGCTTATTAGATACTGGGGCTTACAAAAGTATTATCAAAATTACAGAATGGCCAAAAGCCTGGCAACTTCAACAGGCAGATCAGACTTTAAGGGGATTGGGTATGGCTTCCAATTCTAACAAAAGTGCAGCCATATTAAAATGGAAGGTGTCTGACCAGGAGTTATGTTCTGATACTGCCCAACGTAATGCAGTTGTGGGCAATTCTCAATGGTATGTAAACATGCTGAGAGGCCAAGGCCCATATGAAGAGCAAGGTAATCTGATTAATATCCACCCTGGTGTGTATCAACAAATTAACCCTCAACTTTTAATCTATCCTTATATGGATGATATTGTGCTAGTTCATAAGGAAAAATCTGTCCTAGAGCAATGTTATAATTCCTTACTAAAGTCACTTGAAAGATGGGGCTTACATACTGCTATGGATAAAATACAAATGACAGACACCAAAAACTTCCTGGGATCTATCATAAATCAAACTATGGTTAAACCCGCAAAAATTACCGTACATGTGGATGAACTTTAAATGATTTTCAAAAACTTTTGGGTGATATTAATTGGATTAGACCTTACCTTCTTTTACCCACTTCAAGTTTGGGCCCCCTGTTTGATATTCTTAAAGGTGATTTTGACACTCTTTCTAAGTGAGTGCTTACCCCTAAGGATTGAACAGCTCTCAAGCTTGTTGAAACAGCTATGGAAAAGGCTCATCTTGATCGTATCAACCTAACTAAGCCTTTATCATTCATTTTCTTGGCCACAAATAAGTTACCCACAGGAGTGTTTTGGCCAAAGGGTCCTATTCTATGGGTTCACATGAATTATGCCCCTAACAAGGTCTTAGTCTTGTTTACTGAATCTGTGGCAGAATTAATCCTTCAGGCATTAAAAGTATCCCTTTCCACCTTTGGATCACATCCCTCAACTATCACTACTCCATATACTACTGATCAGAAACAATATATTATTAATAATTCAAATTCATTGGCAGCAGTCTTTACTAGTACTTCTGCTGAGTTTGACAATCATTTGCCATCTGATCCTCTTCTCCAGTTTTGGAGTCAACATCCTATAATTTTTCCTAAAGTCATCTGAAAAGAACCTATTACAGGAGCTACCCTTATATTTACTGATGGATCAGAAATTGGTACGGGTGCTATTACTATAGATAATGTTACAGAAACATTGTTGTTTAATACTCTATCTGCACAACAAACAGAACTATTAGTAGCTATAGAAGTATTCAAAACCCACCATGAGCCTTTTAACCTATTCTCTGATAGCAAATACATTGTTAATGCTGTTCAAAATTTAGAATTAACTGCTCTGATTTCCCTCACCTCCACTATTACTAAATATTTGCAAAGTTTGCAAAAACTTATTTGGGACAGAAAAAATCCTTTTTTTATTGGGCATGTTCGGGCTCATACTGGCCTTCCAGGTTCTTCAAGTTTACACAATGATTTAACAGACATGACCACCAGAGACCCACACATCTTTAATACGCTTGAAAATGCAAAAACTTTTCATTCCAAATTTCATGTAAATGCTTCCACTCTACACACATGCTATAAAATTACTATGGCAATAGCTCGAGACATAGTTAAGACTTGTGCTAAATGTGTTACATTTATTCCTAACCCCTCATTAGGAGTAAATCCAAAAGGGCTTCAGCCCAATCATATTTGTCAAGTGGATGTATCTCATTATTCAGAATTTGGAAAACTACAATTCATTCATGTGTCTATTGATACCTTTTCAGGATTTATTATGGCCTCTGCACTTATTGGAGAAAAAACCAAAGATGTAATAACACACTGTTTACACTCTTTCTCCATCCTAGGGGTTCCCAAACAAATTAAAACAGATAATGGTCCTGGATATACGTCCCAGGCCTTTAAAGAATTTTGTTCCATCTTTGATAGTCAACATGTCACAGGAATTCCCTATAATCCTACTGGACAAAGCATTGCTGAGCATGCCCCTTTAGCGCTTAAAAACATGCTTTATAAACAAAAAGGGGGAATAGGGGTATCATTCAGATCCTCAAAAGACAAATTGTCTGTTGTCTTGTTCATTTTAAATTTTTAAATCTTGATTCTGAGGGCCGATCAGCTGCTGACCGTCATTCAGAGCCTAATAAAAAGTATCTACCTCAAATGCTCTAGAAGGACATTCTATTAGGAGAATGGAAAGGCCCAGATCCAGTATTAATCTGGACCTGAGGGTCTGTTTGCATTTTCCCACAGGATGCACAATCACCGATTTGCGTGCTAGAGAAATTGGTCAAGGCCTCGACAGAGATCCAAAAACAGGAAGAAGATGAGGAGACTTCTCCCACTGATGGTGCTGGTGAATTCTCGCCAAATTAATGGAGGAGACTCAGGTGAACTATGGGAGATAGTGAAGATGAAGATGTTGCCCTCACCTGTACCCCTTACCAACTCCTCTATTCTATATCCTCCTAACTTTACAACATTTGGCCATATTTATGCAGTCTGCTGTTCTGTGGGGAAAAGAATGGTTTATGTTTTTGTTCAGGGGAGGTCTCTTGTGTGTTGTATCTGTCCTGTGCATATACAAAATGCATATACATCCACGCAGAATAACAGCCATTATTCACCAAGCTCTCATTGCAATTGATGCTGGCCCATTCCCCCAAGTCTGGTTTATTATGCTGGACCAGTAGCCAATGATGGGTAAGATTCATGGGGATCTCATACCAACCTAAGACAGAAAATGAGGGCTAGAGCCTCATTGTCCAATGATGGGTAAGGATGTTGCTCTGCCGTGGACAACCTAAGACAGGCATGGTCCCTTTTAAAAATAGAAAGGGGGAGTTGTGGTGGGCGGAACCTGGGGCCCAGGGTTATGCCACATGCATCCAAAGATGGTGACTGGCAGAGAGCAAACGGTGTTCTGATTATGCATGGAGGAAGGCAGAACTCGTTTGCAATTGGCTGTATTATAATCAGTTCGGCTGTCTAGCGCATGGACAGATATACTTTACATGTATGCTCCAGTGAGTGATTGCTTGACCTTTAACAGGATTGGATGGCCATATCTGGTTACAATTGCTTATGCATGAGACTGCTTATATATTGAAGGTGTTATTTGAATAAAGGGGAAGTTGCTTGATGAACCTTTGAAGTGTACATGTCTTCTGACCTGCTGGTAGGGCCGTAAGTGCGAGAAGCAGCAGTTATAGGTAAGAGAAAAGAGCAAGAAGCCACGCCGAACTGCTTGAAGCAAGCCAGGCAAAGAAGCTGTGGTTTTACTCCGTAACAGGAGCCGCTTGCAGCAGCCCTGGGGCAAACAGTGGTTCTCGGTACCAATGCGTATTATTAAAGTATAAATCTGCGATAATAAAGACCAAGCAATCAGGAAACAAAGAAAGCCATAAATGAAACCATAGGTATATGAATCTATATATATTTTAAATAGAAATAGAAGAAACTATATAAATTCAATAACACTGAGACTAATATTAAGTATGGAGGAGTGATACAAACAAATCTAAACATAGATGTTTGTGCTTGGGACACAGTTCACTGAATGTGTGTGTACAGAATGTGCAAGGCCCTGGACTCAAACTTCAGCACAAAATAAAAGACATACTCATAGAAGAGGAAGGATGACATTGGAACTATAACACCATAGGATGCTGCTGAACATTCCTCCTCCATGAACACATTGTATAAACATATTGTTTCAAGTCCTTCTTGGTGAAATAATAGTCAATAGACTGACATGCATTGGACCACAGAGAAAATATCTGCCATCAAATGTGAAGGAAAACCTAGGGAAGTCTTAGGTATTAGTACAGTTTTAGTGGAAGTACTGCATAATTAGAACAGAATCACCAATAGCCAGTGTCACCACAAGGAGAGAAACATTGTGACATATACACACACCGTAACTCTATAAATTCTGCTGTTGTAGAGACCTTAATTAACCTAGTACTTAAGACTAGGTTTCCAGAAAGTAGTAAGTATCAAGGCCACAGAAAGCATGGTGGTCTTCTATGGTCATGCAATACTTCCAGGGACATCAACAACTGAGATCAGGGTAGAGAAGAAGTTAAATCACAAGGACATGTTTTATGCCTAGAAGGGAATTGCTGGGGTACTTAACAAATTAATGTAGCTGAAAGTTGAGTCACTCTATATCCTATCCTGCATCAGAGATTTGAAAGGGAAAATGCATGACACCACTTGCAGCCTCAGTGGGTGTTTAACATTTCTTACACTCCCTATCCCACCTTACCTCTATAATACTTGCAACGCTGCCAATTGCTTCTGGAAGGAGGTTTTCTATTCATTGGGTATCTTATCTCTACCATCTTTTATTCCATTGGCAACACCATTAACTCCTAAGTTCTGGGGTCAAAGTTCACTGAGCATGTTCAAATCTCCATAGATCCAAATAAGTGGTATGGAAGTCACTCCATGACCTACAACAAACAGCAATAGTGCAGAAAAGGGGTTCGAAAGAACAGATACTTTTTTTGTGCCCAGAAGAGACTTAGAACACAATTTCTCAGTAGTACTAGACAGCTTGGATTCTAAAAATTTTATCACAAATTTAATGTACAACTCAAATAGATAACATCTTGCATCCTGAACACTACTGTTAGAATGACTATTATAAAAAGTTGAAAGATAACAAATACTCCAGAAGTCAGGGTATGGTAAATAGGAAACATTTGGACACTTTTGGTAAGGATGTAAAGTTAGCACAACTAGTTTTGAAAAACTATAAGGTTTTGAACTAAAAATAGAACTAACCTATGACCAAGTAAAAATAATTCTGATTATATATCCAAAGGAATTACAAAGATTAGGTAAAAGAAATGGCTACACTCCTGTTTTCATTTTAGAAAAATTTACAGTAGCAAAAAAGGCAACAGAAATGACTTTAGATGAAGGGTATATTGGGAGACCCAATGTCCTTCCAGCTGCAGGATATCTACCTACTTCTAGAGTTTTTATCCTGTACTTCAGATGGCTTGCTCTCTTGGAATAGGGAACACAGGGACTGATGGTCACTAGATACTTCAAAGACCTAAAACATAACAGCTGTGCACACATCATGGAAAGTAGTCCTAAAGCCCAAGAAAAGTTCTGGGGAAGTGGAGGTGAAGACACAACAAACACTAAAGTTAATGACATAGAATTTTGTCTTGTCCAGCATGTACAATAAAGACTCAGCTCTCAGATGGAGTTTTAAGGTCTTTATTTTTATGGGAGAGCTTCTGAGTCGAATGCCTGGTTCTTCTTCCTCCACCTCTGCCGCCTTCTTCTTCTTCTTCTTCTTCTTCTTCTTCTTCTTCTTCTTCTTCTTCTTCTTCTTCTTCTTCTTCTTCTTCTTCTTCTTCTCTCGCATAGCTGCTGCTCTCTCTTCTTGTCGCGCATCTGCTGCCCCTCTCCGCTGCAAAAAGTACACAGCTTTATGGGATGTAACAGCCAATCACCTAATGGGTCAGGCGTTTGGCTCATGGACACTTAATGGTGGGTAATGAGGACATGTACTGATCACGAGCTAAGCACGGACGCAGAGGAGATCAGTCAGCCAATAGAAAGCACTTCCTTAAAGTTGTTTTTTTTTTTTTTGCAGTTGGGATTCTCGGCGCCATCTTAGGGTGAGGCCAGCTACCACTGTGGGCCCTACAGGGCAGCGGCCTCCAACAGAATTTCAACTCAAAAAGTTTCTGTAAATTGTGCCAATGGGAAACAAATGCAGGATATAAACATTAATGTACAGTGGGTCAACTGATTCTAATGTTTTCTTCTCAAAGGAAATGTACACAAACAAAAAATTCTTTAAAATGTGTAATCCAGTGATTTTATATATATATATATATATATATATATATATATATATATATATATAGTGCATGCCATATGGTCATATCTGTGTGATGAAAATATTATTGTGCACTTTCCTCATACCATGAAGTAAATTATTTTCAGAGGTAATATATACTTATATATTAAAGAAAAATGTAAAATATTCAAGTTGTTATAAGCAAGGGAGTTGCAGGGAGGGAGGTGTCTGCTGCTACAGAGTTGTAATACTAGTCACTTTGGCTAAGAAAGGAGGACTGAAATTTCAAGGACAGTTTGAGAAAATGCATGAGACCAAGTCTCCAAATTAAATGTTGGAGATTGCTGGGATGAAGATCAATGGTAGGTCACACTGGACATCAATCTCAAGGAAGAAATAAAGGAACTCCACTTAGAGTAAAAGAAAAAAAAAACAGGTTAAAAATTTATAAATAGGTCTATATACAAATACAAAGATATTATTAGAAGAGAAAGAGAAGAGAAAAATAATTACCTCACATGTGAATAAACAATAAAAAGGAAAAAAGTCACCAAATGGAAATCATACAAGAGACTTGAATAACCACTCTATGCAGGAGACAGGAGATCTATATACGTTTGATAAACACAAAAACAAATATTTAGAAATGGATAAAATAAACATCTACTAATGTTTTTGGCCCCTCTTTTACAAAGTTATAAAACACTTGAATGAGTAAGATACATAAGACAACTGAGAAAATATTTACTCTAAAATGTGTAGCAAAATCTGGGATAAACTTGCAAAGAAATTCTGCCCTGAACAATGTCTCATCTAATTGGGACCAAATCCCCAAGAGCCAGTGTTACCTTGAGTAAAGGGATATCAGAACCCAAAACACCAGATCTGAATTTTTCCTTGGTTTTCATCTTAATTTTTATAGAACTGGGAAAAGAAATATACTCCAATTAGGTATGATTTATCAGAATGCATAAAGACATTCTACTGTTATGTATATTTAGAAAAAAGTAAAAAAATTTAGAAGTTTTTAAAACAGAAAATGAAAGAAGTTAAGATGGTGGACAGTAACTTACTTTGACCAAGAAGTCATGAAGAGATGATGTGTGCCAGTGCCCATAATATATTGAAATAGACTAGATCATTTCATGTAGTACTTTTCCTGCCTCCATGTTGGAAACAGTTATACAAAGATTGTATTTTCTCAAATTGGATGCCCAGGTGACCACAATAAGTAAAACCTCCTCCCAACATACACTGAATAATTAGGGTGACTAAGAAATCAGTCTTCGTTGTAATAAGATATTGGGAGTATTTTCCTAAAGGGCCTTGGAATTACCCTGATTTCTGAATTGTTGCCAACTGTTGCTATTCTTTTTTCCTCTGCAGGTTGCAACAATTTTTTTTATATTTGCTTTCCCCTTTTCAGCTTTTGTATTAAAACTTTGACCCTTTATCAGAAAAAAAACAAGTTACAAGATATACACAATATCAAAACCACAAAAGTGATTTTCTATGAGTATTCAAGTATATCCAAGGATTTCATAAACAGGGATCAGAGAAGAGGAGTTATATCTCAAAATTGTGAGTTTATCCTTAAGAAGAGACTTGACAGAATGTTCTTCCAACTGCTATTGCTGATACTAGAGCTTCTATCTAGCTTATATAAACAAGCATTTAATAGTGGTAAATACAGTACGCCATTGACAGCCTGTGACAGTTCACTTCCTGATTATTGTCCCTCCACTACTCAACCCAGGAATAACTCCATGCCTAACAATTTTCCTAGGACTTTGTACAAGCACTGACAGTCTAACTTTAACACATTTTCCCTAAAGGACTACAACATTAAACTCCAGTCTCTGGAGTAAATGTGAATGAACATGTTCAAATCTCCATAGATTAAAATCAAATGAATTTACATTGCCTTGGAAGCACATAGGCAGGTGAAAATCCCCAGCAGCAGTTGAGAAAATAGGTTGGATATCACAGATTCCTTTTTCTTTACGGCATACAGTGACTTCTCAAAAGCCTGAGTTCTAACAAACTTGCATCAGTGATTAAAGATACCAGTGAAACAAATTTTTCTGCAACTTGAACACAGCTGTATGAATGGATATTAATAAACACAGAAAAAATAAAGAAGTGCCCTAGATTATAAGGAAATGGATTAAAGGAAATCTTTGTACAGCTGTTGATGAGAACATAAAGTTGGTAACATTTTTCAAAAAGTTTGGAAAGTCATTTTTACAAAAATGAAAATAGAAATATGTGATTCAGTAATAATACTGGGTATACATCTAAAAGAGTTGGAATTATTCTGTGAAATAAATAACTGCCTTTCCATTGCAGCATTATTCATACTAGTTAAATTTTTTAAATGGCTTTTTCAAGAATTTTTAGGGGGTATGGAGGAATGAATCCAAGAGGATTTAATCACTGAGCAACATCTCCAGCATATTTTTGTATTTTATTTAAAGACAGGGTCTCACTGAGTTGCTAAGTGCCTGAATAATTTACTGCAGCTGGCTTTGAATTTTGATACTCCTGCCTCAGTCTCCTGGGCCACTGGAATAGTATTTAGAGTCATTTAATATTGAGATTCCTCTCAGCTGTAAGTCATCAAACCATTCTCTTGAGAAAAACCACCCAATAATGCAAACTGCCTCCAAAAGGACAAGTCTCAGAAGCTGATACTCACTACATAACACAAGAAGCTTAGATATGGCAGAAGCGGGCATCTTATATCAGTCAGTTCTGAAGCACAGGACTAGGAAAGGATGAGAGGATGAGATAACAAAGTATCACAAAATCAGTTCTTCAATGGTGCATGTCAACACATAAACACTTTGTCAATGTGTCTGTGCCTTGGAAGACAGAGGAACAAGAGGCACACACAGTTTTTTTTTTTTTTTTCAAATGATGAAGTGATACTTCTCTGCTTCCCTCTCACATAAATTGCTCACAAATACAAAACAAAAGCTTCAACATGTGCCTTCCAGTATTTGAAGAATTTACAAAATATTTTATTAAATTGAAATCCAGCATGGGAAGCAAATTGATAATATTGGGAGGAAAAATTGGCATTTGGAATGTGAACAGTAGCTGAAAATTTAAAAAATATTCCTACATATACACAGGAATTCACCATAGTTTATTTTACAATCATGAACATCTACAAGAAATGGGACCTAATTAGAATGAGATATATCCCATGCTTGTATATTTATATCCAAATGAATCTTGCCATGTACAACTAAAAAGAACAAATAAAAAAGAAAATTTAGTAATTCATTCATAGACCTACGAGGAGCTATGATGGAGTCCACAGTTCTGCATTTGAGATACTGCTTCCTGAATATTTAGCTAGCTCAGCAGTGATGAACTGAGACCTCTAGAGACCACAGTTCCTTTCATGCTGGTACACCATGGATCCTCTCAGTCTTAACCAATCTGTGGAGATGCTGTCAAGCACATTGATACCATCATTCTCCTGTAATAATTATCCACGTGTTCTCTCAACCCTGGGAGACTCTGGGCTGCCTGCACACAGATATCCTCATGGTGCTTCAGAAAGAGGTTGAAAACTCTGGGCACTAATCTGACAAGATGCATAGGTTCCAGCTACCGAACTCCCTAGATATAGAAGTAGAGACTGAGGGCTGTGCTCCCACAGAGAAAAACTATGGCTGGCAGACTGAAAGGACAAGGAGGAACCTCCACTGCCATTTCTGCTCCTGCCACTGCCAGTCCCAAGTGCTTTAGCTTCCCTCCCCAATCTCTTAATAGCTAAAGCGCACTCACCATTTTCTGGTTTTTGCCATGCACAGATTTCTCCCTGTGATTCTTTCAGCCCCTGTATAGCACAGAGACTTGGGGTCCTATGCAAAGGAGGAAAAGTCAGAAATGGATCCAGAGAATGGCAGACTTATGAGACAAAGAACAGCACTAGATTTCAGAAGCCTGCTCCCTCTTTGCTGGCTGCATGTGGATTGGACCATTCTCACTCAGGTGCCTCTGATTGGACAGGGTTACAGTGTTCACCCCCTGACTCTGTGCCTAGTGAACCACTTCTGAGTGAGTCAAATGTGGCCAACCCAGGAATTAATGAGAACAGAATGACAGACTTTGGGCTGTTACTTTTGGTTTTTGCAATACAAGGGACTCAACACAAGGGTATTCTACACTGAGACAAATTTTCACAACTTTCTAATTTTTCAGGCACGGTCTCATGAATTTGCTTAGGCTGACCTCAGTATCAGAGGCATTCACCATCACACCTGGCTGATTTTTTTTTTGTTTTGTTTTGTTTTGAGTTGCTGCGAATTGAACCCAGAGCTTCAGCTTGTAGATATTTTAAGGCAGGATTTCCTTGCAGTAGTGCAGTCTAACCTAGAGAGAAGAAAATTTTTTATTTTTCATTGTACATATGGTCATATTGACTTATGAATTATATATGTACATATGGTTCATGAATGGAAGTGATATAATAAAAATTACTCTAAATTCAAAATAATTTCTGTTTTCTGGTCTTATGGGAATGCTGAATTTTTTTTTGGGGGGGGAGTGGGCATCAGGGAATGGTCCCAGTGTTGCTAAACCATTGAGCTGCATCCCCAATTCCTTTTATATTTTGTTTAGAGACAAGTTGTTGCTAAGTTGCTCAGGTCCTTCCTCAGTTGCTGAGACTGGCTTTCAACATGCAATCCTCTTACATCAGCTTCCCAAATGACTGGAATTATAGGAGTGCATCACCACAGCAGTCTCCTGTCCCAACCTTTTCAGTCACTGAGAAAGCAAGCATACCCCACCACACCTGGCTATTATTTGTTTGTTTCACTTTTAAGTTTCTAAGTATTGAACAAAGAACTTCAGGCTGCAGCAATTTGAATGCTGGATTTCCTTGCAGTAGTATGATCTACAGTAGTGAGAATAATATTTGCTTTTTATTTTGAATATAAGACCATGCTAATTTATTAATTGTGTGTATTATTCATGAATAAAATGGTTAATAAAATTAAATTATCATTGAATGTTTTTGCTCTCTTCTGGATCCATGTATATGAGAAGTAGGAGCCCAACTCCCTTGCACCTTAAAGTCTGTCATACTTTGGGATAAGGCTGCTGAAAATATTTGACCCCATAATTTATTATATATAATTCCAGAACATAAAATCTATAGAAAGTCAGGGCAAAGGATTTCCATTTGGGTGCATACGGTTAGGAGGACATGAACAAAACAAATGTTTAATTAAGTAATAAAATCATGCATAAATTATGAGTTTATTTAAAAAATCTGGAATATACAAGTTGAACCATACAACTTACCTGTTGAATTTTAGAAAAATTGAATTATTTTGTAATGAAGCTCTTTAAGATGTTCATATTCAGTCAAGTTCTGTGTGTAATATTTTAGATTCTGTGTTCGAAATTCTCATCCACATAAAAAGTGTCTTACCACAAGCATGATGTAATCTAAATATGCACATATGGAAATAAAAGGAGAAAAATGTCTTAAGCATATTAACTGGATGAATAAGTGTGGTTAACTCTTAAGTATTGACTTCTTATGACTATGGAAAAAGGTAAAAATGAACTTATCTGCATATCTTTCTGAAGGGTATTAAATAAATTAATACAAAATTACTAGATATCACAATACTCAATTACATATTTTATTTCATTGAATAGAATAATAACCTTGAATCATAAACCTTGCAGGATTCTATATTTGACTTGTTTCTCATCATTGCTTTTATCTTTATTACAGTGACTATGATTACATGTGTTCAATACAAGTTAATATTTTCGACCCTGTCACTGAATAGGTGCTCAAAATTATGATGAATCCATGCACAGAATATATAAGTAAGACTCAGAGATAGAAAATGAGTTCTGTAAGGTGATCCAAAAATAAACTTGTATGTTATTGCCACTACCTTTTCTCAGGAGTATCCTCCTCATAAATTCAACATCTGCAAACTCGGTATGAATACTTCCTGTTGGTTGACCTATGTATACTTTCATCCCATTGATAATCAGTAAAAAAACAACAATTCCTGGAAAAGGTATGAAGATTGTCTACAACAACCTAGTTTCTTTATTTTTGCATGGGCATTTTTTATTTCAAAGAATATAACCTGGAGACCTATATACTAAGAACACAGTTTCTTCTGTGTCCTGGGATGGGTGTTCTTATGTAAGATCAAGTTTGCCATTCCTTGTTTGGAAAAATAATAACACTGAGTGAAAATTGTGAGATATAGAGAATTGAAATGGGCAGATCATGCCTTAGGCAGAAAGAACACCAGGGGTAGATAATGTGCTAAGTGTCAGTATCATTATTTGGTCACTACACAAGACCACATGAACTCTGAGCAAAGAAGAATGTATAATTTTCATTTTTACAGGAGCAGTGATAGAAAGCAAGAATCCAGTGTATTCATTGCACTGAATTCATTGTCTCGTTGGGAGAAACCTGGAAGAAAAGTATGCAATTCAAATACAGCTCTCAGGGGAAAAAATGAATTCTTAAAAGAATAGATGCATAGATGGACTGCTGGAAAGATGGAAAGTCTATTTCATCTGAATATGAGTTTCTTCATAAGAAATTACCAGGCAGTGAGACTTTTATAATTGCATCATGTTTATGCATCTGGAGATTGAATTCAGATTCTCTACCACTGAGTATCACACTTGGTCATTCTTATTTTAAGCTACAGTCTCAATAAGTTGTCATAACTGCCCACAAATTTGAGATTATCTTTCCTCAGTCTCCAAGTCCCTGAGATTGCAGATATGTACCACTGTGTCTGCCTGAATGATAATTTCTAAGAGAACATGCCCTGTGTCCCTGATAATTTATCTCAGTTATAAAATGAAATCATTTTCCAATGGTAGCACACAATACATTTATGGGTCACAAATTGAAAGATGTAATAAAGAATCTTTTTGATGGTTTAAGGGTCGGTATCATTGAGTTGCAATACTCATTTCTTCTTTAAGCATTTGAAAGTAAAATAGTCATTGTGAACTTTGCATTCTTTGGGAAACATCTGTGAAAGAAAAAGTGTGATTTAATCATGATAGAATAATCATAACTAACAAGTAAACCTTTTAGAAAATGTCACCAAATACTCTACTCACATTCAAGTATCTCCATTAAAAACATTTTTTCTTCATTTTGTAAATCTGGGAATTGAAAATGAAGTCAAAATATGTGTGGTGATCAGATAAGTAGAGACTCATTATTATATATTCCAACTTGGTCTCATTATTATATATTCCAACTTGGGAAATTATTCTTACAATTCAGTGAATATATATAAAATGATTCTTCATTGATACCTAATCCTCCCTTACACAGACTTTTATGAAATATATTTACATCTTCTGCCATGTCACAAGATATGAGCCATGGGAACATTCTTAGAGATTTTCTCTCCTCATGTGATGCTCCATCTGGTCTGCCAATGTCCACCTAGAAATTTTGGATTCTGCTATTTTTCTATGCAGGTACTGGGTTTTTATTCTTTGTAATTAAACACTGGTAACAATGTGAAAAAGGAGACCTACATGACATAGGGAATTCTGTGAAGTAGGACAGACAGTATAAACCCTGGTAGTTAACCTGAAGAAATTGCTTGTTCGTTTTAATGAATGACTGTATTAAGGGAACAGTAACCCCTAATGTCAAATAAATATACTTGTCAACTGTGTCCCAGAAAAGTCATTAGGTGTTGGGCATAGCCTAAACTCATCCCAGTGTACCCTGCCTTGCCTCCTGTACAGGCCATTTTGCCTTCCTCATTCACAATGAAGTTTGAAGTACGAAAATGTAGTGAGAAATGAGAATCAGAACATCATGATCTGGAAGTTTATTTGTAGTCCAGGGCTCAAAGAGGTTATTCCCAAAGCTTGAGTCCCAGGCACAGCAGGACATTTTAGTGTTATACATAAGAACGTTTTGGGAACACCAAGGCAAAGGACATGGTGCTCTTCAGTTGGAGAGTGCATTTTATATTTCTTATATGGGTAGAAGATTGTCAACAGCCAAGTTCATATACTGTGGTGACTTTTACTGCACTAAACCTAAATAGTGGTTGTTCTGTCCATTGTATTCAGC
Organism: Sciurus vulgaris; assembly: GCF_902686455.1. Taxonomy (NCBI): domain Eukaryota; kingdom Metazoa; phylum Chordata; class Mammalia; order Rodentia; family Sciuridae; genus Sciurus; species Sciurus vulgaris. The sequence continues at coordinate 2,190,560 of NW_027632409.1, forward strand.
TCCTGCTTCTTCTACTCTGATTAACTTCCTACAGGCACCTGCATACACTGTAAGCCTCTATGCTAAAATGGCCATAAGCAGCACTGCTGTGTGTCAACCTGCAAAGCCACAGCCTGTCAACACTTAAGCTGCTGAAGTTTCCATTCTGTTCTGCCTCAAGACAAAAGCCAAATTTATGAATCACACTGTAGTTTCAAATTCAAAGACATCTGTGTGGCTTCTTCCTATCTCCCTTAGAGTGGATGCATGCCAGTTTACTATTGAGCTGTTACTACTACATGTGCATAGATCCTACTAGGTGGACTTCACTGTCCTTAACCCTGCTTGGCCTTCTAGCCAGGAATCTTGTGCCTCATCTCCTCCCTAATCATCCAGTTAATCTTCACAGTCCCCCTAAACCTCAGCCCCTCCTACTCTGCTTTCTTCTCTGCTTTCAGGATCCATGTGAGTCCTCTTTAATGTATCTTCTCAGACCACTCTAAAACTGTTTGCTCTCTGACCAGAGTTATCTTTACTATGTCATCAGTGACACCCAGCTCACCAATTCTAGGGGCTGGAATTAATTGGTTTTGATGTCTTTCTTCTGTTAGGTCACTGGTGCCCACTGACCCTTTCTTAAAATGCCTTCTTTATGACTTGGGAAAGTCAAAATTTTTGCTGCCTTCTTACTCCTCTGAGTGTCCTGGTTGAGTTATGCCTTTACCCCAACCAAGAGGTAGAGTCTTTATTAAATTTCTATCCCAGGTGTGAGTTTTGAACTCAAACCTTGCATATACAGCTGAGAGATGACACCTATAGTATCTCCTAGTTCACACAAATTACCACATCCAGAACTAGGCCCTTCTCCATCAATCTGCCCATCACACCACACCTGCTCAGAAAATGGTTCCACCAGCAATCCAGTCATCTCTGGAGAAATGTGGGTATCATGTGTGTCTGTCTCCCACTATCCCATGTCTGACACTCACCAGATATAAATGCCCTGAATATGCATGCCCCACATATCTGCTTGAGTGAGGCCCATTGCTGACAGTCATCTGACCCTCCAAAAGCAGATGGTCTCCAGTGCTGAAGGCTCCTCTTGTCTCCCTCTTGTCACCTCTGCCCCTACCCATCCCTGCCACATATTTAATATAAAACAGCTTTGAAGCTGTTTTCCCTTGGTATGACCTGATCCTATTACCAGTGTTGCTTGAGTGGACTCCTGCAATGTGCAAGCTTTTGGACTTTTAGTGTGATTTTCTAGGGATTCATCCAACCTGCTATGTGTCAACACTTCATTTACTCTTTGATAAGTGTTGTCATAGACCTTGGAAGTACCAGTCCCTTGACTTGACCTTTCAACCACCATCTTATTTCACCTCAGGCTAAGGACATTTATTGACTTCCCTTTGATTATATTTTATTTGATCAAATTTACGTGAAATCTTTTGCAATGTTCTCTAATAATTTCCTGTTTTGTTTTTGTTGTGTATTGAGAATAACTTACTCATGAAAAATAGAAGTTCTATGCTCAAAGTGTGGTTTGCATTTTTTTCTTTTAATACAGTTTTAATTTAGAATGCATCCCATTCATATGGCTTGTGGCTATCTCTAGTGGGCACATGGTGGCTAATTTGTGCAGTCAAAAGATGTCATGTCAGCACCTTCAGGATACCAGTCTGTCTCTGAAAGCATCCCCAGAAGAGAGGGCCCTCAGGACCATCCTGCTCTTAATGCATTTCATTGTTGTCAGGCACTTTGTGAACTGCATTATGTTTATAAGAATTATGTGGAAAAATGAGCCAATTCATCATTGTACATAGATGTTGGCAGTGACTATGTCACCATCAGCCCTTTTGTCTTCATTAGTAAACATATCATTTACTTTTGCAAATATGTGTTGGGGAGGACAGGAAATATGAGATTATTCTGTGATGCCTAACTTCCCTTAACATGAGCTAATGCACATGTGGTAGTGTGTAGAATGACAGACCTATTCTCTGGATGACATGACTACTTGGAGATATGCTTTCTCTGTTAGACCTCCTTATTTGATCTCCAACTGTTGCATTTACTTTGCCACCTTCTAGTCTTTCATAAATCAACAAGTTGGCTTTATTTCCTACCACCCATGGACAGTGGAGACCCTGAGCATCAGAAAAATCTATCTTATCAAATCTAATGTCCCCTCCTTGTTCGCCCTCTAATTCTCTTTTGAATGGTCTTCAGTAAAGAAGTCTCTGTCTTTCTTTTTAAAATTATCTTTATTCAGAAATCCATGTTATTCCATTGCCCTGGTTTTCTATTCCCCTAAGTCCATGCCCTTGCTCTCTGTCTTTGCCATAGTTTTCTCCTTTGCTAAATATAGGTGTGTCCCCATCTCAGAGTAAGGTTCCCTGAGCTTCTCTATGTTCACCCTCACCCTAGGTCACCCTCAGTCTCATGGCAGTAAGTGTTTTCCTCATTTTCCTGCCTCCCAAATGTCCATCTTTTTCCCAGCACTCTCTTTCCACCTTCAGAGCTGCCTACATGGATATCTAGGAGGCATCACAAACAATGCAAAAGCCTTCCTCAAAATCAGTGCTCTTTTTCCTGCTCATGGCATCCTTCAGATCCATCCTGTACCAGAAGTTAACAACCCCTAGGATGCACAAAAAAAAAAAAAAAAACCTCAGAAATTTTCATTGGTCTTTTGGCCCTTACCCCTACCATGATCAATCACCAATCCCTTCTGTTCTAGAGACAAAATTATAAACATATGTGTGTATGTGTATGTGTGTGTGTATATGTATATATGCACAAAATTATAAATACATAAATTATGTAATTATAAGTAGTTATATGTACATAAAATTTCTGTAATTAATAAATCAGGTTCAATCACTTATTCCCATTACCTAGTTATGACATCATGCTATATAAAATGTCGCTGGCTCTTTGTGGTTCCAAAATCCGTGGATATTTGTCACCGCCTGCAGCAACAACTTGCACGGGTCTTATGGGTGGTGGAGTGGAAACTGAGGCACTTCTATCTTTCTCTTTGGTGCACTGCTTTCTTGCTTGTTCATTTATAGAGGATAGAGGAAATGACGTTTACTTCCTTTGAGAGGAGAGAGAGAGAGACTTTGTTTCTTGCTTGTTACTTGCTTTGAGAGGAGAGAGAGAGAGACCCCGCTTATCAGAGAGAAAGAAACTTTGCTTAAGAGAGAAACTTTGAAAGAAAGACAGGCTTTTCTTAGAGCTTAGAAGGAGAGAGGCCTGCCACACCTTAAAGTCCTGCATCCTGTGAACTAAGGGTGTGTCTACCTAAGGTGCCCTAGTGATGCATCTCAGTTCTCCGTTCTGCAATCTGCCTTCCGCAGCTGCCCCTATTCACTGCTGTGTTTTTCCCTCTGGCTGCTTTTAATGGCTGCTGTGGCTACTGCTTTTCTTTGGCTAATGGCTGCTGTAGCGTGTTTTTCCCTCTGGCTGCTGCCCCGCGTGTGTCTTCTTCTACTAGCTTTTCTGGTAGGCTGCTGCTACTTCTGTCTCACTCCGCCTATGCTTATATCACCTCCAGGATGCGGAGAGCAGGGCCACGCCTCTTACACAAAGATTAGGCGAGGTGCTCCAAGCAGGCAATTAGTGCTCGAAAACACATGTGCATACATTGTGTGCGTGGACGAGAAAATCACCTGAGAGTGCTTATGTCAATTAACCTCCTCGCTGCCGATGTGATCAGGCGCCACCCTGGCACCGCCAACATGGCACAGCCCCCAACAATAATATATATTCCATTGATACACATGCCCATGGTGGCAAGTTCTGCTAAATGACCACAAATTCTTCTCATATTAGAGGGACTTAAAGGGTGCTCTTGCCCCAAACCACTGATTTTTCACTGGGGTCAACAGATGCCCAATGTGTAAATAAAAGCAGAATGACTCTTGTCATTTCTGATATATATTAACACACATATGTGTATGTATTTATATACATATATGTAAGCTAACATATATGTATATATTATTTACATATTATATATATAGTCTTATAATAATGAAAATCTAGAAAAGAACACAAAATACCTCCAACATCAGCAAAGATTCCTTCAGTGTCCCATGAACAGCAGCTGTAAATGAGGTCATGACTGAATTGAGACCCTAATCTCACTTCTCAACAAAATTTTGAGAAAAATACACATTAATATGTATGTATGTATGTATGTATGTATGTATATATGTATGTATGTATATATGTATGTATCTATCTATCTATCTGCAATGTCTTCTCTATGATGAAAATGAACACTGGACGCTGAGTGTAATAATACTCCTTTCATAGCTGGACAATTAATTCCATACTTAAAACTTATTAAGAGTTGTACAAAAACAAAGAAACAAAGAAACAAAAAGGCTGTTTATAAAACAGCACCTCTTAAGGGTTTTCTCAAACTTCCATTAAACAAGTCAATGAACAGGTAGACTGACTGATATACTGGTGGAATCTAGAATGTCTTATGTGAAGTTCTGGTGACATCTAGCATCTAAGCAGGAGTTAGCACATCTAATAAAGAAAAGGCCCACATCAACCAGAGAGGTATGTACTGGCAGGGGTGAGACAAGTGATCTTGAAAACTAGGAGAGGGATTGGAAGCAAGGAAAGGACTGCTTCTTAAGGGGCCTTTATCTTTCAAGTAGGAAAGCACTGGGGGGTTAAGTGACATGAGGAGCGTATTTTAGAATAAAGGAGATGGCAAAACTTTACTGTGGACAGCAACATTAGATCAGATGCCTAAAGGGGTCGGTGCTCTTTTTTTTTTTTTTTTTCTTTTTAGTGCCTGAATTCTTGGGTTAGACCAGTGGAACTGCAGCCCATACCAAAATGGGAGCAGGTATATCTTGCTGTTTTGTTCAAATATATGTCCTCTCACCTAGAACAGTGCTTCATACAAAGTAGTTATTTTGTAAAAAATACAATGGAGATATATTTCTGTATATAAAACTAAATGATAGCAGTGTTAAAATCCAGATCACCTACACCATCCATGCCAAACTACTTTTTAGAATATCAGGAAACTGGAGCTTGGCTTTGCAACAGCCTGAGAGACAAATCTCTTTCTTTGTCCTACTTTATAGATGTAGTGAGTTCTACAAGGTCACCCCTGGAAAGGGTCAAGACCATTTCCCCATCTATGCTTCTCTCACTGTACAGGTGGCAGGAAGCCCCTGGCACTGGCTGAGTATTGTGCAATATGGGATCCAGACTGGGCTCCAGCTGCTTCACCAGCTTACCCTCTCTGGACATCCAGGTCTCACCATCCACACAGCAGGAGAGCTTCCTTTGAACACACTGGGAAAATGGCCACTACCTGAAAACAAATGTCTAAGGCGATATCACCAGAACCCCACCCAGGAACACTAGAGAACACAATGCACCTGAGTACATGGAAAGTTCACAGCTTCCCATAAAAAGTAGGGACTAAGGAAGACTGCTCCTCAGATTCTTCAGCCTCCCTCCTTTGCCAAGTTGTATAAGTGGGGAACCAAGAGCAGAAGGGCCCTTCATCCTCGCTGAGTTCACAGTGATTTCTGACAGGATTTCCAGACATATGTGCCCTTCTGTCTCCCTTCACCTCCTGTGAATGCACCCACACAGCTTTCCACTCACCTTTGGGGCTCCTGGTTCCAATGCCCATCTCACCTGAGGAACTCTGATGATGCCTGCCTCCCATGTGCTTCCTCTAGCCCTGCCTTGCCCACAGCTTCTAAGACTTTGGTTCCATTTGCTCAGCTTGGCTCCACCCCACCAGCTCAGTCCACCCTCGTGGCTCCACAGGGCCCTCTCAGCTTTCTCTCTTAGTCTCTGACCTACATCTGTGCTCCTCTCAGCACATGGGCACTCCACCCACTTTCTCCCCTGCATTCCACCTACATGTCTTGACTTCTTCTGGCCTATTTAATTCACTGGGATTGCAAGTTTTCTCCTCTAATCATGGAACCTTTTGTGGACTGGCTGGGCCAATTTTACCAATTTCCAGCAGCATCCCCAATGGCTCTGCTCTTCTTTATCAGCCATGGTTTTTTAATTAAGCTCACACCCACACCTGCCACTGCTCATCGTCTGGCCACTCTGCCACTCCACAGCTCCTTGATAACTTCCTCCAAAATGAACGAAATTTGTCTTACAGTGTTGCCCATGGTTGCAGATACCTCTCAGGCTGAGGAACAACTGGATTTTGGGACTGGTCATGTTGGAATCCTACAGTCCATGGGATTACTTTGGACAACTCTGTTCACTTGAGCAATAGTCTCTCCATTTACACAATGCAACTAATGATAATTCTAGATTAGTATGAGAGCAAGGATGTTTTGAATGCCCTCTGTGTGTTAAGCAGGTGATTGAATCAGAGAAGACTGGTGAGCAAGATAGCAAGGTCACTGCACTGCATATGAAGAAATCCACAAGAATTAAGGAAGCATGTTTACACATACTCCTTTTTTCTATATCTGTGCTCTTCATCAACTTCTCTTAGCCTTTGAACACAAGATGGGCACATTTCCTTCACAAACAAGAGCCATCTGTTCTCTCACAGCCAGCCAACCCCAGGCATATCAGAATGAGGAAGTGTCTGATCATGGCCATCTTTCTCAAGGTTGGGTCTTAAAATGAGAGCTTCTTTGTAACTCCGTGTAAATATCTTTCATTCTGACAGCTTGACTCAATGCAGTTGGGGAGTTGCGTTTCAAGTTACAGAAAATAATCTGGGTTTTTTAAATAAAAACAATGAGTTAGAGGACACTGGAGAGGTCAAGGTAACATGATAGAAAAGTAAAATAAGCTGGGTTATGACAGGTGATCACAGTACCCCAAACTCTTACACAGTCTCCCTGGATGCTGCTGCAATATGAGCAAACTGTAGGACTTTCTTGTATCCATTTTTCACTGGTCAGATTTGATGTTTCCAGAGAAAAGACCTGATTGACTGAGTGTAGCCATCTGAAATTCTTCCCATTCAATGTTGTATGGTATTGGAGGATGAGCAAAAATTTTATAAATGGTCAAAGGAAATACATTTCAGATAAGAATGTATGTCCTCACAAAGTAATTGGGGGCCTCTCAGTATCATGCAGTCAGGCTAGGCCAGGTGCATTCCTCATCATGTCCTTCAATGCCTCAAGTGTTTCAAAAATAGTGCTAATTTTTGGAAAATTCATTGCATTATTTTATTTAAAAAAAGCTAAAATTCTTTAAAAACTCATACAACAGAATACTGCAAAATTGGGCAGGGGACAGGAAGCAAAAAAAAAGTTAAAAAAATTAAAAACCTAGTGTCTCAGACACCAGAATTAGCATTAGGCCACATCATCCCAGAAGCTTTTCTAGTCACATAGAAGGGAAAGAAGGAGGAGGGAATGGGAGATGGATGAGGAGTAGAGAAAAGGAAAATAACTTGTTTAAAATAAGATCAAATATGTATAATATGTATAATAATTTTGTCAATAAAACATCATCACTGAATTTAAGAAAAGAAGAAAAAATTCAGGTGAAAAAAAGGCATTTGTTTATTTCATACATTTCTTTTTTTTCCCAAACACCTACTTGATATAAGATTGCCTTAATGTTGTGATTAACATGTTTTGTCCAATGCTCATCAATGGTTCTGCTGTCATTGTTACCATTATTAGCTGTCAATCCCACTTCACAACATGGGAAAACTAAATCCCAGAAAAATAAAACAATTTAAGCAAGTTCACCAGATCAGTGGGCCCAGGTCTTCTATGATTCCAGATTCCCTGCAACAAACCAGAGCTCAAGGCTAGAAGAGCAAAACTGCTCTTCTCTGCTAGAAGAGCTAGTCACTGTAAATCTTCTAAATTCAGTTTTATGAATGGATGCAGGAGAAAGTTGTGGGAAGGAACTGAGTCCTACAGTTAACACCAGGAGGATGCTGAGATTTCACTTCATACTGGCCCCCCTCTCCCAGTCACAATTGTAAAAAAACAAAACAAAACAAAACAAAAACAAAACTGATAGTAGTCCACACAGAGAGTGAAGGATGACTAAGGTGGCCAGCCTGTTAGTGTGTGTACAAGTGGCAAAAGCCACAGATTTGAAGGCCGCACATGCTTCACATCAGACCTTTTCCTACCTGGGTCTCAGAACCCTGGTTTCCACAATAGCAGGCCGCGTTGAACATGGGAGCTCCTAGTAGCTACCATGTGACATTCCCAGGAAATATCATCTACACATCTCTTCACAATTGTACTCGTTCTACTAACCTATAAAGAGGAATGAATTTATGTCATTTGTGGGAAATGAATGAACCTTGATAACATCATGCTAATTAAAATCAACCAGACTCAGAGAGTCAAGTTTTGTTTTCTCTCCTATGTGAAATGTAGAAAGAAATATGGATTGAAAAAAAGAAAGGGGATCTCACAGTAATAGAAGAGAGAAGAGTGGATTAGAAGCTCATGGGAGAGAGGATGAGAGGAAAAAGTCAGGTACTGAGGAATGAAATTGATCATTTATTGTTATGCACATACATATGCATATGTCCCAGTGAACATACTGTTAAGACACTTAAAATGCACTAATAAAAATGATTATTATAGGTAAAAGGGATTGAAATTTTCCATAATTCGCATCTTAGTAACAACCCTAGGCATTTTTTTAAATTTTATTTTGAGACAGAGTATTGCTAAGTTTCTCAGGGCTTTGCCAACAGAGCTACCACTGAATGTCCACCATTAAAACAAAAATATAAAAGTCCATCCTCTCCTGCCTTAGGGAGCACTCACTGTGCACCAAGTATCTGCTATCTATGAAGACATTTAATTCTCATTGTATTCTTGGGAAGCAAGTGGCATTAGCCTCATCTTACAGATGAATACATAGAGGCACTGAGAGCTTAAAAATCTCTTCAAGTCTCTATAAATATATAAAAACCAGAATTCAAATGCATGATGATTCACTCTAGACCTTGATCCATTAACAGTTATTCTAGTCTATTTACTACATCTGAGAACATTCCTGAAAATTTTAATAAATTAAATGCCTGAGACCAACTCCCCAGAGATTCTTGTTTAATTCATTGGAGCTACACCCCAGGTAACTGTGTATTGGTAACTAATCCTCACAATTGGAGATGGAGTTATTTTTCTATTAAAAAGTAAGAGAATTTGGACAACTGGAGAATAGGCTCACCTTCCTAAAGTCAAACAGCAAGTCCAGAGTAGAACAAGAAGTTGTCACTATACTTTTGTACCTCTCCAAACAGCTCTCAGTGGTTCCACACAAAAACAAACTCTCCAGAATTTTATGGAGAAACAATTCAACCCCTCTGTCACACTCACCCAAGAAGTCTCTCAGGAAATGAGTGTACATTTGGGACAGGATTCAAGGTGGCACCTTGGTGATCAATGGGACATGCCATGCAAGGCATCAAATTAGGTCAAAACCCAGGTCATCAAAGAAGAGGTTTAGTTAAGCAAAGACTGAGTTGCATATAGGGACAAACTTTTCCACAGTACATGAAGCCCTGATTTGCCTCCTTCCCAGATGTATTCCCTAATTGCACATATGTTGAAATTCCTGTTTAACCACTTGTGCTCTTATTCTATTTTATATTTTCCTTCAGCATGACTTTTGAGGTCTCATGTTTTGGCATTTTTTGTAAATTTCTTGTGCAGTTTTCAAACCACCTCAGCCAGGTGAAATTTTAGCCTGAAGATATTAGAGTTTTTATTTTATGTATTTTCATTTAGTTCATGTTTCTGATTCTCTCTATAAATAAATAATTTTTAATTTGTGTTCATACATGTATCAAACCTTCACATATTGATAATGACTGTGATAAAAAATTATCTGATTCCAATATCTGGAACATCACTTGGTCTACTTGAAATGATTTTACTCCATGTAACAGGGCTCCAATTTCATCTTTTTTTTAAATTACTCTTTAATTGTGCTAATTAGTTGTACATTATGGTACAATGCATTTATACATTTTGATAAATCATAGAAAAATGCAGTGTAATTTCACATTTCCTGATTGTATATATTGCAGGATCACATCAGTAATGTAGTCATACATGTACATGAGGGAATAACTTGTTTCACTCTATCATTCCTTCCCCTACACATTCTCTCCCTTCATTGCCCTCTACCTAATATAAAGTAACTCAATTCTTCCCTACCCCCCTTATTGTGAATTAGTTTCCACATATCAGAAAAAAAACATTTGACCTTTGGTTTTTTGGGTTTGGCTTATTTCACTTAGAATGATATTTTCTAACTCCATCCACTTACCAGGAAATGCCAGAATTTTATTCTTCTTTTAAGCTAAGTCATATTCCATTCTACATATATACACCATATTTTCATTATGCATTTATCTGTTTAAGGACATCTAAATTGATTTCATAGTTTGGTTATTGTGAATTGAGTTGCTATAAACATTGATGTGGTGGTGTCCCTGTGGTATGTTGATTTTAAGTCCTTTGGGCATGAACTGAGGGGTGGGATAACTGGGTCAAATAATGGTTCCATTTCAAGTTTTCTGAGGAATCTCCTTACTGCTTTCCATAATGGTTGCATCAGTTTGAACTCCAAACAGCCATGTATGAGTGTATCTTTTTTCCCCACATCCTTGACAATATTTAATATTGCTTGTATTCTTAAAAATTTTCATTTTGATTGGAGTGAGATGAAATCTTAGAGTAGTTTTTACTTGAATTTCTCTGATTGCTGGAGATGTTGAACATTTTTTCAAATATTTGTTGATCAATTTTATATCTTTATCTGTGAAGAGTCTGTTTAGTTTCTTATTCCATTTATTAATTGGGATTTGGGTTTGTGGTGTTAACCTTTTTGAATTCTTTATATATTCCAGAGATTAATGAATTTTCCAAGGTTCATGTGGTAAGGATTTCCTCTCAATCCATAGGCTTTGTCTTCATTTTAGTGATTGTTTCTTTGGCTGAAAAGAAGCTTTTTAGTATGAGTCAATCCAATGTATTTATTCTTGATTTAACTTCTTGTGCTTTAGGGGTCTTGTTAAAAAGTCATGTCCAAGGTCAACATAGAAAGATCTGAGTCTACATTTTCTTCTGGTAGTTGAAATGTCTCTATTCTAGTGCCTAGTCTTTGATCTACAGTAAGATGAATTTGTGCAGGATGAGATGCAATGTTTAATTTCATTTTGTTACATGTGTATATCCATATTTCCCAGCACCATTTGTTGAGTAAGTTATTATTTCTTCAGTAAATGTTTATAGCACATTTTTCTCGTATAAGTTACCTGTATTTATGTGGGTTTTTCCCATCTTTTATTTTGTATCCTTGATCTATATGTCTGTTTTGGTGTCAATACCATGCTCTTTTTATTACTATAGCTCTGTAATATAGTTTGTCTTCTAGTATTGTGATGCCTCCTGTTTCACTTTTCTTGCTAAGGTTTGCTTTGACTCTTCTGGGTCTCTTATTTTTCCAAATAAATTTAATGATTGCTTTTTCTAGTTTTGGAAAACATGTCATTGGGATTTTAATAGGAATCACATTAAAATTTTATAGGGCTTTTGATAGTGTGAACATTTTGACAATATTAAGTCTTCCTATCCAGGAGCATGGGAAGTCTTTCCAACTTATACGGTCTTCTACAAGAACTTTTTAGTGTTCTGTAGTTTTTTTTGTAGAGGTCTGTCACCTCTTTGTTAGAATTATTCCCAAGTATTTTATTTTTTGAGGTGATTGTTAAACAAGTAGTGTTTTTTTTTTTTTTTTTTATTTCTCTTTCAGTGGATTCCTTAGTGATGCATAAAAATTCATTTGATTTATGGGTATAGATTTAATATTCTGCTACTTTGCTGAATACATTTATTAGTTCTAGAAGATTTTTGGTGGAATATTTTTGAACTTTCCAATATAGAATCATATTACTGGCAAATATTGATAGTTTTAATTCTGATTTATCAATCTTTTTACCTTTAATTTCTTTTATATAATTGTTTTTGCTAAATTTTCAGGGAAAATGTTGAATAAAAATGGTGAAAGAGGGCATCCTTGTCTTTTTCCACTTTTTAAAGGTAATGCTTTCAAATTATGTTGGCCTTGATTTTAGCATACATGGCTTTCATGATGTTGAGGTGTGTTTCTACATTATGTACTATTTCTAGTGTTTTGAACAATGAAGGGGTGCTGTAATTTGTCAAATGCTTGTTCTACATCTATTGAGATGATCATATTATTCTTGTTTTTAAGACTATTGCTATGATAAATTTTGGTTATTGATTTCCATATGTTGAACAAACCTTGCATCCCTGGGATGAACACCACTGGATTGTGGTAGGCTGTAAGATTTATATATTTTGTATTCATGTTGCCAGAATTTCATTGCAAATTTTTGCATCTATGTTCATCAGGGAATTAGTTTGCAGTTTTCTTTACTTGATGTGTCTTTTTCTGGTTTTGGTATCAGGGTGATATTAGCCTCTAAAGTGAGTTTGGAAGGTTTCCCTTCTTTTCTACCTCATGGAATAATTTGAGGAGTATTGGTGTTAATTCTTCTTTTAAGGTCTTGTAGAACTCAACTGAGAATCTGTCCAGTCCTAGACTTTTCTTATTTGGTAGGCTTTCAATGGTATTTGGTGTTTCATTACTTGAAATTATTCTGTTTAAATCATGCATGACCTCCTTATTCAGTTTAGGGAAGTCATATGTCTCTAGAAATTTGTCAATGTCTTCAGTATTTTCTATTCTATTGGAGTATAAATTTTCATAATGGATTCTAATTATCTTCTGTATTGCAGTTGTGTCCATTATGATAGTTCATTTTTTATCACATATTTTAGTAACTTGTGTTTTCTCTCTTTTTCTTTGTTGTTATGGCTGGGGTTTATCAACTATACTGATTTTTTTCAAAGAATAAACTTTTTACTTTGTCAATTTTGGTAATTGTTTCTTTTGTTTCAATTTTTTTTAAATTTCAGCTTTGTTTTAATTATTTTCTCTCTTCTATTGTTTTTGGTGTTGATTTGTTCTTCTTTTTCTAGAGCTTGGACTTGTAATGTTAGGTCATTAATTTATTGACTTTTTATTCTTTCAATGAATAAACTCAGTGCAATGAACTTTCCTCTTAGTAACAAAGAAAATTTGAAACCTTGTTTTTTTTTCTTTTCTTTTTCATTCATTCTTTTTTTTTGTACCAGGAATTGATGTCAGAGTCGTCAAAAACTGAGTCAAATGCCCAGTAGTTTTGATTGTTTTTTTTTATTTTGAGGTAGGAGCACTCTAGTTGCTTTGGGCTTTACTAAGTTACTGAGATATTGAACATAAAATCCTGCTGTCTCAGCATCCTCTGCAAAGTAAACTATAAGCATGTGCCACTAGGCCTGGTAGTACAAGTTTCAGAGGTTATTTTTATGTGCTAATATGGATATATTTAAGATTATACTATACAAATACACATAAAAATTGACTTATGTAAAATAAATTCATATGAATGGCCATATGCCACTTGTTTGAAAATAAATATTACAAAATAAGACAACTGCATTCTTGTGATCAATCTTGACCCATGAAAGCTTGAACACCTATGGACATTTGATATATATATCAAATATATATATATTTGATATATATATATATATATATATATATATATATATATATATATATCTCCATTCTTTTTTTCCTGAATTTTGATGGGAGAAGAACCCAAAACCCTGAATGAGTAAATAAAGAATATTGTGTTGCTTTACCTGATGATTACTTAAGAAAAAGATTGTCTTTTCCTAGTGGTGCTAGAGAGTTTTTATTTTCCAAAATTACTGCATGTTTTCACTCATGTGTGCAAGCTGAAAATGTTCATCACACAGAATTCAGAAACAGAAATGCTTCCCAGATCTATCAAAATGGGATGAGAGAGACAGTGTGTAAGGAGTGCCAAAACAAGAGAGGAAAGTAACTCAGGTTTCCTAGCACAATAAGTTCAGGAGAATCTATAATAACTACTTATAAAAATCAAAGTAACCACAGAAGAGTTTTCAGGTTTTAAACATAAAAATGATAATATATGAAAAGATGAAAATCACTCTCATTATATCAATAGGCACTGAGTACACACCTTGAATTATATTCCCATATCCAAGTACAAATACTACTTTCAAATTAAAAATTAAATTAAAAAGATCAATGGTTCCATATTTTAACCAAGTTTCTACATCACCTTGGATTTTTAAATGGTATCATATATTTATTTATTTTTAAATTTTCTGTTTTCTTTTTGTATATTACCATATACAGCTACATGTCTTAAAGTGTTGTGAAATGATTTAGCCTCACACATGATTTTCTATTGACTGTTTTTAATATGTAGCTGTAACAGGTTTAAAATACACACCTACTATTTCAGACACTTGAATTAAAGCACAAAATGCTTTGTATAGAAAATATTCCATCAGTAGGTCAATATCAGATTTTCTGCCTCAAGTTTATGCGTGTGACTGAACTAGAAAATTGGTTACTTCATAAGATGAAAACTGGGACTCTTTTGGAGACCCAATTTGCACATTTTCTTCAAATAATTTTTCATTAATTAAAACCTTAAAATGGAATGCCTCTGAATCTATTTTAACTGTTACTTTAATTACCACTCAATTTCCAGGTACCTGAGTAGAAAACATTACAATATGTTTTACTATTATTTGATAACTGCATTAGGCTCTCTTAGGGCAGTTACGTAGTGATGGTAAGTAAAATGGATAGTGTTGGGATTCAAAGACACTCCTAATATACCACCATTTTGATCTTGCTAAAGATATTGCTTAAACATTCTAAAATTAGGAAAAATTTTGAGGCAACAATAGAGGTAGTCATTATTTAAAAGGAAACTAAATTAAATCTCCCAAGGAAAATTTATGAGCAAGTACATAATTAAAACATAAGGGCCAATATTTCTAGAGGTCATTATATGTCATAAACCCTTCCATATTTGATTCTTCATCTTCCTTTACATAGAATACAGTTAAAGGAATGCCTGTATTTTATAGATGATGATCAGAGTTTAGCATCATAAACTGATCAAGGTAATACTTGAACCCAAAGGAAGATTACAGATGCAAATTGACAGAATTAGTCCTAGAGAATGTAACCCTCAATGTTGATTCAGTTGATGTGTTAAAGATATTAGCTCAGATAACCAGAATAAAGATAGCACTGAAATAATGTATCCATATATACAATTACTCCTTTGATGTTAAATTCTTGAGAAAATTGGAATTCTCCACTCTTATGCCATCCTCCCAATTGAACTCATCAAAATTGTAGTTTTCAGTGTGTACCTTGGTCTTAAGAAAGAGGAGAAAGATGAAAATCAAGTTTATAATATGTAAACCCTGAATGGATAGAAAACAGATGTATAGTGGTAACTCAGCAATTATTGCATAATCCACAAATGGATTGATAATAATAGGAAAATGGCACCTGGAGGTTGTCAGAGAGGCTTTAGTGCTGAACTGAAAAAAGAGTGTATTGGGATGAGTCCACATATTTCCTGATTGTAATAGTATACACTGAGATTCATGAAGATGATACTATTTGAAATAATGACTTTGTCTTCTTCATTTTCTCCTAAGACAGATACTATGTCTCCTTGCCCAAAAGATAAAAAAAATCCCAACCAATTATTTGATTTTACTGCAATATAAAATACACTTTTCTCTGAAGAGGACCTTGGTATTTCAGCCATCACCATTCTTATTCTCTTCCACATCTTCACATTTCTTCTCCAGCACAGGGTCAAATCGACTGATCTGATTATTTGTCTCTCCATCCTAATCCACTTAGGGATGCTGATAATTTTGGGATACATGGGTACAAATGTTTCTGTGTACCAGGTCTTTTGGAATGACATCAAATGTAAATCCTTCATCTACTTGAACAGATTTTTGAAGGGATTATTCATTTGTGCCATCTGCCTGCTGTGTGTCATGCAGGCCATCACCTTAAGCCCTAGAAGTTTCTGCTTGGCAAAATTGAAACATAAATCCCCACATCAGCACTGTGTTTCCTCATGTTCCTGTAGATCTTCTACATGGTCTTGAGTGCTCCCTTCTCATACTCTTCTATTGTCATCCTTAATGTGACATCAAATGGTTTTATATTTAATAGTTAATCTTATATGATTTTATCAATGGGTTACTTTCAAATACACTTCTCTATTAAGTGTATTTCAGGATGTCTTTTTTATATAACTCATGTCCCTCTCCAGTGGGTAAATGATGGCTTACTTTTGCAGGCATAAGAGGCATTTACAGCACATTCAAAAGGCATCCCCTGTACTAGAGCCACCTGGATCATCCTTCTGCTTATGAGTATCTTTGTGCTTATGTACTGTTTAGACTGCATCTTCTCCTCCTCAAGATGATTGTGGTCATTGGCTATGCGACAACCTGTCCTTTGATGATAATCTTTACTAACTTCAATGTTTCTTTGGGGAAGATAGCACCTATTTAACTACTGTTGATGGATAAGTTCTCCTAATGTACCAATATACTGGTTTCTGAACAATAAATTACAGCATAGAATATATACTCTCTGGATTAAGCAAATATGGAAATCTGCATGTTTTGTTAAATCTGCATACTTTTTGGCATGTGAAAAACGAACATGTCATGGAAATGTCAATCATGTATCTTTTTAAGATAACAGGGATGCAACATATGTACTTGAAATCAGCATGTCATTCTTATAAGGTGTGTCTCAACTTCATGACTGAGGTTAGTTACTTATAAACACATTGAGAGTGTACAGCACATTTTAGTAAGTGCTTCAATGGGTTCTATTTTGCACAATTAATGTGTCAATATTTATTGCCATGAATTACCTGCCTGATCCATTAACTATCCTTTTATTGATCTGCTAATATGACTTTAAATCACAGACCAGAGTTATCATATACAAACTAATATTTACATTAACATTCTTAATGATATCCCATGGTGGAAACAACTGAACAACCAAAAGCATATGAATGTATAAACACAATATGGCCCGGGCATCCCATGGAATATTATTCAGCCTGGAACAGAAAAATAAATTCCTGAGTAAGCACTTCAACAATCTTAATACATTATTTCAAATGAACTCTCAATCACACTCAGTGTTAGAGTGCTTGCCTAGCATGTTTGAGGCACTCGGTTCCATCCTCAGCATCACATAACAATAAATACATAGAAGTGTTATGTTCATGTACAGCTAGAAATATTTTTTAAAGAAAAAAATGCTGTTAGACATCAATATAGAAGAGGCCTGAGAGTAGAAAGTTTCACAGGAAGAAAATAGAATGGGAATTACCAGGAAGAGGAAGAGGGTCAGTGAGGAGTTCTTATTTGATAGCTCCACAGGGATAGTTTGGGAAGACAAAAAAGTGGTGGAGATGGATGGCGATTTTTTTCACAATAGTATGAATTTTCTTACTTCCTCTGACCTGTACTCTGAAAACATCAAAATGGTAAATTTTCTGTTATGCGCACCTTACCCCAATAAAAATTCCCCATGTCCCTCATTATGTTAAGTAAGATACACTTGACACAGGACAAACACCACATGCTTCTGTTCATTTCTAGAAAGAAATAAGTTTATTTAGTAGAATAGGATGGAATAGTGGTCACCACAGAGCAGGAAGAGCGGGAAGATGACAGATCAGAAGAGTTCAGAGAGGGGCACCAAAAACAGTGTGGAGCTATTACTTCAGGTACTTCATTGGCACAGTAGCATAACTTTTGTTTACAACAACCTAAAAGGTATTTCAAAATAAAATTTCCAACACACAAAATAATTAAAAGTTGAAGAGATGGAAATGCTTATTGCTGTGATCTGATTGCTACAAATTATACATGTGCTGAATTACTATAATGTACCCCAAATATGCCCAGAAAAATATATCTTTAAAAGGAGTTTCCAGGGTATGGGTTTTTGGCTCAGTGGTAGAGTGCATGCCTATGACATGTGAGGCACTGGGTTCAATACTCACCACCACATAAAAATAAATAAATGTATTGTGACTTTCTACAACTAAAATGTTTTTTTAGAAAAACAGTTCACAGTGACCTTATAAACACTGTGAAAAAATTCTCTACAATAAAAATATTTGACATGTCATGATTCTAAGATGCCAAAACATAATTTTTAACAGTTTTAGTGCATTTCAGTGTATTGGGTCCAAATATTCCCCCCAGGGACTGAATCCAGTGGGGCTTATCCACTTAATTACATCCCCAGCCATTTCTTTTCTTTTCTTTTTTTTTTTAATTTTGAGGCAGGGTCCCAATAAGATATTTAGGACCTTGCTAATTTGTTTCAGTCTGGCTTCAAACTTGTGATCCTCCTGCCTTAATCTTTCAAATAGCTGGGATTACAGATGTGTGCCTACTCACAATCTGTAGAGAGAAGGAGAAGAAATTCTTGTTATAAATTCTGTTAAGCAGCAGTTTGTATCTCTCAGCTTTTCAAAGGTGCCTATGATGCCTTAGGTAGTGACAGTCTTTTTATTTACTAATAGTGTTTCATATGAGGTCAAAATGTAGAATTCCAATTGTAGAGGAAAACATGGAAAATGACTGGTCTTGATATTTCATGCCAGAAATATTATGGATTTGCATTATGCTTTTAATTTGAAAATGGAAAATATACTAGAGTTGCGTGTCTACATAGATAACAGCACTATATTGTTATAGAAATCACTCTTACCTAAAGACCAAACACCACTTGAAGGATGGAGTAACTCACTTTTATCATGCCAGAGGACCCACATGAGCTAGTAGCCATATATAGAAACCTCAATATATTTGAGGGGAAACATACCACTCCCAGAGCTAATATAATGAATTCAGCATAATTACACATTATGAGATGAATACTCAAAGTTCATCTGTTTTATATATCAGCAAAGAATAATTTATAATAATTTTCAAATTGTTCACTTATATTTGCACATAAATATTAAAATTCCCAGGAATAAATTTAATCAAAGAGGAAAATTTTTCTACATCAAAAATATATAGAATTGTTCAAACAATTTGAAACATTTCAAAATATGTAAAAGATATCCCATGTTCATGGATTGGAGGGGTTAATTATGCCAAAAATGGAATTCTTCTCAAAACAATCTACAGATCTAATGTCATCTCTGTGAAAACCCCAACTGCATTTTTTTATATTTTTGGCAGATGTAGAAGAGGTTATCATCACATTCAGACAAAATAGCTGGAACTACTAACACCAAAATTTTTTTTAAAGAAAGTCAGAGGACTCATATTTCCTGATTTTGAAGCTTACTACAAAGTTATACTAATTGAAACAATGTGGTACTGGCCTAAACACAAACACACAGCCTAATCGGGAAAAAAAGAACACAAATAAACCCATGTATTTGTGGCCATTTGATTTTTTAAAAAATATCTTATTAGTTTTTGATGAACCTTTATTAATTTATTTGTATGCAGTGCTGAGAATTAATCCCAGTGCTTCACACATGCTAGGTAAGTACTCTACCACTGAGTCAGAACCCCAGCCAAGTCATTTATTTTGATAGAAATACACAATGTGGAAAGAATAGCTATGTCACCAATGGTGCTGGAAAAAAGGGATATGAACACTCAAATGGACTTATTTGACCTCACCTCACACCACATTGAAAAAATAAACTTATCAGACATGCTTAAATATGACACTTAAAAATATAACACTCTGGACTGGTGTTATAACTAAGTGGTAGAGAACATGTCTAACATGTGTGAGGCTCTGATTTTAATCCTCAACCTCACACAAATAAAATAAAGTTTTGAATCCATCTAAAATTAATTTCTTTAAAAATTGGATGAATCCCTTAGGAAAAAAACAAGGCAGTAAATTTTTTGATGTTGAATTTAGCATTTTCCAAAAGAATATCATGTAAACTGGATTTCATCAGAATTAAAAACACTTATATTCCAAAGGGTATTAACAAGAAGGACAACCTAAGCAATGAGAAAAGTATTTAAAAACCAATTTTGTGTGTGTTTATGTGTATGTATGTATATATGTATATGTATTTATGTTTATAATCCAGAATATATAAGGAACTCTTGCATCTGAAAACCACAAAACTACCAATTCAACACATGACTGCAATCACAGTGTCTCATGATACTGAGGTAGGCATTTGTAATTTGAGGCCAGCATCAGCAACTTAGTGAGACTTTGAGAGACTTATCAAAAACCTGATCTAAAATTTTAAAAAATATAAACAAAGGGCTAGGAATTTGACTCAGTATTTAAGCACCCCTGGGTTCAAAATCAGTACAAGAACAAAGTACAGAAACAAAAAAAGTTTAATAAGCAAAGAACTTGAATAGAAAGTACTGAAGTCAGTTAAAAAATGACCAAGTAAGTGCCTCAAAATATGCTCATCATTAGTCATTAGGAAATGCAAATCAAAATGACAGGGAGAGCAGGCACTGTGATACACACAATCCCACCTACTTCAGACATGGAGGAAGGAGAATGGCAAGTTTCAGGTCAACCTGGGACACTTAGTGAGACTGACTCAAAACAAAAAAAATAAATAAAGGAGGCTGGAGATATAACTCAGTGGTAGAACACACTTAGGTTCAGCCCAAATTACCAAAACACACACACACCCACACTTCACACACACAAAGATAGTATAATTTTTAAAAAGTAAAAGAGCAAATGTAAGAAGTGTTGTAAAAATGTGGAGAAATTGAATCACTTACATATTCCTTGTAAGAATATAATTTTGTACAGTAGGAATACAAAGCACCTTGATAGCTTCTTAAAAAGTTTAACACAGATTTCCCATATATTCTACCAATTCCACTCCTAGCTGTACACCCAAATGAATTGAAAATGATACACAAACACTTAAACATGAATATTCACAGCAACACCATTCAAGGCACCAAAAGGGGAAAGGAATCCAAATGACAACCAGCAGATAAATGGATAAAAAAATACACATATTTATATGGGGGGTGTTTACATATACTTGTACATATCTACATATTTACACCTATATACACACATCTCAAAAAATCATACTTGAATGAAATACTGATGCATTCTGCAATAAGAATAAATTTGAAAAATATTAACCTAACTGAATAAATTTTGACAGAAATTATCACAGATTGTAAAATTTAATTCATGCAAAATATCAAGAATGTGTAAATACTAGAGACAGAAACTGGAATGGTGGTTGCCAAGGCCTGGGAGAGCATGAGAATGAGTGGTTGTTTAATGAGCAGATGGTTTTCTTTGTGATGATGAAATGATGTGAAACAAGATAAAGGTGAAGATTATGTCACAATATTGTAAGTCACTAAATTGCACATATTAAAATGTTACTATTATGAGAAGTTACTCTCAAAAAAACTTTTAAAAATTGAAAACACTGAAGTCTCAATTGCAGAGGATTCATCTCTAGGTGGAGCTATAGACTCCCAGGTGTCCTTGGATCACAACACAAAAAACATCTCATAGTATTACTGGATGCCAGGAATTGAAAGCTTAAGCTATTTCAGGTACCACTATAGATTCTTTATGTACTTGAATCCTTTTTTCCTCACTGTTCATTGCCATTATGAGACAAATCCTGATTTAGAGATGAGAAGACTAAAGCTAGGAAACAAAGTGCATATCCTAAGTTCACTCACATTGCATGCTAGGGTTCTAGATCACTGGTTTGTCTGAATTGTCAGAATTCCAAACTATTTGGAATGATAAGAATCCAGTCAGTGGATGCTTGTGTAAAGAGGGTAAGGGAAAATTGAGGACTCAAAAAGGGCCCCCAGGAAGTTTTTGGTTTGATATCAATGTTCACTATCTAGATTTGAGATGTTTTCATGGGAAAATCTATACAGCAAACAACAAAGTATACCTTACTTATGTCTAGCTGATCATTCTTCAGTATGACCTGAGTAAAGTTGTTTTTTAAAAATGAATGAAAAATCTGAGGTCACCCTTCAGCAAACAAGATGTAATCATGGAAAATAAAAATAGAAAATGTTTCTCTACACCATATCACAAAGAACTGCAAATTAAATCCACCTATAATAACACACAAAATTCAATCCTGCCAACACCAAGTGCTAACAAGAATGAGGAGCCACAGGAATTCTCCCACATTCCTAGTGGACTCCCAAAATGGTTTGGTGGTTTCTTACAAAACTGAACACAGACTTACTTTTCTCTCAAAAATCACTGGAGCTCTACTAAAAGTGAGCAAGACCTTCTAGGGCAAAGGGACACTGAGTAAGGTGATCCAAGTTATCTTAAAATTTTGATTTAGGGGGAAATAACTTGCATCACAAGAAACAACACCTTAAGAAAGAAGTTTTAATGGGGAATCAGTCTATTTTGGAATATTGTTTAAAGTGTGCAAGGAGTCATGTTTGTCAGATATTCTACTCTGCCTATTGTGCCTGTTAAAAAACCTCACATTGATGAGTACCAATTTGTGCAAGATTTGAGAGTCATAAAATATTTATTAAAGTGTGACATACATTGCTTTTAGAATTTTTTCTTCATTAGAGAAAAAAATGTCTTAAAATTTTGGCCAGGTATTATTGTGAAGCACCTAAATATACATGACTACAGATATGTAGACATCTAAAACTAAATATTTTTGTCTGAAACTTGTCTAAATTTTCTGTGAAAGTTTTTTTAAAAGAAAGTTCATAAAGGATCATCCAATAAGTGCTTTTTTTATATATCTTGCATCTGGCACAAATGGGCCACACTTAAATTTTAAATCCTGGCTTATATATATCTGCTTTGAATAAGTCTAATTCTGATCATTAATAGCATTCCCTAAACATATAAGAGATTTAAGACTGTCTTGATTTTTGCTTGTACTGCTCAACTGTACAAGCCTCTAATGATATGTGGCATCTGAATTTTACTGTTATAGTTAAACCTAGTTAATATAATGAATCTGTGTGTTTGTAACTCTATTAGTTCTTTGTATTTTAAATACATTCATGTTCTTCTAGTATACAAGTTTTAAAATATAAAGCTTTGAAGAGCCTGTCACCAACCTGGTGTTTTATAAACTAAAGTTGTCTGTAATGGTAATTTTAGAGTTACAGTAATAGCAAATTTAATTGGGGATTTATTTGTCATTTAATGTTATGTAACTGGATCTGTTATTAATGTCATAAAAAATTGTGTTACTCTTTATGTGTGTAAACTTAAATGTAGTTTTGAAAGATAATGAGAGCCTGATTTGATTAAATGTTAATATTATAAAACATGAAAAGATTTTGTCATTTTCCCACAAAAGGTGTTAAAATCTCTATTAGATTTTGTTAGATTCATGTTTGAGATATAACATCATATTATGTAAACTAACATTCATATATACTCAGGAAACAATATATGAAAACTCCATGTAATGATACTGAAGGAAGAGAGAAAGATTATCTTCAGAAACATAACACTTTAACTAAGGCTCCACCTCACCTGCCTCTTACCTTATTTCATGTTAGGATGATTTCAAAGTATGCTAGACTTAAACTCGTTTAACACTGTATTCAAATTAAAAAAATTGTTGTAAAGATTACTGTTATTTCAAAATTTACAGGAGATACATTTAATTAATTGGGGTTTGTGATTATAAAAATATGTTACTTGAATCATAGCTATGATATAAATGGAACATGTTTTTGCTATTGCTAATTTTATTTTGTATTTTCCTTTAAACATTAAAAGTGTTGGTATTAATGTTTTGCAGATGTACTCCTGCTAATAAAATAATCTGTGCTAATTTGAGATAATAAGACATCACCTTCAGGACTGACAGCATATAAGGCAAAATTTCTGAGCTAATACTAACCCCAATTGAATGGAAAGGGTAACTCTAAAATTAAAACCTATTACTCCTACTTAAATTCTGGTGAAACTGGCCTGCTGGATGTTTAAAACCAAAAATTTGGAGTCTAAATTTAAGGAAGTGAAATGACCAAGGAAAAAGCAGTCAAGGATTGACCCTTGCCTTCTAAGATCAACCAAGACCAAGGGACCAATGAGGTCCTTCAAAGTTCCCTGAATCTCTGGTGAGTTATCTGAACTTCCTATTAGGGAGGTAAAGTTGACTCCAGACAACAGGAAGTAAACCAGTGCACATTATACAAAGGGGAGGGTCATTGGAAAGGAAATATATCCCTAATGCTTCTAAGTAAAGCCACATATGATCAATAAGCCTCTGACCCATTCTGGAAGATGGTAGAAGAAACCTAAAGGAGCCAAGAAGCTCAGTTAACTCTTTACAGTAGGTAGGAACATGGCCAGTTTTTGTGGGTGCGTCCTTCAAAACCTAGCAGAAGTGTATAGCCTAACCACAGTTGTGGGAAGCTAACTTTCTTGAACAGAATAAGATGAGGTTGAGCCGTGGGACACAGATGTCCGGCTTCCAGGAATTACCAGCCATGAAAGTATTTGGAGCTGTATGGGAGTCATTCTCTAATTTCCCTGAGAAAATAGCACCCCTAATTCCACCCTACTGTGTTCATCACAGAAAAAGCTTCTCCTGTTCTGGTCTCCTTTACCTGTGTGTCTCTAAATAAAAGAGGATTAGGTTACTCCACGTTGTTAGAGGACACATCTGGTATGGTATGGTACCATCATGCCCCCTCTCATTTAAAAGGCTCTTGTGTGTTTGCTTGTTAGATTGATTTACAGTCAACATCATGCTCTGGCAGTTATCTCTTTTCTCATCTGGGCAGGACATGACTGAGAGACCCACACACTCTGCACTACATGGATTTCTAAAGGAAACATCAGTTTCTTTTCATGTAATTTAAGATGTACACTTGTGAAAGCCCTTCCAAAGTTAAGAAAGCTTGGAAGCTGTAAAAAAAAAAAAAAAAAAAAAAAAAAAAAAAAAAGTGTTCCTATATGGGAATGCCAATTATTTAGATATTGCAGAGAACTCTAGAGACACAAGTTTGTCCAACATTACAGAGACTGGATAAAATACTTATTGCTTTTGTATTAATTGTCCACAAAAATAAAATTCTTTGCTGTGTTGGTTAATGTTGCCCTAGCATAAACCTTCCTTATGAATGCCTTTGTCCAGTCACTGGCCAACTGCCAACATGAACCTCTGGAATACTGTGATACTGAATACCATTAACTATTCATGCCCTACCTGACAGAAAACAAATATTTTGGATCCAATTCTCCAAACTTTGCCCTCTCTCAGCAGTAAATATCTTGGATATTTCATCACCCATTTTTCCAAATAAATGCAAAGTAGAAATTGACAGTGGGAAAATTTAGCACTGGTTTATTTTTGAACATAGCCCTTGCATCTTATTTTAATTGGGACATATTTTTCTTTTCCTTATATCTCTCTCCTTCTCCCTAACCTGATGGAAGGGAAGGAGATTTTCAAACCCTCACAAAAACCTCAGAAAGGCCTTTAACTCACCTCAGGAAGTCCTCACTACACACTTCAGTGAGTCTTCTCTACTCACACAGAGGCCATCCCTATACACCTCAAATAGCCCTGCTTATTTATATAAGGGTGCACTAACTCTCAGGTCAAGGTACCCTCCTGCATACCTCAAAAAGCCTTCAACCAGACTTCAAAGGGTCTTTCCTACACAGAGAGCCATCTCTTCAACACATCTGTTTCCTCCCTACTCATTACAGAGAATGCTAACTATCATCTCAGATGACATTACATGCACAACTCACTGAGGTCTTTCTGCACAATTAGTATGGCCCCAATATGCAACTAATTGAGCCATCATAACAACTTCAGAAGGGCCTCCATACAGATCAAGAGCACTGTTGACACACCTCATAGAGGTCTTCTACACACATCATAGAGTTATCCACCTTAGAATATCCTAACTACTTACCTCAAATATAACACCCACACACCCCTGTGTATCCACGCAATATTTCTTAGTAGGCTCTCACTAAACATCACAGAGAGCACTTCTACTCACTTCACAGATCTCTCCCTACAAAATTCAGTCTTCCCTATATACTTCAGAGAACCCTACTTACAAATCACAGAAAGTCCTTATAACTGATCTCAAAAGCATTCCCTACCTACATCAAGTGCCTTTCTAAACACCTCAGAGGGTCATTCTTACACAACATAGAGATGGTTCTTTCATACCAAATTGAACAAATCCTTAGAAACCTCAGAAAATCCCTCCTACAAATCTCAGAGTAGCCTCACTACACAACATACGGACTCTCTACATGCCTCAGAAAAGCATCCCTTCTCACCTTAGGGAGCCCTCTTACACAACTCAGAGAGCCCTCCTTTCACACCTCAGTGAGTTCTCCCTATTCATCTCAGGTATTTCTCTTTACTCACCTCAGAGAACCCTCCTAATACACTCCAGAAAGTTCTCCCTTTACATCTTAGAGAGCCTTTCATAAAAATCTGAGTATGCCATTAGTACACACCTCAGAAAGCCCTAACTACACATCTGACAGACTGTACTACTCACCACAAATATTTCCATGAACCACTTCAACAGCCATACCTGCATATGTCAGAGAGTCCTCACAATATTCCTTTCAGAGCACTTACATTATACCTCAGATATTTCTTCTACTCTCCAAAAATAACCCTCTCATCACAATTCAGTGTGTTCTTTCTACTTATCTCAGAGAGATCTAACTACTACAGAGGGCCTTTTCAAACCAACTGAAATAGCACTCTAACTTAGTCAAAAACCCCCCTAAACTCCTCATACATCTCTCCTGCACACCTCATATGGACCCCCTACACACCACAGGGAGCCAACTATACCTACCTCAAAAAGAATACACTGCAAACCTCAGAGTACCCTCCCTTCTCATCTCGCAGAGTCCCACCTACACACCACAGAAAGCACTTCCTGAGCACCACAGAGAGCTCACCTTCTGAAATTTTGTGCACTCCTTCCTCATAACTCTCACTATTCACCTCATAGGTACATTATACACAACTCACTGAGCCCTTTCTATACAACCCACTGAACCCTCTATATACACCATGTAACTCATCCCTAATAACTTCAGGGGTCCCTTCTCCACACACCAAGGGGTTCTCTGACACAACACATAAAGAACTTCTACAAATCTCAGAAAGCCCTCCCTACTCACTTCAAGAATAATTTGTACACATTTCAGAAAGATGTTCTTCACACCACACTGAGTCCTCACTTACCTCTTTGCAGGTCCTTAATATACAGCTCAGTCTGCCCTTCTCATTTTAGAGAACCCACACTATGCCTCAGAGAGACTTTTCTACTCACAATAAACATTCCCTCTATACCTTAAACAACATTTCTTATGCATCTTAGGGAGCACAGCCTCTTACATGAAGAAGCCCTGGTACATCCCTCATAAAGCTCTCCTACACACTTCAGATTGCCCTTCTTACATACCTCTATGAGCCCTCAATACACAGAGAACCTTCACTTCACACTTCAGCAAGCCCTTTCTACATGCATCAAAGAGACCTCTCTGCACACATCAGAAAGCCCTCCTTACTCACATCAATTGCTCTTTCTACACACCTGTGGAGTCCTCACTACACAACTCACAGTGTGATCCTACAAATCTAAAAGAATTTACACAACAAAATACACGCAAATATATCTCAAAGATATCAACAAATTTTTAGACACATATGGCCTATGCAAACTCAATGAGGATGACACAAAATGTAAACAGATTGATTTCAAGCAATAAAATTAAAGGTGCCATCAAAACAAAATCCTACCAAAAAATAAAAGCCCAGGACTATACATATTCTCAACTGATTTCAATGAGATCTTCATAAAATTGTCATCAATACTTCCCAAAGTATTTCATGTAATAAAAAAGGAAGAAACACTTTCACACTCATTTTATGAAGCTAATATCACTCAACACTAAAATTGGACAAAGACACACCAAGGAAAGAAAATTTCAGACCAATATTCCTGAAGAACAGAGATGTAAAATTTCTCAATAAAATTTTGACAAATAGCACACAAAAACATATTAAAAAGGTACTGCACCATGATCTAGTGGAGTTCATCTAAGGATGCAAGGTTGGTTCAAAATACTGAAATGAATTAATGTAATGCATCATATCAATAGACTTAAACACAAAACTCACGATTATCTCAATAGACACAGAAAAATCAGTTGAAAAAATTCAGCATCCATTCATGCTCAAAACACTAGAATGATCAGGATAGTGGGGCAAACATCAATATTATAATAGCTATATATGCTAAACCCAAAGCCAACAACATTCTGAATGGTAAAAATCTGAAAGCATTTTCTCTAAATATAGGAAGAAAACAGGGATGCCCTCTTTGACCATTTCTGGTCAACATAGTTCTCAAAAATCTAAACAGGGCAATCAGACAAAAGAATGAAATTGAGAGATCCAAGATGGTGGACTAGAGGATGACTGCATCTCCTGTTGCTCCAGAATTCAGGATTCAATAAGGAAAGGTATTGAGAGACTCAGACCAACATAGAGGTGTGGGGTGAGTCTCTCCCACCAGGTGAAGCTCAGCCTGGACGGCAGGCCCGGACATTGGGCAGCTTCTCAGAGCAGGGCAAGGCAGCGAAGGTCTTCCCCAAGCAGCCCTGCTCCCTCTGGAGGCAGGCACGATCCACACCCAGCTTCTAGGAGCAGACCCACCCTGTGAGAGCTTATCTGCACAGAGCCAACCGCAAGACCTGAACCCAGTGGTGGGCCCTGGCCCACAGGTGGCTTCTTAGACCAGGACATGGCTGTGAGAGAATTTCCAGAGAAGCCTGGCTCCCTCTGGCAGAAGGAGGGGTCCACAGCCAGCTTCTTGGAGCAGCCCTGCCCAGTGAGAGCTTATCCGCAGAGAGCCAACCCCAAGCCCTGAACCCAGCATCGGGTTGCAGCCCGCAGGAGGCTTCTGGGACCAAGGCAGGACAGGGAGAGGCTTTCCCAAAGCAGCCCAGCTCCCTCAGGCGGGACAGGCCCTGTGTATAGCCAGCTTCTAGGAGCAGGCCTGCCCAGGGAGAGGATTTCCACACAGAACTAGCCACCAGACCTGGACCCAGTAGTGGGCTAGGGGCAGCTTTCTTTGAAAGCATTGCATTATCAAGTTCCTCCAAGACTTCAGTATACTGAAGGCTGGAAGGTGATATACTGGAAATCTACAGGGACACTATAAGCCAATAGAGAAAATCTGCAATAACTCAGAGTCCCACTGATATCTAACCAATATGAGAAAACAAGGGAAGAAAATGTCCCAAACAAGCCTAGATACTATATCAATAAAACCCAATGACAGCACAGCAGAAGATATGTCAGAAAGGGAGTTCAGAATGTACATAATTAAAACAATCAGAAAAGCAAATGAGGAAATGAAAGAGCAAATGCAGGCATTGAAGGAAGATATGAAAGAGCAAATACAGGCATTAAATTATCACATCAATCAACAGTTAAAGAGCAAATACGGGAAACAAAAGATCATTTCATTAAGGAGTTAGAGATACTGAAAAAAAACAGACAAAAATCATGGAAATGAAGGAAACAATAAACCAAGTTAAACACTCCATAGAAAGCATAACCAATAGGATAGAACACCTGAAAAACAGAACCACAGACATGGAAGACAAAATATTTAATCTTGAAAACACAATTGACCAAACATAGAAGATGGTAAGAAATCATGAACAGAATCGACAAGAATTATGGGATATCACAAAAAGGCCAAATTTAAGAATTATTGGGTTTGAGGAAGGCTTAGAGAAATAAACCAAAGGAATGAACAATCTATTCAATGAAATAATATCAGAAAATATCCCAAATCTCAAGATGAAATGGAAAACCAAGTTCAAGAGGATTATAGGACTCCAAATATACAAAATTACAACAGATCCATGCCAAGGCACATTATTATGAAAATACCTAACATAAAAATAAAGACAGAATTTTAAAGGCTGCAAGAGAAAAGAATCAAATTACATTCAGGAGGAAACCAATAAGAATAGCAGATTTTTCAACCCACATCTTAAAAGCTAGAAGAGCCTGGAAAAACATTTACCAAGCCCTGAAGAAAAGCAGATGCCAACCAAGAATCTTATACTCAGCAAACTTACTTCAGATTTAACAATTAAATAAAATCCTTCCAAGATAAACAAAAGCTGAAAGAATTTAAAAAAAGAAAGCTGGCATTACAGAACATTATCAGCACAATATTCCATGAGAAGAGATAAAAAACAATGATGCAAATCAGCAACTGGAAGAACTAGCCTAAAGGAATAGTCTAATAATGGGGAAAACAAATCATATATAAAACCAAAAGTGAGTCAAATGACTGGGAATATAAATCATATCACAATAATAACCCTAAATGTTAATGGCCTGAACTCATCAATCAAAAGACATAGACTGGCAGATTGTATTAAAAAGAAAAATCCAACAATATGCTGCCTGCAAGAGACTCTTTGAATAGAAAGAGATACCCACAGACTAAAGATGAAAGGATGAAAAAAAAACGTACCATGCACACAAACACAGCAAAAAAGCTGGAGTATCCATCCTCATTTCATATAATATGGACTTCAAGCCAAAACTAGTCAGAAGAGATAAAGAAAGACATTACATACTGCTTAAGGGAAGCATGAATCAGGAAGACATAACAATCATAAATATCTATGCCCCGAACATTGGCTCATCCATGTATGTCAAACAAATCATTCTCAATTCCAGAAATCAGATAGACCATAACACCACTCTCTCACCATTGGATAGATCTTCCAAACAAAAATTGCACAAAGAAACCATAGATCTCAAAAAAACAATCAACAATTTAGACTTAATGGACATATATAGAATGTACAATCCAACAAAGAATGAATACACTTTCTTCTCAGCAGCACATAGATCCTCCTGTAAAATAGACCATGTCTTATTCCACAAAGCTACTGTTAGCAAATACAAGAAGATAGAGATACTACTGTGTACTCTGTCAGATCATAATAGATTGAAATTAGAAATAAATGATAGAATAAAAAACAAATTTCTCCAAACCTGAATATTAAATAATATGCTATTATATGATGAATGGATAACAGAAGACATCAGAAGGGAAATAAAAAAATTCTTAGAAATAAATGAGAACAAAGTCACATCATATCAAAATCTCTGGGACACTATAAAAACACTATTTAGAGGAAAATTTATTTCATGGAGCACATTAAACAAAAAAAGAAAAAATCAACAAATAAATGACTTAAAACTACAGCTCAAAGCCCTAGAAAAAGAAGAGCAGACAAACACCAAAAGTAGCAGAAGACAGGAAATAGTTAAAAATAGAGCTGAAATCCATGAAATTGAAACAAAAGAAACAATCAAAAAATTGGAAAAATAAAGAGGTGGTTCTTTGCAAAAGTAAACAAAATTGATAAACCCTTAGCCACACTAACAAAGAGAAATAGAGAGAAAACTCAAATTAATAAAATTCGGAATGAAGAAGGAAATATCACAACAGACACGAGTGAAGTACAAAACATGATTAGAAACTATTTGGAAAATCTATACTCCAACAACTCAGAAAACCTCAAAAACATCAACAAGTTTCTAGAGACACATAAATAACCTAAACTGAACCAGGAGGACATACACAAATAAATCAATTTCAAGCAATGAAATGGAAGAGGTCATCAAAAGCCTACCAACAAAGGAAAGTCTAGGACCAGATGGGTTCTCAGATGAGTTCGACAAAACCTTTAAAGAAGAGCTCATTCCAGAGGGACTTGTAAGCTAGGAGATCCTTTAGATGGTGTGGAGAGCATATAGTTAAGGGGGCTCCAAAAGACTCAGGATTCAAGAGAGGAGATATTGGGACGCTTGGGACCAACTCAAAGCAGCCGGGTGACTCTCACCCCCTGGGGGGGCATCCCGGATGGGACGGGGGTCCTGGAACGCAGGAAACTTTGTGAAGTAGAACTTCCGGCGAGACGCCCCTCCCCCCGCTGGAGCAGTGAATTCGGACACCTGGGAGCGCCGTAGAGGAGGCCGCTCGGCACAGCGCTGGGACTCGGAGCAGCCACTGGGGCTCCGGCGGCTGCCCGGGGGAGGAGTGGCGGGGAGAACTGTGTGGACTCAGGACACCGGGGCCTGCCCTGAGGAGGAGGAGAGGAGCGAGGCCACTTGGATTCGGAGAGACTGCACCAGAGCTGCAGGCGGTTGCCAGAGGAGAAGCTGCGCGGTGAGCTGTTTGGAATCAGAACGACGCTGCTGAACCCCGGGGCCTGCCCTGAGGACGAGGAGGAAGAGGAGCGGCCGCTTGGATTCGGGTGACTACACGGGAGCTACAGGCGGTTGCCAGAGAAGGGGCTGTGTGGCGAGCTGTTTGGACTCTGACCACTTCTGAACCCCGGGGCCTGCCCGGAAAAGTAGGAGAAGGAGGAGAAGGAGCGCTGCGGGTCCTTTGGACTCGCAGTGACTGCATTAGCGCTCCAGGCGGCTGCTCAGAGGAGAAGGCGAGTGGTGAGTTGTTTGGTCTTAAAGTGACAGCTCCTGAACACAGGGGGGCTGCCTGGAGGAGAAGCGTGGTGGGACGCTTGGTCTTGAATGGCCGCACCAGAGCTCCGGGCGGTGTCCAGAGTACCCGTGCAGCGGGTCACGTGGATTCAGAGCCACTCAGAGGGACTGCTCCTGAACACCCAGGGGGTTATCTGGAGAAGGAGGAGGAACAGGGAGGGTCACTTCGACTCGGAGTGATTGATTGCCCCGGGCTACGGGTGGTTGGTGGGAGGAGGAAGCACAAAGTGAGTTTCTTAGACTCCTAGTGACCGCACCGGCATACTGGGCGGCTGTCTGGAGGAAGAGGCCTGTGGCGGGTCTCTGGGACTCAGAGGGATTGTTCGGGGCCACAGGTGGCTGCTCAGAGGAGGGGCCACGCAGCCAGGCGATTAGGTGCAGAACAGGGTCCCAGGATCTAGGAGGCTTCTGGGTGGAAGAGCCGCACAGAGACAGGCTTAGGGCGGAGCGAAGGTTCCAGGCCTATGGGCAAATTCTCTGAGGAAGGGCAGCCTAAGGAGATTCATCTGCGAAGGGTGAGGCTCCCAGGCCCAGGAGGTAGGGCCGGGCCCCTGGAAACTTTGCAGAGGAAGGCAGCCCAGCCCAGGCAGTAGCTGTAAATTGAGGGGAACCTCTAGGGGGTAACTGACCAGCGAGACCTCCCCACTGGGTGAGTCTTCCCTGCCTGGTGAGGTTTCCCCACAAGGACGGTAAAACCTGAGACACAGGCACAAACAGGCCTTTCCTCAGCCCACAGCCTAGGTCCCCATTGGATGACCATTGGTCAACAAGTGAAGGCACCTCTGCCCACTAGCAGGGAATATACCCCACCTGAAGGCCACCACTCCTAGAGAGGCAGCTTCCTTGTGGAGCACCGCATTATCAACTTCCTCCAAGACTTCAGCCTACTGAAGGCTAAGAGGGGATATATATAGAAATCTTCAGGGACATTGTAAATCAACAGAGGAAATCTGCAATATCTCAGCGGTCCACTGATATCTGAACAATATGAGAAAACAAGGAAAGAAAATGCTGCAAACAAATCTAGATGTTACATCAATAAAACCCAATGACACCATGGCAGAAGAAATGACAGAAAAGGAGTTCAGAATGTACATAATTAAAATGATCAGAGAAGCAAACGATGAGATGAAAGAGCAAATGCAAGCATTGATTGATCGCGCCAATCGACAGTTAAAAGAGCAAATACAGGAAGCAAAAGATCATTTCAATAAAGAGTTAGAGATATTGAAAAAAAAACCAAACAGAAATCCTTGACATGAAGGAAACAATAAACCAAATTAAGAACTCCATAGAAAGCATATCCAATAGGATAGAACACCTGGAAGACAGAACCTCAGACATTGAAGACAAAATATTTAACCTTGAAAACAAAGTTGAACAAACAGAGAAGATAGTAAGAAATCATGAACAGAATCTACAAGAACTATGGGATATCATGAAAAGGCCAAATTTAAGAATTATTGGGATTGAGGAAGGTCTAGAGAAACAAGCCAAAGGAATGAACAACCTATTCAATGAAATACTATCAGAAAATTGCCCAAATCTGAAGAATGAAATGGAAAATCAAGTTCAAGAGGCTTACAGGACTCCAAATACACAAAATTACAACAGACCCACACCAAGGCACATTATAATGAAAATACCTAACATACAAAATAAAGACAGAATTTTAAAGGCTGTGAGAGAAAAGAACCAAATTACATTCAGGGGGAAACCAATACGCATATCAGCAGAATTTTCAATCCAGACCCTAAAAGCTAGAAGGTCCTGGAACAACATTTTTCAAGCCCTGAAAGAAAATGGATGCCAACCAAGAATCTTATACCCAGCAAAACTTACCTTCAAATTTGACGATGAAATAAAATCCTTCCATGATAAACAAAAGCTAAAAGAATTTACAAAAAGAAAGCCAGCATTACAGAACATTCTCAACAAAATATTCCATGAGGAAGAGATGAAAAACAAAGAAGCAAATCAGCAAAGGGAGGAATTATCCTAAAGGAATTGTCAAATAAAGGAGGAAACAAGTTGTGTCAAACAAATAAATAAACAAAATTTTAAAAATGAACCAAATGACCGGGAAACCAAATCATTTCTCTATAATAACCCTGAATGTTAATGGCCTGAATTCATCAATCAAAAGACATAGACTGGCAGACTGGATTAAAAAGAAAGATCCAACAATATGTTGCCTGCAAGAGACTCACCTCATAGAAAAAGATACCCATAGACTAAAGGTGAAAGGATGGGGAAAAACATACCATGCACATGGACTCAGCAAAAAAGCTGGAGTATCCATCCTCATTTCCGATAATGTGGACTTCAAGCCAAAGTTAGTCAGAAGGGATAAAGAAGGTCATTTCATACTGCTTAAGGGAAGCATAAATCAGCAAGATATAACAATCATAAACATCTATGCCCCAAACAGTGGCTCATCTATGTATGTCAAACAAATCCTTCTCAATTTCAGAAACCAAATAGACCACAACACAATAATACTAGGTGATTTTAACATGCCGCTCTCACCACTGAACAGATCTTCCAGACAAAAATTGAACAAAGAAACCATAGATCTCAACAACACAATCAATAATTTAGACTTAACGGACATTTATAGAATATACCATCCAACCAAGAGTGAATACACTTTCTTCTCAGCAGCACATGGATCCTTCTCTAAAATAGACCATATATTATGCCTCAAAGCTAATGTTAGCAAATACAAGAAGATAGACACACTAGCATGTATTCTATCAGATCATAATGGATTGAAGTTAGAAATAAATGAAAGAGTAAAACACAGAAACTATTCCAACATCTGGAGATTAAACAATATGCTATTATATGATGAATGGATAACAGAAGATATTAGGAAGGAAATTAAACAATTCTTAGAGGTAAATGAGAACAAAGAAACATCATATCAAAATCTCTGGGACACTATGAAAGCAGTACTTAGAGGGAAATTTATTTCATGGAGCGCATTTAATAAAAGAAGTAAAACTCAACAAATGAACAACCTAACACTACAGCTCAAAGCCTTAGAAAAAGAAGAACAAAACAGCACCAAAAGTAGTAGCAGACAGGAAATAGTTAAACTCAGAGCTGAAATCAATGAAATTGAAACAAAAGAAACAATACAAAAAATTGACAAAATAAATAGTTGGTTCTTCGAAAAAATAAACAAAATTGATAAACCTTTAGCCACACTAACAAAGAGAAGACGAGAGAAAACCCAAATCACTAAAATTCGGAATGAACAAGGAAATATCACAACAGACAGGATGGAAATACAAAACATAATTAGAAGCTATTTTGAAAATCTATACTCCAACAAAATAGAAAATTTCGAAGACATCAACAGGTTTCTAGAGACATATGGATTGCCTAAACTGAATGAGGAGGACATAAACAATTTAAATAGACCAATTTCAAGTACTGAAATAGAAGAAGTCATCAAAAGCCTACCAACAAAGAAAAGTCCGGGACCAGATGGGTTCTCAGCCGAGTTCTACAAAACCTTTAAGGAAGAGCTCATTCCAATACTTCTCAAAGTATTCCATAAAATAGAAGAGGAGGGAACCCTCCCAAACTCATTCTATGAAGCCAATATCACACTGATACCTAAACCAGACAGATACTCATCAAGGAAAGAAAATTTCAGACCAATATCCTTAATGAACATCGACGCAAAAATTCTCAACAAAATTTTATCAAATCGCATACAAAAACATATTAAAAAGATAGTGCACCATGATCAAGTGGGTTTCATCCCAGAGATGCAAGGTTGGTTCAACATCAGGAAATCAATAAACGTAATTCACCATATTAATAGACTTAAAGTCAAGAATCACATGATTATTTCAATAGATGCAGAAAAAGCATTTGATAAAATACAGCACCCCTTCATGCTCAAAACACTAGAAAAAATAGGGATAGTGGGAACATTCCTTAACATTGTAAAGGCCATTTATGCTAAGCCCTTGGCTAATATCATTCTAAATGGTGAAAAACTGAAAGCATTCCCCCTAAAAACTGGAACAAG
Organism: Sciurus vulgaris; assembly: GCF_902686455.1. Lineage (NCBI taxonomy): Eukaryota > Metazoa > Chordata > Mammalia > Rodentia > Sciuridae > Sciurus > Sciurus vulgaris. The sequence goes on from NW_027632409.1 coordinate 2,227,174, forward strand.
GCAGGGATGCCCTCTTTCACCACTTCTATTCAACATCGTTCTTGAGACTCTGGCCAGAGCAATTAGACAAACCAAAGAAATTAAAGGGATACGAATTGGAAAAGAAGAACTCAAACTATCCCTGTTCGCTGATGACATGATTATATATTTAGAGGAACCTGGAAATTCCACCAGAAAACTCTTAGAACTCATAAGTGATTTCAGTAAAGTAGCAGGTTACAAGATCAATGCCCATAAATCCAATGCATTTTTATACATAAGTGATGAATCTTCAGAAAGAGAAATTAGGAAAACTACCCCATTCACAATAGCCTCGAAAAAAATAAAATACTTGGGAATCAATCTCACAAAAGAGGTGAAAGATCTCTACAATGAGAACTATACAACACTAAAGAAAGAAATTAAAGAACACCTTAGAAGATGGAAAGATCTTCCATGTTCTTGGATAGGAAGAATTAATATTGTCAAAATGGCCATACTACCTAAAGTGCTATACAAATTCAATGCAATTCCAATTAAAATCCCAATTGTGTACCTTACAGAAATAGAGCAAGCAATTATGAAATTCATCTGGAAGAATAAGAAACCCAGAATAGCTAAAGCAATCCTTAGCAGGAAGAGTGAAATAGGGGGTATTGAAATACCAGATCTTCAACTCTACTACAAAGCAATAGTAACAAAAACGGCATGGTATTGGTACCAAAATAGAAAGGTAGATCAATGGTACAGAATAGAGGACACGGACACAAACCCAAATAAATACAATTTTCTCATACTAGACAAAGGGGCCAAAAATATGCAATGGAGAAAAGATAGCCTCTTCAACAAATGGTGCTGGGAGAATTGGAAATCCATATGCAACAGAATGAAACTAAACCCATATCTCTCACCATGCATGAAACTAAACTCAAAATGGATTAAGGACCTCGGAATCAGACCAGAGACCCTGCAGATTATAGAAGAAAAAGTAGGTCCAAATCTTCACCTTGTTGGTCTAGGACCAGACTTCCTTAACAGGACTCCCATAGCACAAGAAATAAAAGCTAGAATCAACCACTGGGATAGATTCAAACTAAAAAGCTTTCTCTCAGCAAAGGAAACTATCAGCAATGCGAAGAAAGAGCCTACAGAGTGGAAGAATATCTTTGCCAATCATATTTCAGATAAAGCACTAATCTCCAGAATCTATAAAGAACTCAAAAAACTCTACTCCAAGAATTCAAATAGTCCAGTCAACAAATGGGCTAAGGAAATGAATAGACACTTCACAGAAGAAGATCTACAAGCAATCAACAAACATATGGAAAAATGTTCAACATCTCTAGTAATAAGAGAAATGCCAATCAAAACCACCCTAAGATTCCATCTCGCCCCAATTAGAATGGCGATTATCAAGAATACGAGCAACAACAGGTGTTGGCGAGGATGTGGGGAGAAAGGTACACTCATACACTGCTGGTGGGGCTGCAAATTAGTGAAGCCACTATGGAAAGCAGTGTGGAGATTCCTTAGAAAACTTGGAATGGAACCACCATTTGACCCAGCTATCCCACTCCTTGGCCTATACCCAAAGGACTTAAAATCTGCATACTACAGAAATACAGCCACATCAATGTTCATAGCTGCTCAATTCACAATAGCCAGACTGTGGAACCAACCTAGATGCCCTTCAATTGATGAGTGGATAAAGAAACTGTGGTATATGTATACAATGGAATATTACTCAGCCATAAAGAATGATAAAATTATGACATTTGCAGGCAAATGGATGAAATTGGAGAATATCATGCTAAGTGAGATAGGCCGATCTCAAAAAGCCAAAGGACGAATGATATCGCTGATAAGTGGAGGATGACACATAATGGGGGGGAGGGAAGTGTTAGAGTTAGGGTTAGGGAGGGGGGCAAGTATGGAGGAAGGAACTACTGTATAGAGGGTAAAGAGGGGTGGGAGGGGTGGGGGGAAGGGAAAAAATAACAGAATGAATCAAACAACATTGCTCTATGTAAATTTATGATTACACAAATGGTATGCCTTTATGCCATGTACAAACAGAGAAACAACATGTATCCCATTTGTTTACAATAAAAAAAAAAGAAGAGCTCATTCCAATACTTCTCAAGGTATTTCATGAAATAGAAGAGGAAACCCTCCCAAACTCATTCTATGAAGCCAAAATCACCCTTATACCAAAACCAGACAGAGACACACTGAGGAAAGAAAATTTCAGACCAATATCATTAATGAATATCAACGCAAAAATTCTCAACAAAATTTTAGCCAATCACATACAAAAATGTATTAAAAAGATAGTGCACCACGATCAAGTGGGTTTTATCCCAGCGATGCAAGGTTGGTTCAACATCCAGAAATCAATAAATGTCATTCACCATATCAACAGAGGTAAAGTTAAGAATCATATGATTATTTCAATAGACACAGAAAAAGCACTGGGTAAAATACAGTATCTCTTCATGCTCAAAACACTAGAAAAAAAATCAGGATAGTAGAAACATTCCTTAACATTGCAAAGGCCATCTACGCTAAGACCATGGCCAATATCATTCTAATGGTTAAAAACTGAAAGCATTCCCCCTAAAAACTGGAACAAGGCAGGGATGCCCTCTTTTAATACTTCTATTCAACATCATCCTTGAAATTCTAACCAGAGAAATTAGAACAAGGAAATTAAAGGGATATGAATAGGAAAATAAGAACTCAAACTATCCCTCTTTACTGATGACATGATTATACATTTAGAGGTCCCCAGAAATTCCAGCAGAAAACTTTGAGAACTCATAAGTGAATTCAGTAAAGTAGCAGGTTATAAGATGAATGCACATAAATCCAATGCATTTTTATGCATATGTGATGAATCTTCAGAAAAAGAAGTCAGGAAATACACTCCATTCACAATAGCATCAAAAAATAAAATACCTGGGAATCAATCTAACAAAAGAGGTGAAAAACCTCTACAATGAGAACTACAGAACACTAAAGAAAGGAATTAAAGAAAATATTAGAAAATGGAAAGATCTCCATGTTCTTGGATAGGCAGAATTATTATTGTCAAAATGGCCATACTACCAAAAGTACTATACAGATTCAATGCAATTCTAATTAAAATCCCAATGATGTACCTTACAGAAATAGGGCAAGCAATTATATAATTCATCTGGAAGAATAAGAAACCCAGAATAGCTAAAGCAATCCTTAGCAGGAAGAGCGAAGGAGGGGGTATTGCAATACCAGATCTTCAACTCTATTACAAAGCAATAGTAACAAAAATGGCATGGTATTGGTACCAAAATAGACAGGTAGTTCAATGGTACAGAAAAGAGGACATGAACACAAACCCAAATAAATACAATTTTCTCATACTAGAAAAAGGGGCCAAAAATATGTAATAGAGAAAACATAGCCTCTTCAACAAATGGTGCTGGGAAAACTGGAAATCCATATGCAACAGAATGAAATTAAACCCCTATCTCTCACCCTGCACAAAACTCAACTCAAATTGGATCAAGGACCTGGAAATCAGACCAGAGACCCTTCATGCTGTTGAAGAAAAAGTCGGTCCAAATCATCAACATTCAGCTTAGGATCAGACTTCCTTAATAGGACTCCCATAGCACAAGAAATAAAAGCAAGAATCAACAACTGGGATAGATTCAAACCAAAAAGCTTTCTCTCAGCAAAGTAAACTATCGGTAATGTGAAGAGAGAGCCTACAGAGTGGGAGAATATCTTTGCCACTCATACTTCAGATAGAGTGCTAATTTTCAAAATACATAAAGAACTAAAAAAACTCTACACCAAGAATACAAATAATCCAATCAACAAATTGGCTGAGGATATGAACAGACACTTCACAGAAGAAGATGTACAAGCAATCAACAAACATATGTAAAAATGTTCAACATCTCTAGTAATAAGAGAAATGCAAATCAAAAGCACCCTAAGATTCCATCTCACCCCAATTAGAATGGTGATTATCAAGAACACAAGCAATAATAGGTGTTGGCAAGGATGTCGGGAAAAAGGTACACTCATACATTGCTGGTGGGGTTGCAAATTAGTGTAGCCACTCTGGAAAGCAGTATGGAGATTCTTCAGAAGGCTTGAAATAGAACCATCATTTGATCCAGCTGTCCCACTCCTTGGCCTACACCCAGAGGACTTAAAAGCAGTATACTACAGAGATACAGCCACATCAATGTTCATAGCTGCTCAATTCACAATAGTCTTCTTGTGGAACCAACCTAGATGTCCTTCAATTGATGAATGGAAGAAGAAACTGTGGCATAAATATATAATGGAATATTACTTGGCCATAAAGAATGATAACATTAAGGCATTTGCAGGCAAATGGATGAAATTGAAGAATATCATGCTAAGTGAGATAAGCCAATCTCAAAAAACCGAAAGACGAATGATCTTGCTGATAAGCGATGATGACACTCAATGTGGGCTGGGAGGTGTTAGTGTTAGGGTTAGATTTAGGGTTAGGGAGTGGGGCCAGAATGGAGGAAGGACTGTGTAGAGGGAAAAGAGGGGTGGAAGGGGTGGGCAGAAGGGAAAAAAAAACAGAATAAATCAAACATTACCCTATGTAAATTCATGATTACACAAATAGTATGTCTTTACTCCATGTAGAAACAAACAACACGTATCCCATTTGTTTACAATAAAAAAAATAAAATTAAAGGGACTTGAATAGAAAAAGCAGAGCTCAAATTACCCATATTTACTGATAACATGATTCCATATTAAAAAGGGCAAAAAAAAAAATCCACCAGGAAGTTTCTATAAATCACAATTAAAAAGAGTAAAGTAGCATGATATAAAATTACCACATATAACTCAATTGTGTACATGTACATCAATGATGAATCATCTGAAAGAGTTATTAAGAAAACTATCCCATTATCAGTAGTTTCAAAAATGCACTTGGGAATCAGTTTGACAGTGGAGGTTAAAGACCTCTACAATTAAAACTACAGAAGACTAAATAAAGATATTGAAAATATCTTAGAAGATGGAATGATCTTCTATGTTCTTGGATAGGCAGAATTAATATTGTCATGTTGGTCATACTACCTAAAGAGGGACACAGATTTAATGCAATTCCTATTAAAATTTCTATGATGTTCTTCATAGAAATAGAGAAGCTGTCATGAAATTCATTAAGATAAATAAGAGGACAAGAAGAGTCAAAGAAATTCTTAGTGAGAACAATGACACAGTAGCCATCACACTACCAGTCTTTAAATTACACTACAGAGCTAGAAGAATAATGGTGTGGTATTTAGCCTTAAACAGACATGAAGAGCAGTGGAACAAACTAAAAGACATAAAGACAAACCCATGGAAATAGAGTCATCTCACACTAGACAGAGATGCCAGAAACAGACTGGACAAAAGACAGCCTCTTCAGCAAATGGGGCTGGAGAAACAGAAAATTCACCTGCAGTACAATGAAACAAAGGAAACAATAAAGTGAATAAAGAACCTACAAAACAAGAGAAAATCTTTTCCTCCTGCACCTGAGATAGAGAATTAATTTCCAGGATGTCCTAAGTACTCAAAAAATTTAACACCAAAAACAACAACAAAAACAACAAAAACCAGTCAATAAATGGGCAAAGAAACTGAACAGGCATTTCACAGAAAAAGAAATATAATTGATGAACGAACATATGCAAAAAAATTCAACATCTCTAGCAGTTAGAGAAATGCAAAAATCTCACTTTAATCAGAATGGCAATTATCAAAAATATAAGTAACAATAAATGTTGGTGAAAGTGTGAAGAAAAATGTTTACTCTTAAACTGCTGGTGGGACTGCAAAATGGTACAATTACCATAGAAAGCGGTGTGGAAATTCCTTAGAAAATGTAGAATGGAACAATTTGAGCCAGTTATCCCAGTCTTTGGTATGCACCTAAAACTTAAAATCAGTATACTATAGTGACACAGCCACAACAATATTTGTAGTAACTCATTTCACAATAGCTAACGTATGGAATCAACCTACGTATCTTTCAAGAGATGAATGGATAAAGAAAATATGGCACATGTACACAATATAATATTACTCAACCTTAAAGAAAAATGAAATTATAGCATTTGGTGATTAATTATTGGAGCTGCGGAATATCATGCTAAGCAAAATAAGAAAATCCCAAAGAACCACATGCTGAATGTTTTCTCTGATATTAAGATGTTAATTCAAGAGAAGGTAGGGTGGCTAGTGAAGAATAGAGATATTCTGGATTAGACAGATGGGAGTAACAGGAGACCTGAGGTATGGGAGTGAAAAGGCCAGTGGAATTAATTGGACATAATTACCATATGTACATATATGATTATACAATTGATGTAATTTTTTATCATGTACAACCAGAAGAATGAGAATTTACACTCCATTTATGTATGGTATGTCAAAATACATTCAACTGTCATGCACAACTAATTAAACCAAATTTTAAAAAGGTGGAATCCAAAAAGTTATAAAACTTTAGAAATTAAAACATTGTGATTCTTAAATAGTAGGCAACATACAGACAAATGCACAGAAAAGAAAACCAGGATAAGCTCATACTTATGCTGTCAGCTCATCATTGACAAGGGTTCCAATAATACACAATGGAGAAATGAGAGTCCCTTTAACAAACAGTACTGAGGACAAAGGATATCCACATTGATAATAAAACAACAGAACCTGGAAGTTTCAAGATGGCAGACGAGAGGGTGACTGCATTTCATGTTGCTCCAGAACTCAGGATTCAAGAAGACGAGGTTTTCAGAGACTCAGAACCAACTCAGAGCTGCCAGGTGAGTCTCTCCCATTGGGGAGGTGTCCTGGATGGGGCAGTAGTCCCATAATGCTGAGAACTTTGTGAAGTAGAGCTGCCCAACAAGACAACACCATTCCCTGGAGTGGTGAACTCGGAAAACTGGGAGCATCGTAGAGGAGGGCTGCTCAGCCAGATGCTCAGGTCTGGAGTGAAAGCCCCAGGATTTTAGGCACCATCTCAGAGGAAGAGCCACCCAGTGAGATACTTGGGCTGGAAGTGAAGGCCCTGGGATTGTAAGCAGCTGCTTGGAGGAGGAGCCACCTAGCAATTCGCTTGGACTCGGACCACAGCTCCAAGACCAAAGGCTGCTGCTCAGAGGAGGAGCTGCCCAGTGAGACTCTTGGACTTGGAGAGACTACCCCGAGACACCAGGTGGCTGCTCAGAGAAGGAGCCACCCAGCAAGACACTTGGACACATAGCCACTGCCCTGGATCTCAGGTGACTGCTCAGAGAAGGAGCTGTCCAGCAAGAGACACTTAGGAGTGGAGCAAAGGTTCCAGGACTGCTCCAAGGATGGTCCAAAAACTTCTCCAAGGATGGTCCGCCCAACAAGACCTTTTGGAGCAGGGTGAAGCTCCCGAGCCCAGGAGGTATGTGTGGCCCCTGGTAACTTTGCAGAGGGGAACTGCCTAGCCCTGGCAGTAGTTCTGGAATGAGGGGAACTTCTAGGAGGGGAGTTGACCAGCGAGATGTCACTATGGGGTGAGTTTTCCCTAACAGATGAGGTTTTCCTACAAGGGCCGTTGAACCACAGACACAGGCCTGAACAAGCCTTGCCTCAATTCCCCTTTGATTGACCATCGGTGAACAAGTGGAAGCACCACTGCCCATTAGGAGGGAATATACCCCACCTGAAGTCCACCACCCATAGAGTGGCAGCTTCCTTGTGGACCACTGCATTATCAAGTTCCCGCAAGACCTCAGGCTACTGAAGGAGAGGAGGTCAGTTACTGGAAATCTACAGGGACATTATAAATTGGTAGAGGAAATCTGTAATATCTCAGGGTTCCACTGATGCCTGACCAATATGAGAAAACAAGGGAAGAAAATGTCCCAAACAAATCTAGATGTTATATCAATAAAATCCAATGACAGCATGGCAAAAGAAATGTCAGAAAAGGAGTTCAGAAAGTACATAATTAAAATAATCAGGGAAGCTAATGATGAGATGAGAGAGCAAATGCAGGCATTGAATGATCACACTAATGGACAGTTAAAAGAGTAAATACAGGAAGCAAAAGATCATTTCAATAATGAGTTAGAGATATTGAAAACAAACAAACAAAAATCCTTGAAATGAAGGAAACAATAAACCAAATTAAAAATTTCATAGAAAGCATAACAAATAGGATAGAACACCTGGAAGACAGAACCTCAGATATTGAAGACAAAATATTTAATCTTGAAAACAAAGTTGACCAAACAGAGAAAATGGTAAGAAATCATGAACAGAATCTACACGAATTATGGTATATCATGAAAAGGCCAAATTTAAGACTTATTGGGATTGAGGAAGGCTTAGAGAAAGAAACCTAAGGAATGAACAATCTATTCAATGAAATAATATCAGAAAATTCCCAAATTTTGAAGAATGAAATGGAAAATCAAGTACAAAAGGTTTATAGGACTCCAAATACACAAAATTAGAACAGACCCACACAAAAGCACATTATAATGAAAATACCTAGCATACAAAATGAAGAGAATTTTAAGGCTGCAAGAGAAGAGAACCAAATTACATTCATGGGAAAATAATAAGAATATCAGCAGATTTTTCAATCCAGACCCTGAAAGTGAGAAGGAACCGGAAGAACATTTTTGAAGCCCTGAAGGAAACAGATGTCAACCAAGAATCTTAAACCCCGCAAAACTTACCATCAGATTTGACAATGAATAAAAATCCTTCCATGATAAACAAAAGCTAAAGACTTTACTAAAAAAAGCCAGCATTACAGAACATTCTCAGCAAAATACTCCATGAGTAGGAGATGAAAAACAATGATGCAAATCTGTTGGGGGCTGTGCCATGTTGATGGCACCAGAACAGCGCCTGATCACATCAGCAGTGAGGAGGTTAATTGACATAAGCACACTCAGGTGATTTATTGTCCATGCACACAATGTATGCACATGTGTTCTCAAGCACTCCTAATTGTGCCTGCTTGGACATCTAGCGTCTTGCTAATCTTTGCATAAGAGGCGTGGCCCTGCTCTCTGCCTCCTGGAGGTGATATAAGCATAGGCGGAGCGATACAACGCAGCACAGCAGCTAGTAGAAAGAAGAGTGGCAGCAGCTAGCAGAAAGAAGCACAGAGAAGCCATTAGCAGAAAGAAAGAAGCAGCAGCAGCAGCTAGCAGATAGACACAGCAGCTAGCAGAAGTGGCAAGCAGAAAGAAAAGACAGTGAAGCAGCAGCTAGTAGAAAGCAGAACAGCAGCTAGCAGAAAGCGGCGGAAGGCATATTGCAGAGCGGAGAGCTGAGACGCATCACTAAAGCACCTTAGGTAGATGCACCCTTAGTTCACAGGATGCAGGATGCACTAGTAAGAGGCAGCAGACCTTAAGTAAGGTGTAGCAAGTCTCTCTTCCTCTAAGCTCTAAGCAAAGCCTGTCCTTCTCTCAAAGTCTCTTTCTTAAGCAAAGTCTCTCTCTCTCTCCTCTCAGAGCAAGTAAGCCTCAATTCCTCTATCCCCTATAAGAAAGCAAGCAAGGAGGCAGCCCAGAGATAGAAGTGGCTCAGTTTCCAGTCCACCACCCATAAGACCCGTGCAAATTGTTGCTGCAAGCAGTGACAAATATCCGTGGATTTTGTACCACAAAGAGCCAGTGACACAAATCAGCAAAGGAAAGAACTATTCAAAGGGAATAGTCAAATAAAGGAGAAACCAAGGCATGTCAAAAAAACAATAATGAGCCAAATGACTGGGAATACAAATCATATCACAGTAATAACCCTGAATGTTAATGGCCTAAAGTCATCAATCAAAAGACATAGACTGGCAGATTGGATTAAAAAAGAAAGATCCAACAACATACTGTCTGCCACAGACTCACCGCATAGAAAGAGACACCCAAAGACTAAAGGTGACAGGATAGGACAAAAATATGCCATGCACATGGACTCAGCAAAGAAGCTGGAGTATCGATCCTCATTTCAGATAATATGGACTTCAAGCCAAAGTTACTCAGAAGGGACAAAGAAGAAATTTTCATACTGCTTAAGGGAAGCATAAATCAGGAAGACATAACAATCGTAAGTATCTATGCCCCAAACAGTGACTCATCTATGTACATCAAACAAATCCTTCTCAATTCCAGAAATCAATTAGACCCCAACAAAATAACACTAGATGATTTTAACACACATCTCTCCCCACAGGACAGATCTTCCAAAAAAAAAAAAATTGAACAAAGAAACCATAGGTCTCAATAAAACAATCAACAATTTAGACTTAATGGACATTTATCCAGTATACAATCCAACAAAGCGTGAACACACTTTTTTCTCAGTAGCACATGGATCCTTCAATAAAATAGACCATATTTTATGCCACAAAGCTACTGTTAGCAAATACAAGATGATAGAGATACTACCGTGTATTCTATCAGATCATAATGGATTAAAATTAAAAATAAATGACAGAATAATAAACAAAAAGTTCTCCAATACCTGGAGATTAAAAAACACACTATTGTATGATGAATGGATAACAGAAGATATCAGGAGGGAAATTAAAAAAATTCTTAGAGGTAAATGAGAACAAAGTTATATCATATCAAAATCTGTGGGACACTATGAAAGCTGTAATACAGAAAAGTTTATTTCATGGGTCACATTCAATAAGAGAAGAAAAAAATCAACAAATAAACAACCTAAGACTACAGCTCAAAACCCTAGAAAAATAAGAACAGAATAATAACAAAAGTAGTAGAAGACAGGAAGTATTTAATATCAGAGCTGAAATCAATAAAATTGAAACAAAATAAATAGAAAAAATTGATAAAATGAATAGTTGGATCTTTGAAAAAATAAAGAAAATTGATAAACCCTTAGCCACATTAACAAAGAGAAGGAGAGACAAAACTCAAATTAATAAAATTCGGAATGAAAAAGGAAATATCACTACAGACACAAGTGAAACACAAAACATAATTAGAAGGTAATTTGAAAATCTGTACTCCAACAAAATAGAAAATCTCCAAGATATCAATAGGTTTCTAAAGACATATGAATTAACTAAACTGAATCAGGAGGACATACACAATTTAAATAGAGCAATTTCAAGTAATGAAAGAGAAGAAGTCATCAAAAGCCTACCAACAAAGAAAAGTCCAGGACCAGATGGGTTCTCAGATGAGTTCTACAAAACCTTTAAAGAAGAGCTCATTCCAATACTTCTCAAAGTATTCCATGAAATAGAAGAGGAGGGAATCCTCCCAAACTCATTCTATGAAGCCAATATCACCCTGATACCTAAACCAGAGACACATAAAGGAAAGAAAATTTCAGACCAATGTCCTTAATGAACATCAATGCAAAAATTCTCAACAAAATTTTAGCAAATTTCATACAAAAATATATTAAAAAGATAGTGCACCATGATCAAGTGGGTTTTATCCCAGCGATGGAAGGTTGGTTCAACATCCAGAAATCAATAAATGTCATTCACCATATCAACAGACTTAAAGTCAAGAATCACATGACTATTGTGATAGATGCAGAAAAAACACTTGATAAAATACAGCATCACATTATGCTCAAAACACTAGAAAAAATAGGGACAGTGGAAACATTCCTTAACACTGTAAAGGCTATCTATGCTAATCCCATGGTTTATGTCATTCTAAATGGTGAAAACCTGAAAGCATTCCTCCTAAAAACTGGAATAAAGCAGGGATGCCCTCTTTCACCAATTCTATTCAAGATTGTCCTCGAAACTCTAGCCAGAGCATTTACAAAGACCAAAGTAATTAAAGGGATATGAAAAGGAGAAGAAGAACTCAAACTATCCCTATATGCTGATGACATGATAATATATTTAGAGAAACTGGAAAATTCCACCAGAAAACTTTTAGAACTCATAAGTGAATTCAGTAATGTAGCAAGTTACAAGATCAATGGTCATAAATCCAATGTATATTTATACATAAGTGATGAATCTTCAGAAAGAGAAATTAGGAAATCTACCCCATTCACAATAGTCTCAAAAAAAATAAAATACTTGGGAATCAATCTAACGAAAGAGGTGAAAGACTTCTACAATGAGAATTACAGAACACTAAAGAAAGAAATTAAAGAAAATCTTAGAAGATGGAAAGATCTCCCATGATCTTGGATAGGCAGAATAAATATTGTTAAAATGGCCATACTTCCAATAGTGCTATATGGATTCAATGTAATTCCAATTAAAATCCCAATGATGTACCTTAGAGAAATAGAGCAGGCAAGCACAAAATTCATCTGGAAGAATAAGAAACTCAGAATAGCTAAAGTAATCCTTAGTAGGAAGAGTGAAGCAGGGGGTATCCCAATACCAGATCTTCAAGTATACTACAAAGCAATAGTAACAAAAACAGCATGGTATTAGTACCAAAATAGGTTGATTGATGGTACAAAAAAAAGGACACTGACACAAACCCAAAAAAATACAATTTTCTCATACTAGACAATGGTGCCAAAAATATGCAATGGAGAAAAGATAGTATGCTGCCTCCAAGAAACTCACCTCATAGGCAAACACATCAACAGCCTTAAGTTGAAAGGATAGGAAAAATATTACTCATGTGGAATGTCTAAACAGGTTGGTGTTTCCATCCTCATATCAGGTAAGTGGGCTTCATGCCAATGTTAATCAGAAGGAAATAAAGAAGTGAATTCATTCTACTGAAGGGAATTATACATTAGCAAGACACAACTATTGTAAATATCCCATGCCCCAAACAACAGATCATCTGTGTATGTCAAAGAAACCCTTCTCAAATTCAAAAATCAATTTGACCATAACACAATAGGACTGGGTGATTTTAACACACTTCTTTCACTATTAGAGAGATCATCTAAACAAAAACTAAATAAATAAACTATGGAATAATATAATAAATTCAACAATTTAGACTTAACTGACATACATAAAATACTTTATCCATCAATGTTGAATACTTTTTTTCTCAGCAGCACATGGATTCTTGTCTAAAATAGATGATGTCTTATGCCACATAGCAACTCTTAGTGAATACAAAAAAAAAATGGTAATTGTACTGTACATTCTATCAGGTCATAATTGACTGATATTAGAAATCAACAATAAAATAAAAAAATAAAAGTTACTCTAACACATGGTGAATAAATAATTTCCTATTGAATGATAAATGGATAGTAGAAGAAATCAAAGATGAAATGAAAAAAATACCAAGAGGTAAATGAGAATATCAATACACATAGCAAAATCTCTGAGACATTATAAAGATAGTCCTCAGAGGAAAGTTCATTGCATTGATCTCATTTATAAAAATAATAAAAAGTCAACAAATAAATTACCTAAATTACATCTCAAAACCAAAGAAAAACTAGAACAAACCAAAACCCAAAACAATAGAAGACAGGTAAGAATTGAAATCAAAGCTGAAATCAATAAAATTGAAAGAAAAGAAGCAATTCAAAAAATTGACGAAACAAAAGTTTATTTTTTGAAAAGATCAGTGTAATTCATAAACCCCAAGCCACACTAAAAAAGAAAAAGAGAAAACCCAGATTACCAAACTATGTGATGAAAAAGGGAATATCATATGGACATTACTGAAATACAGAAGATTATTAGAAAATATTTTGAAAATTTATACTCCACTAAGTAGAAAATTTATACTCCACTAAGTAGACATTGACAAATTTCTAAAGGTCTGACATATCTCAACTGAATCAGGGGGTCATGCACAATTTAAACAGAAATATTTCAAGTAATAAAATGGAAAATGCCATCAAAATCCTACCAATTTAGAAAAGCCCAGGACCAGGAGGATTCTCAGCCAAGTTCTGCAACTTTCAAAAAAGAATTAACACCAATATTCCTCAAATGATTCAATGAAATAAAAAAGTATGTAACCCTTCCAAACTCATTCTATGAGGCTAATATCACCCTAATACCAAAATTGCAGACACATCAAGAGATGTGTCTTCATATCAATATCCCTGATGAAATTGGATACAAAAATTCTCAATAACATTCTGGCAAATTGCATACAAAAACATATTAAAAAGATAGTGAACCATGATAAATTGGAGTTCATCTCATGGATGCAGCGCTGTTTCAACATACAAAAATCAAAAAAACATTCATTTTATCATGTGATGATCTCAATAGGTGCTGTGAAAGAATTTGACATAATACAACAACACTTCATGTTCTAAATATTTGATGATCTAGGAATAGTAGGAACATGCATCAACATTATAAAAGTTATATATGCTAAACCCAAGGCCAAAATATTTCCAAATAATGAAAAATTGAAAACATTCTGTCTAAAAACTGGGAAAAGCCAAGGATTACCTCTTTTACCACTTTTATTTAACATTGCCTTAGAAACTCTATCCAGAGCAATTAGAGAGATGAAAGAAATTAAAAGTATACAAATAGGTAAAGAAGAACTGAAAATATCACTATTTGCCAATGATATGATTCCATATTTAGAAGATTCAAAAATTTTCACTAAAAACTTCCAGAACTAGTAAAAGAATTCGGCATAGTACCAGGATATAAAATCAACACCCACAAATCAAATCCATTCCTATATATCAGTAATAAATCCACTGAAACATAAATAAATCAACCCTATTCTCAATAATCTCAAACATAAAATACTTGGTAATCAACCTAACAGAAGAGGTGGAAGATCTCTGCAATGAAAACTACAGAACACTGAAGAAAGAAATTGAAGATCTTAGAAAATGTAAAGACTTCCCATGTTCCTGGACAGGCAGAATTAATATTGCCAAATGTCCATAGTACCTAAAATGTTATACAAATTTAATGCAATTTCTATTTAAAACCAAATGACATTCTTCATATAACAAGAAAAACCAATCATGAAATCCATTTGGAGAAATAAGAGACCCAGAATAGTCAAAGCAATCCTTAGTAAGAAAAGTGAAGCAGGAGGCATCATAGTGCCAGACCTCAAACTATACTTCAGAGCTATTATAATAAAACAACATGGTATTAGAACTAAAACAGACACATAGACCAATTGTACAGAATAGAAAACACAGAAACAAATCCACATATATACAGCTATTTCATACCAGACAAAGGTGCCCAAAACAACCACTAAAAAATAGTCTGTTAAACAAATGGTGCTGGTAAAAATGGAAAGCCACATGTACCTAAATGAAATTAAACCTTAATATCTCACCTTGCATGGAACTCAACTCAAAGTGGTTTAAGACTTTGGCACTCAAACAGAAACTCTGTGACTGCTAGAAGAAAAATTAAGCCCAAATCTTCACCATGTCAGCCTAGGATCTGACTTCCTTAAGGAGGACACCTAAAGTGCAAGAAGTTAAATCAAGAATCAATAAATGTGATGGATTCAAATTGAAAAGCTTCTTTTCAGCAAAAGAAACAATAAATTATGTGAAGAAAGAGAATATGGATAGTTTGAAAATCTTTACCACATGCACCTCAGATTAAACACTAGTTTCTAGGATACATACAGAACTCAAAAAACTTAATATCAAATAAATAACCCAATAAATAAATGGACTAAGAAACTGAATAGACACTTCACAGAAGAATATATACAATCAATCAACAAATATATAAAAAAATCTTCATTATCTCTAGCAATTAGAGAAAAGAAAATCAAAACTACTCTAAGATTTCATCTCACTCCAATCAGAATGGGAATTATCAAGAATATAAGAAAAGAATGTTGGTTAGGAGTTGGAGAAGAAGGTACAGTTATACATTGCTAGTGGGAATGCAAAATGGTGCCATGTTTATAGAAAGCAATATGGAGATTTCTCAGAAAACTTGGAATGGAACTACCATTTGACTCAGTTCTCCCACTCCTCCATTTATATACAAAGGACTTAAAATCAGCATTTTACAGTGATGCAAAAACATTGATGTTTATAGCAACTCAACTCACAATAGCTAAACTATGCAACAAACCTAGGTGCCCTTCAACAGATGAATGGACAAATAAATGTAATATAAATGTAATATAAAATAAATGTAAGAATATTATCTGAAAGTACTCAATTTTAAAGAATGAAACTCTGATATTTGCTGGTAAATGGATTCAGTTGGAAAATATGCTAACTGAAATAAGCCAAACCCAAAAATCCAAAGTCAAATGTTTTCTCTGATATACAGATTCTAATTCATCAAAAGGGGAGCTAGGGAAAAATAGAGATATTTTATATTAGGTAGAGTGTGGAGAGAAGGGAGGTAAAGGAATATGGGTTTGGCAGTATACCAGAGTGATATAGATATTATTAACTTATGAACATATATGACTGCATGATGTGATTCTACAATATGTCCACTCTGGAAAATGAGAAATTACACTCCATTTATGTATGATCTACCTAAATGTATAAATGCATTCTACTCTCATGTACAAATAATTAGATGAAATAAAAATATTTTAAAAAGACAGTTGGGATAATATGTGTCAGAGGCCAAAGTGAGGCTGGTATGTGAGAGTGATAAATTGGTGTGTATATAATTTGAGTGTCAGAAGTCATGTTGAGGATATTACATGAGTGTCAGTGACCAAAGTAGGTATTTTTTAGTGTCATAGCCATAGTAGGGTATTATTTTAGTGTCAGAAATCCCAATGAGTCTATTAAATACTTCAGAGGTCACAGTGGAGACATTATGTTGTGTCAGAGTCCTAGTAAGAATATTATCTGAAAGTCACAGGTCCCAGAAAGGATACTATGAGAATTTCAGTGGCCAAACTGAATGTATTCTGTGTCCAATTCCACAGAAAATATATCATGTGAGTCACAGAAGCTTCATTTAGTATACGTTGTCACTGTCAGAGGCCATATTGAAAATATTACGTGAATGTCAAAGGTCATTCTGAGGGTATTAGTTGAGTGACAGAGCCCGCAGCAATGATAATATGTGAATGTCAGAAGTCACAATGTGGGCATTATATGAATGTCAGATGAAGTGAGAGTAATATGTAAGTGTCAGAATCCAAAGTGAGGGTGTTATTTGAGCATTAGTGATCAGAGTGAGATTATTATTTGAATGTGAGGGGCCATATTGAGGGTATTTTGTGATTGTTGGATTCCACAGGGAGGGTATTATTTGAGGATCAGAGGACACAGTGAGGCTATTATGTGAGTGAAAGTTGTCACAATGAGCATGCTATGGGAATGTCCAGGGCCAGTGAGGGTATTATCTGAGTGTATGTGTTCCCTGTGGGGATATGACAAAGGGCTCAAATAGGGTATTGAGTGGCAGTGGCCATAGTGTAAATATTATTTGAGAGTTATAGGACACTGTGAGGATAGTTTTTGAATGTCATAGGTCACAGTGAGGGCATGATGTGTCAGTGGACACATGAGAATATTATGTGAGTATCTCAATTTACAGAGGGTATTATGTGACTGAGATAGATCAAAGCATAATATGGCAGTGTCAGAGGCAACTTTGAGGCTATTATGTGAGTATGTCAGGTCAGAAAGAGTATATATTATGTGTCCAAAATTAATTGGGGGTATTTTGTGAGTTTCAAAGTCCACAGTGAGGATATGGTTTCTGATGTCAAAATGAGGATATTATGTCAGTTTCAGGGGCAAAGTTGCAAAATTATGGAACTATAAGAGGCCACAGTGTGGGTATTATGTGAGTTTCTTAGGCTGAATTAATAAATTATATCAATGTCAGAGGGAAATATATGAGTTTCAGAGGTCAAAATCGCATATTAGCTGAGATTCAGAGGGCAAGTGAGGATATTATATGACTTTCAGAAGCCCCCGTCAATGTCCTATGTAAGCATCAAATGCCACAAAGAGGGCATTTTGTGACAAGACCACAGTGAGGGTATCTTGTGAATATTCAAGTCTAAAGCCTGGGAATAAAGGGAGTGTCTGAGCTGAAAGTGAGGGTATGAGTGTCAGAGGTCAGAGTGTAGATATTATATCAATGTCATTGATTAACAGAGAATATTATTTATTGTCAGAGGTGACAATAGCAGTATTTTGTCAGTGTTAGAGGTCCTTATGAGGGTAAAATATGAGAGTCATAAGTCACAATGATGATGTTATTGTGTGTCAGAAGTCACATTGAAGGTTTTATGTGAGGATCAGAAGACACAGTGAAGGGATAATGGGTCAGTGGACATACTAAGGCTATTATATCAGCACTTCAGGTGTACTGTGAGCATTATTAAGAGTGACAAGTGTCATAGGGAGCATAATATGTGTATGTCTGAACCAATGGTGAGGGTAATATGTGAATGTCAGGTGTCACATTATGGATATTACTGTGTGTTGGAGGTTACAGTGAAAATATTATGTCAGTGTCAGAGGCCAGGTGAGGGCATTAAGTGAATCAATGTATGCCAGTGCTCCCAGTGAGGGTGTTATATCAGTGTAAGATTTCACAGTGAGGCAATTATATGAGTTTAAGTGGCCCCAGTGAGGGTATTATGTGAAAGACAGACCTTCATTAGTATACGTTTTCAATGTCTAAGGCAATTTTGAAGATATTATATAAGTATCAAAAATCTCAGTGAGGATATTCAGTGAGTGCCAGGGCACATTGAGGTCATCACATGACATTCAGAAACCACAATGAAGATATTATTTGTGTATCTGAGGTCAAATTTAGGATATTATGTGAATGCCAGAGGCCATAGTAGGGATATTCTGTCAACATTGTGGACCAACTTCAATATATTAGGTGAATATCAGAGGCCTTATTGAAAATATATTATAAATATCAGAGGTCACATTGAGGGTATTATGTGAATGTCAGAGGACAGGGGTTAACATGTGAGTGCCAGAGAACAAAGTGAGCCTATTATGTGATTGTGAGATGTCATAGTGAGGACAGTAGGTGAGTTTGAGAGGCTACATTGAGGGTATTATAACAATTCCAGTAGCCAGAGATAGGTCATGATGTGACTCTGCAAGATTGCTTTGAGGATATATGAGTGTAGGAGGTCAGGGTGAGGATATAGTCTGAGTGTCATTGGATACAGTGAGTATATTATGAAAGTATCAAATGTCACAATTAGGTTTTAATGTGATTGTCAGAGGTCAGTGTGAGATTATTTTTTTATTTTTTTTTATATTTTATTGTAAACAAATGGGATACATGTTGCCTCTCTGTTTGTACATGGCACAAAGGCATACCATTTGTGTAATCATAAATTCACAAACAGTAATGTTGTTTGATTCATTCTGTTATTTTTCCCCTTCCCCCCACCCCTCCCACCCCTCTTTACCCTCTATACAGTACTTTCTTCCTCCATACTTGCCCCCCTCCCTAACCCTAACTCTAACCCTAACACTAACCCTTCCCTCCCCCCCATTATGTGTCATCCTCCACTTATTAGTGATATCATTCGTCCCTTGTCTTTTTGAGATTGGCTAGTGTGAGATTATTATGACAGAAAGATTTCACATTGTGGATATTATTAGAGTGTCAGAAGTCATGTTGAGGATATTATTCATGACTTGGAACTGTGGGCTTCCTTTGGCCCTCACCCACATAACTTGTACATCTGCAAGCCAGATTCAGGTAATTCCTACCCAAGGACTCTGCCCCATGTCCTCTCATTTTTCCACTGGTCTGGTATGCAGCTGCAGCCTCCCTCAATGCAGAACTGGGGAGGGGATATTAAGCATGGGGTGAGCCTCCAGGCTTATGGGCCCTTCCATGTGAACTCTCTCTTTGGCACTTACTGTGCTCAGTTACCTTCCTTGAAGCTGAGAAGCAGCTTGGGATGGGATGGGCAGGTGGAGTTCCATATCCTTAGCAGGGCTTACTGTGGGACCTGGCACAGGGGAGAAGGGAAGGTGGGTGGGGAGCTGAGGAGGGGACTTAGGAGACCCTGAAAACTCGGACACCCAGACCCAGCTCATGGCCACCACTGTTCAGGGGACATAAACACCTCAGTGAGGGGCCCAGGGTCAGCAGGCAGGGGACTTTTGGGAGTCCCTGTAGGGCAGCAGGCACTTGGGAGGACCTTAGACTTCCTGGAACCCAAGAATCTGGAGTTACTGCTGATGGGCTGGACTTTGCTAGTATCAGAAATAAGAAAAAAATGAATTTGATTGCAGAGCTAAGGGAAGTTGATCTACCAAAAACATCCACAACAGCACTGCTGTCCACAGACACTGAGCCAGGAGACACGTGAGTGGATATCTGGGGTTGTGGAGAGAATGCAGTCAGTGTCCCCAGTCCTCCCTTCCTTCCTGTGCCTGGCTGTGGCCTGGCCAAACTCCCTTCCTGGGCAGGAATGGCTGCCTGCAGGGAGCTGGGACTTCAAAAGCAAATGACAGGCACTGAGAAAAAAGCAATTTGAATATTCTTTGAAATTCTCTATTTTTAATTGGGTCCTGTCCCCATCCCCCATTGAGTGCATCCTGCAGAACTGAGGGGTGTGGAGCACTGTGTTATTTGATCCTGTGTGTCAGGTTGATGCAGAGATCCCCTCAAGGGCACTCAGAGATTGTGAGGGAAAAGAACACAGAGCTTCCCACCAGCTCCCTAGTGGATGATTGGGAAACTGCTCAGAAGCCTGGTCAGACCCTGACCAGGATTATGGTTTGATAGGGTTGGCACCTGGTCAGCCTTACTCTGACAATTTCTCCCTCCTGAGCAACTTCTTTGGAAGACATTGCTTATTGTCCAGCAAGTGCTCTGGACCTGGGTTGTTGGGATGAATGTTTTCCGTCCTTTTAGCTAATGAGGTACCTGCTCTGAAGGGAAGTGACAGACTTTAGGATTCAGTGGAAAAGACCCTTTTAGCCAAAGTGAGCACCAAAACAGTTCCTCAGCTGAGCTTTACCTGTAGCCCTTAAGACATGCCTGGGGTGTGCCATGTGCAGTAGTAGCAGGTGAACTTGCTGAACAGTGACCCTGGTCAGCATCTGCCTTTTACTCAACCAAGACTCCAGGTTCCCTGGCTGAAATCTCTGTCCTGTCTAAATGCCCAGGGCCCCTTTTACCTCATGGGGCTGCCCTACTGCACAGGATCTGTGGTTGTACACCACAAAGATCCCTGATACATCTGTGAAGATAAGGGGCTCACAGCAGGTGCTCAGACCTACCTCTCTTCTCACTCACAATCATCCTGACCCTGTGTGCTTCCAACATTTGCTCTCTGAGACCCACCCTCTCCTCATCTACCCCTAAAGTACATGCACCTGGGCACAGTCCCCAAACACAGACCTTTCTTTAAAGTTGGAGATGACAGCCCATATCTCCTCTTTCTCATCTATCCCTTCAGTAATATGACTCCTGCTGTTCTATCTGGGAGTCCCTCTGTGATTGGGTCAGGCTCCCAGGTGATCCATCTGTGGGGCCAATGAGGCACCAGCATAGTGACCAGGTGACCCTGGCTGATAACTCACACCCAGGGCCATTGGAAATCATTCTACCTGCAAATCAATTCTTTCTTTATTGTTTTTCAAATCAGCACCCACTGCTATGGAAAACTCTGGGTAGGTGGAGATGATGAAAGCACTGATGACCTGCATGAAGCCCACCTGAGACTTTTGCCCAGAGCCATCCGTCATCACTTTGGTCTGCGAGCAAAGAGATGGAGGCCAGAGGAAGCAGTAAAGACATTCACATTCCACTGCCAATGCTGATCAGAAAGGCACATACAGGACTCTTCCATTCCATCTCTGAGAAGGCTGGATGAGGACATTTTCTCTCCACTCCAGAGCACTGAGCCTGGCCACCATCTCATGAGGCCAGGAACACCTGTCATCTGGGATTTCCAAAATAACACCCACTGCCTTGCTTCTAGAGGGAGACAAATATTTCTATTGTCCTTTCACTACAAACCTTCCCTTTCTGCAGGGGTAGAAGTGCCTCAGGTCAGGGTCATAAATCAAACAACCAAGATTAGATACTTTTCTCCAGTTATGGTCCCCATCTTTCTATCCCTCTCACCTGTGTCCTGGACACACTGTCCAAGATCTGGTCAGCAGAAAAATCTGCAGCCACATTCCAAGGCAAAGACAAAAACTGCCCCAGGACCACATTGTCCTCCAAAGACTCAGGAGATCCCAAATCTGAAAGAATGTCATTGAAGAAGAGACCGCTAATCTGTCCCATAGTGCAGGAATCTTCCCCTGAGAGTGGTCACTGAGTTACAACATCCACAGGGCCTGGTGAAGTGGCCACACCTGTGATGCCAGCTACCAGGTGTCTGAGGTTCCAGGATGCCACATTTGAGGTCAGCCTGGGTCTGTTAGTGAGATCCTGTGTCTAAATTAAAAAAAAAAAAATTGTTGGGCAGAACGATCCTGAATTCCACATGCAGTATCTCAAATCAACAAATATTTTTAGGTTTAAACATTCATAGACAGATGTGCCAAGAGACAGCATCAGGGCACAGTATGATCCCTGACCTCCCTTCTGTGGAGAAGTTGAGTACCCAGCAGAACCAGTCTCACTCTGCCTCACATGCCTGTCGCTGCCCCTGGTCACAGTCATATGATGGGCTGAGCTAGATGTTTCTAGATGTGATTGCCTGGTTTTTATCTTGGTCTTTTCCTCATCTTGATCTGGATGTACACAGTTTTGAACGAGGTCTGGAGCTGACCCTTGGCCTTGTACCTGATCTCCTGTGTACACACAGGCTGATCTGTGCTCCTGAAGTTAAACCTAGGAAAACCTAAGTATCTGAATGAGCCCACCACCAAGTGGGGCTCCCTAAGGAACATCTGCCTGTAATCTCACTGGAATACCCAGGCAGAACAGCCTCACAGGCCACAGAACAGGAATTGCTCTTCCTTGGCCAGCTCCTGTCTGCATCCTCCTCCTGGATGGTGTTGCCTGTACCACTCAGAGCATGGCCTCAGGGCAGATGGGCCTAGGTTTTTGTACCTGGCTTGCCCCTCTTTGTTTGGGTAACACTGGCAAATGAACATCAACCCCTTGAATCTCCTCTGCCATTTGGAAGCTGAGGCAATCACTGATCCCTTATAGTTTTGATGCAGATTGTACATGACCCCATGTGTGTGGAGTGTCTTGCATGGCTCAGGGCAGAAAAGATGCTCTCAACCATGGATGACCTGTCCTACAATCTCCACAGGAGGATCAAACCAGGAGCCTCCACCTATCCTCAGGCCCTTAGGTCAGAGCCCATATGGGTGCCCCCTCCCAGCACACTGCCAATCTTGCCCCAAAAACCCCATACAATGTTTACTCACCTTCTCTGCCTCTCCACCAATATTCCACAGTCTGACTCTCCCTGGAGTCTCCAGAACACCCCAGAGGAGACTCAGTCCCACTAACTGGGTTGGTCCTGAGGAGGAGTCCAGTCCTGCAGCTCAGAGAGGGTCCAGTCTGACATCAAGAGTGATAGGTTCAACTCCTTTGCAATGTCTTCTTGAGGTTGGCTCGCAGGCTTGGCCAAGACCAGACTGAGTGATGGGATCTTTTGGAGTAAGTTACAGGGCTGCTGGGAGAATACTGCAGGGACTTTCAGGTAAAGGGCTCTCCAGGAAGAGGTAATCAGCCTGAGCAGAGCTCAATGTGGGAGGACTGCTCTCTATCTTCCAGAAAACAAACGTTCCACAAGGGACTAAGCTAAGGAATGCCACAGTTTTCCCTGACATCCTACCTGTGCACAAATGCACATAGTCCCATTGTCAAACTGCAGAACCACACATGTGCAGAGACAGGGCACCTCAGTTAAATCCATCCCACAGCACCTGCTCCCACTCTGCAGGTGTTCTCCTCAGTCCCACTGTGGCCCTGCACTGTGTCCAATTCCTCTGCTATTTCACCTTCACTGTTCACCACTTGAGCACTTTCTCCCTTCTCTGAAGAACAAATTCCACATCACATTTCCCTGCATGTTTCATGGGCTCCGCCTGCCTTACTGCATGAACAACTCTCCTTTCAAGTGCTTCCCAATTTCTAGACATGGTCCAGTGGCAGAGCATCTTCTGATTGTTCCATCTGCATCAGTGACCCCATAAAGGCGAGCTTGGGGCTGTGTCATGTTCTTGTCTCATTTCTAATGAGCTTTCTATGGTTCTTTCCACTGGCTCTTTGGACCTGAATGTTTGGAAACACCCATTTCAACTCCTCACTGGCACTTGGTATTTTCATGTTAAGAAAGTCTTTGCCCACCAAGAGTGTGCCATCTGACATCCCTCTCCTTCTTTTATTTATGTTGCCAAGTGCTGAGTCCTCAGGCCTCACAAGGGTGGATGACTGAGTTCTCCATATTAGTGTTTAGTGAATTCTCTTTCTCCTGAAAGTCCCTATGGATTGCTCTGCATGGAAGCAAGTGTGCTATTCTAAATCTCTGACTTCAGTTTCAGTGAAGGTGAGCATAACCAAAATCCAGTTCTTCCCACGTGTTTGGTTTCCTCAAGAGGTATGCACCAGGGTGGCCACAGGAGAAGAGCAATAGGAAGGGACACAGGAAAGGAGGATACTGGGGAGTACATCATCCCTTGATCCTGGTAGGGAGCAGGAAATGCAGTGTCTGGGAGAGCCTCCACAACTGGGCTATGGAAAAAAGTGGCCCTGTACCCAAACACTGCCAGATATGCTGCACCTCTCTAGGCACTATGTGTGTCTGGTAACCTGTGTGCAGAAGTCAGTGCTGGACATGGGCAGGACTATGTACTTGGACTTGTCAGCCCATGTTGACTTCCAGAGTCAGAAACTGAGTAAGGCACTGCTGGGCTGTTGTTCTTTCACCTGTGAATTGAGGATTGCTGCACCAAGTCTTGCTCTCACACCTGCTTAGGACTCACCTGAGTCATTTTCACAGGCACATCAGTCTTGCTATCAGTTATGCTCAGGACTCACCTAAGTCACATTCAAAGGCACACAGTCTTCCTATTATCCCTGCTCAGGACTCACCTGAGTCACATTCACAGGCATCCAGTCTTTCTAATACCCGTGATCAGGATGTACCTGATTCATGTTCACAGGAAAACACAGCTCTGCTCTAATCCAGGTCCCTTCCTGGCCATGCTAAACCTGGGTCACATGAAGAATCCACAACAGAGAAATGAGCAGCTACCTCCTGTTGTAGGATGGTTTCTTGTTTTGTCCATTGACTCCTTTTAATGCAGTGATCCTGCAAAGGCTAACAAAGCACAAATGGGTATTTATTTAGCCAATCCATGGTGAAGAGCTACAGAAATGTGTGCAACTTTCTTCCTGCACTCAAAAACAGCATCATTTTCACCAGGAACACCCACTTATTTTGCACAAAGGAGTTGAGTGCAACAAATGTTTCCTTTGATCTGATTTTTCTTTGCATAGGACATGGAGAAGACTTGGCACTGCTGGGCAAGAGCACACACCCACAGACCCAGAGGAGACAGAACACTGGTGGATGAGGAGCAAAAATCCATAGAATCCAGAAGAGTTTGAGTAATGTTGGGCGATAGGTGCTCACCAGAGGATGAAGAGCAGACTGAGAACAGAATGGTAAGGGGTGCTTAGTAATAATATTCAGTAAAAATGAGCAATTGTGCATGAGTGACTCTCACCACAGGACTCAGAAGACTCTGAGCAATGGTGTGGTAGTTGAGGTTAAGACAGAAACCAGGGAATGCTGGCTACTCTTAGACTGCATATGCTCATACACAGAAGGAAGATGAGGCAGAGAAAAGATTGGCTAGGGGAACATAGCACATGACTCAGATGAGAATGAGGACTGCTGGGTGAGGGCACTCACACAGAGATCCAGAAGAGTACTAAGCCCTACTGGATGAGGTGCAATCACCAAGAGAACATGGAGGGTAAAGGGTACTGGAGGGTAAGGCTCACTCAATAAAAATATTCATCAAAAACTGAACTCCTGTGTGCAATGGGAGATCTCCAAATGACTCATATGACACTGAGAAATGGTATGTGAATGGAGATTAAGGACAAGACCCAGAGAATACACAGCACTGTCAGATGAAGGGCACTCATCCACAGGACACAGAGGACTCTGAGCAAGGTTTGTTTTAGGGAAAATACAACAAGACAGAGAAAAGACTGTGCACTCCTTAGTGAGGGGTGGTCACTCAAAGAACCCAGAACGGAATGAGGAAGGAATGATTAGGTAACTCAGGAAAAAGAAACAGAGAAGACAGGGCACAATTGTAATAGTGGTGCTCACCAAGAGGACTTAGAAGAAACAGAGCAATGGTGAGGTGTGTTAGGTTAAGAAAGAACCCAGAAAAGACTGAGCAATGTTAGGCTACTTATGATCACACACAGGAGCCACAGGAGGTTGAGATAAGATTATAAATAGTAACTTAGCACATGGCAGAGAGCACTGCTGCATGAGGTACAGTCAAACAGAGGTCCTGGAATATACTGAGAACTTCTGGATCAGGGGTGCTCACACAAAGAACTCAGAAGACCTTGGGCAATGGTTTTTGAGAGAAGGTTTGGGCTCAAACCCAGAGAAGACAGAGCCAAGATACATATGGGGTGCTTGACTATGGGATCCAGAAGAGACAGAGGTCTTCTGCAAGAGGGGGTCTCACCCATAGGACTCACAGTTTTAGGAACATTTTTAAAGTGTCCCTTGGACCAATGTTTCATTCACTTCAGGAATAAATGGGAGTGGTCCCTTTTAAAAGGTCAAAAGAAGTCTCTATTATGATGGTATATTGTCCTTGGCCATATTTCACACTGTCCCTTGAAGGTGTACAATGTGCCTGACTCAGAGTTCCTAGTAGGTTTTCTCTCTTGTCAAAAGAGAGTTGTCTGTGAAATATCAGAGATCCTGAAAATACTTAAATATATGCTTTCAATCCACTGTTCAGAAAGATGTCAGAAATGCTGGGCATGCTATATCACTTGAGGAATGGTGTGAAAATGGTGAACTATGAGTGGTGGAATTAAGTTCTCTGTGCTGTGGGAATTGACATCACTTAAATTGTCTTGGGGCCTTGGGCATTGGTGAGGAGCCTGTCTGCATTTAGTACCAATGGCCTATTAAGGTTGTTTAAAAGAGGAAGTAACCACATCTCTCCAAGTGTCCACAGTCTCATTGGCATGGATACACAGGTAAGGCTAGATATGGTATATTGACATTAGCAGGACTCTCCCAGAGAATTCACTAAGGAAACCAGGTTACCTAGGTCTCATTGGCGAGTGGGCAGTGGTAGATTAAATGTGTCCACACACAATACCCAGATGGAACTGAGCACTGGTGGAAGAGATGCACTTATCCACAGAACTCAGATGACACTGAGCAATGGTGTGTGAATGGAGATTAAGGACAGGATCCAGAGAAGACTGAGCACTTTTAGTTGAGAAGTCTGAGCAAGGATAGCCTTGGGGAACCTAGAACATTACAGAGAGAAGACTGAGAACTCTTAGGTGAGAAACACTCACCCAAGGGACCAGGGTAGAATGAGCAAGGAATGTTCAGGTAGCACAGAAAAAATACACAGAGGAAACTGAGCACTATTAGTTGAAAGTGGCTCACACACAGGACCCAGAGAAGAATGAGTAACATCAGGTTAGATGAATTAGCAGCTAAAACAGAGAATGTTGAGCAATGTTACAAAAGGGACTATCATCAAGAGGACCTAGTAGAGTCTGAGCACTAGTGGGTGAGGGGCACTCAGCCCCAGTAGTCAGAGTACCCTGAGAAATGATGGGTGAGTGGATATTTAGGACAGGACCCAGACAAGATTGAGCAGAGTTAGATTATGGGTGCTTGATCACAGAAACTAGAGGAGAATGGCCTCTGTTTGGAGAGGGGTGATCATCAAGATGACTCATCCCCTAGATCATTTTCAAGAGAAAAGTTCACATTTAGTTCAGGGATGGTAGGGCTGTGGTGCTTCATAAAAGATATGAAGAACTCCTCCATGATGATGGGAAATTGTCCATGGCAACATTTTACACTGTATCTTGATGATGTGCATTGTGCCTGATCCAGAGGGCTTAGGTAGTTTTATCTCTTGTCAAAAGAGAGCATTCAGCGAGTGATCTATCAGAGAAGAGCCTGAAAATCATTAAATATAAGCTTTCCATCCACTGATCAGAGGGATGGCAGAAATCCTGGGCATGCTACATCACTACATCACTCATAAGAGCTGAGTCACTTGAGCAAAGTTGTGGAAATGTTGGACTCTGAGTGGTGGAACGAGGTCCTCAGTGCAATTGGAATTCACAACCATTAAAATTATGTTGTGTTTTCAGACATTGGTGAGGAGGCTGTCTGTATGGCATCATCAAAGCCCTACTAATATTGTTGGAAATAGGAAGTATCCACATGTTCCAAGTTTGCTCAGTAGTGTTGGTCTGGACATGCATTTAAGTCCAGAGATATACATTAGCCAAAATGTGACTAAGAGTTCTCTAAGAGAACAATATTACCTAGGGCTCAGTTAAGAGTGAGAACTGGGGGAGTGAAGTTTTCCCACCCACAGTACTGAGAGGAAACTGAGCACTGATGTGAGAGGGTATTCACCCATGGGACACAGAAGACCCAAGAAATGGTGTGTGAGAGGAAGCTAAACAAAGGACACAAAGAAGGCTGAGAACTCCTAGGTGAGGAGTGTTCAACGCCAGGGCACAGGAGACTGAGTATGGCTGGCCTGGGGGCCTGGCTCAGAGGACAGTTTATGTACTTAGTAATCATGTGAATGTAGTGCTCACTGTTCTCCTTTTGTCTGCTCTTCTGATGTGATGTTGAGGCTGATCTGTGGCCTCATGGAATCTTTCCTGTGTCCTCTCCTCTCCAGTGTTCTCTCCCCATGGTGCTCTGGGAACAGTGTCCAGGCCAGCCTCTCTCCTTAACTCCCATACAGTTTCTGGTGTCATAATGGCATGGGGGAAGGTAAGGCACGGCTAACGTTGTTACAAAGGCCTTGGAGAGGGTGTGAGGCCTTAGTATGGTCTGTGTCCACCAGTGTAAACTTTCTTTAGCCTAATGACCTCTGCCTCCCCTGGCTGCAGTCTGAGATCTGAAGAGCCTGGTTTCAGCTTGTTTCTGACATGGTTGACACTGAGTTTATGAATATCTGGTTTTGGGATGCTGTCTAGGCATCAGGGATTAGGTCACAATGTGACTGTGGAGACTGGGTAACAGAGCTTCAATGTTCCATCCAGTGCCTGCTGGAACCAGGGTTCCCTTTGCCCCACCATGTGCACAGGGACCCAAAGTTTGGTCTTTCACATTTTGTTCTGCGTGATCAGCCCTGAGACACCTGTTCTCCCCTTCTCCTCTCCTCTTTTCCAGCCCTTACCTGGCAGATGCACACTGCTTAGTGTCTGGCCCTGCTGGAACCCTACCCAGACATGATATACTGGGACTTTGACCCTGACAGCAAGGGTCACATTCTCCTGTGAGGTTCTTAGTGTCAAGTGGGATGAAAGTCCACCACAGGACATTGATCTCTCCTTGTCTCTAGGATTCCTCAATCAGGTCATCTGTGACCAGGCAAACCTGCCCCTTCACTGCAGACCTGCCTAGAGTCCCCAGTGCAACTTTATGTGGCATGTCATTATGATGACCCTGCCTCCCCCACTGATTTCCCCAGGGGCAAGGGTTTTATAGGAAGCTAAAATGCCTGAACCCTTGGGGGAAGGAAGCAAATGGACCTTGTGTGCCTGCAGGACTGCAGCACAGCTGGGGATGCTCGGTCAAGAAGGGCCTGGGTGCTCTCCTCTTCTCACCCCCTATTCCTCTTTTCTAAGAGTTTCTGGGATTTACCAAAAGCAACAGGTATCCTGGTGATAATTAGGGTGGCAGTGTACCCAAAACCCAAGTTCTCAAACACCAAGCTCAAGGTGTGTGCTGCTCTCAGGGGCAGCCTGAACCTGACCCATACCCTGAGTCCCTCTCCATTTCAACTCCTCCCACTTGTCAGGCTGGGGAGGGCCCTCGGGTTGGTACCCTGGGGTCTCTCTAAGATGCTCAGAGTGGCTTTAAACTTGATCCTTCTGCTTAGCCTCCTGAGTGCCTGGCATCATAGGTGGGGCACCCTTCCAACCTCAGCCCCCTTATTGTTCAACAGGGGGCCTTCCTTCACAAGGGCCATGTCAGGAAAGCCATAAGAGTCAGACCACACTGAAGTCACTCAAGAAGCACAGTGGGTCTAAGGTCACACATACTCAAGTTCACTTGTGTGTTGATGCTGAAGCCTCATCAACCACACTTTGAGAAGGGCCAAGCAGAGCCATGAAAAGCTGCCCACCCCCACCATGTCTACAATGGCTAATTGTATCAATCCAAAATGCTCCATAAATAATAACGACCTGAGCATATAATGTTTCCCCCATGTGCCTTCCTCTCCTCCTGCCCCAGGCCAAATTTGTTCACTGGGAAAATTAGTCTGTGTTCAACTACAAACATTTTCCTCTTTAAATAGACATGGAAAAATATTTCTCTCATGTCACCTCCCCACAGGACTGTGAGTCTTGTCATGAAACTAAAGTTTCTGGCAGAAATGTTTTTAAATATGAAATTAAACATTCATTAGAAAGTTTTGCCTTTGGATGGTTTTCCAGCAGAACATTTCACAGTGTCAGAACAGAAGAGGATCCAGTCACCTACACCATTCTGTGCCTCTTCAGATATTGCCAGTCTTTCAGTTTCTCAACATTTTCTCCTGTGTTAAATCAACAGAATACAACAGTTGAAAAATTAGCACTTTTAAATGGAAGTTCATTCCAATGAGAGTTTTCAGCAAGGAGCTGTGGTAAGAACTAGCAGTTCTCCCCTTGTGACCTGGATTCCTTAAGAGTAGGCATTTTTAGAGATGAGATACCTGTCAGGAGCTGATAGTTTATAACATTCCCATGAAAATGCTGATGTGAGTATTTAATCAGCAAGTTCTTGAAGAATGAAACACACCAGAATTTCATGGCATGAAATTCAAAAGTCAACTGCAGTAGTATGTGGGAACTAATAGACTTCTGGGGCATACTCCCAGTTACTCTGCAAATGAGTTGGATTTGTACACTTGGGCCTGCTCCATGTCAGCCTAAATGTCAGCTGAGAACCCTAGAGATGATGACAAAAGAGAGCTGCTTTTTGCACTGCATTTTCTCAGTCTGTTGTATGGTGCATTGGGAAGATACTGTTTTCTTTTTTTTTTAAATTTGTTTTGTTTTTAAGAAATGAGGGAGTTTGTATTGAATACATATTACCATTTCTGCTGATGCCCCAAAGTGAGTATTTAAAAACTGGTTTCCCTTTATCATTGGAGTTTCAGTCTCAATTCAAATGAGGAACATTTACAGACTTTTGTTGATTTCATGGATGTTCTGAAGCAATAATTTGTAAAATTGTGTGAAGTGTGTGGCGTTCTCATCATTGCCATGATTCTGGGAATTTTTTGATTGTGCTTTGTAGAGTAAGGAATAATACAAGAACATGTGTTTGAAAGAACTTACATTTAAAGAATAAAATCAGAGACATTAGGTATGTGGCTGGTTTTTGGGGGATTTAAGCAATTTCAAGAAAATAAAAAGAATTTTGTGTATTAGAATTGCTTTAGATTTTCTTGTTTGTGATTTATAACTCCCACCACATCTTTAGTTATTCTTTAAAATGTTCTATTGT
This sequence comes from Sciurus vulgaris, assembly GCF_902686455.1. Taxonomy (NCBI): domain Eukaryota; kingdom Metazoa; phylum Chordata; class Mammalia; order Rodentia; family Sciuridae; genus Sciurus; species Sciurus vulgaris. Next base: position 2,258,787 of record NW_027632409.1, read on the forward strand.
TGAAATTCAGGTTTCACTCCTAGTGGTTGTCATTTTTGTATTTTAACAGAGATGTAATTTTTTGTTTAAATCTCTGAAGTTGAGTGCACTGTTTCGAGATCCATCATTCAGTAGTGCACTTCTGTATTTGTACATTTTAAATTTAAGTGCTTGTGCATTTTTCCATTCCCATAAACCATTATATAAGTTTATATTTAGTTTTATTTTATTCCAGAATGTACTCGTGCAGAGTAAGGAAAGGCTTTACTCAGAGCTCATGTGCCAGAAAAGCCAAATCACTAATTTCACTAGACACTCATTTTAAGATAAATTACTATATTTAAATTGCAGAGGGCACAATAGAGTAGACTGAGAGCAGGGGAAAGCAGGTTTATGGGTGAGTGCTGGGAACAAAATTAGAGTTAATTATTGTCCATGTTGTTGTGATTATGTCAAAATGCATCCTAACAATAGATGAAACTGAAAAGTGAAGAGAAATCTGTCTCACTCTGGAAGGAGACTTATTTAACTTCTTTATTTTCACACAAAGCAATCCCATTTGTCTTGAATGCTAACTTCTGTCTTCATTCTCTATTTCCCACTCTTCCTCCCTCCCTTGCTTCTTTTCATTCATCATTAGATATCCCCATTTACTCTCCATGATTTCTTCTCATAATCAAACACTTGGAAATCAAACACTGCCAGGGAATATAGTCATTGATATTGAATGTCAATACTCTTGAGTTGTTTTCTTTAAACAGATATGAGAAATATATTTTAATTTTTTTTTTACATTCCCATATACCATTACAAAGGTTTATGTTTCGTTTTATTTTATTCCAGACCTTAAATACTGTGGATCAATATAGGAAACCTTAGATATCTTTATTATGACTGGTACTCAAAAAAAAAAAAAAAAAAAAAAAAAGCCCACCATCTTCAAAAAATGAGATCTACATGCAAAATGTTTTCATCCAGACAATGATTGTTTACGAATGTTGGAGGATGGAAGAAAGTACTTTTCTTTTCCTCTGGGGATGCCCTCTCTGCCTACTGAAAGACAGGTACTGTCAAATGTGAGATGCAACACCAAGATTACCAGTCTACTCAGAGCTGAATTAAAGCCATCTGTGGCATAGAACTTCATCTTGGAAGCCTAAGCTCCAAATCTGAATGAAAAAAGAGGCAGAGAAGGCAGAGGAGGCTACTCAGTGAAATTCAGAGGAACTTAGAAACTTTCCTAAGTCCATATATGGGAATGTCAACACCAAAAACTAATGTTTGAAAAACTATAAATCAATTGAAGAGAGATTAATAGAGTTGTGAGAGAAGAGAACAAGAAGTGCTCAGAACTGGACTGGAACAAATTTTATTCCATGCTTTTTGGAATATGACAAAATGTATCCTAATTCACCTTAAATTTATTTAATCAATAAAAGAGCACAAATAATACCAAAAAAAGTAAAATGTGGTATGATTTAGCAATTTGTGTTACAAATTAATATAGTTCACAAAATTAAAGAGAATATCCTAGGAATGAACAGATATAGAAAATGAGTAGAATAATTTTTAATTTATTTTCATATAAAATACGAAATTTTCATGACATATTTGTATAGTGATAATAGTGTACATATCTCAGGTACATTTATGTGGTGTCAGTCATTATCTCCTCTGGTTGGAAAGCACTTTGCCTTGATACCTGTCATAATTCTGGAACTGTTTCCTGTAGTTCAAGACTTAGCTTTAGAGTTCTTCTTTACTAATGCATATCTCTGAGAAAGGACATAGAATTTGAAGTAAGAGTTTTCCAAAAGAGTCATTTTTTATGTAGATTTATTAAATTTTTAAAAATCCCAGAGATAAAAGGAGATAGGAAAGTACTAGAAGAAACATAAATCTGCAATAAAATAAAAAAAATTATTTTTTATGGCTAGGAAGATTGATGTTATTATTGACAACCATATAGGACTTCACATGTGTCTACAATTTATATCATCCTATGTGAAAATCATTGCCCCTCAATTTCTAAAAATTTTTAGAATGGTTATCTTCTCCAAACTGATCTCTTAGCTTTATTCTTTACTCATGCAAAATCACTGAGAAATAACAAAAAATGTGAAACAATAATTTTTGCATAAGTAGTGGTTTTTTAAAGAATAAGATATATTTTGGTTATGTAAAAGTTACTGATGGATCTAAAAATACAACACAGTCTTTGTGTAATTTTACTGAAAATCCTGTGGCAAAGAAGAGCAGTTTACAATAATCTACTGGAAACTTATTTTATCTTTCCCAAAAAATACTTTATTTTCTAAAGAATTTTTTGCTGTTCTTATCACCCAACTCTTGATTAATGATGTTTAGAATTGATAGTAATATTCATAAAAATATTTTCCAAGTACACTTTCTATCTAGTCAATGATTACAAAGTCTAGATTTGAATGTTAATTAAGGTATTTTAATTACAACCCTCAGGAATATATGATTTTAAAAGACAAGAAATAGTAACTAGTGTACGCTACTGGAGATGTGTTTCTAATGCTGCTTCTCACATGTTTGAATTCATGCATTGTGATCAGAATGATAGAAGACTGAGAAACGCAGGCAGATTTTTTGAAGGAGACTCAGGAGCTTGGGGGTCTTCTCAGTCCTCAGGTGTCCTTCAGTGTATAAATGAATAAACATTTAGAGGATTCTAAGTTAAGAAATATTTCAGCAACTTTCAACCAATATCAATTCAAACTGAGGGCTTTTAGTTCTTTTAAACTTGTTCATGGCAGACATTCCCTTTTACTCTTTGGTGACAAAAAATATGTCAACAAGATTGTGACATGTTGAATTTAAATTTCATTTTGCCTTTTACCAATGCTTAGATTTCAGATTTGAAATATTTGATTTCCTTTGAAATTGAAAGTTCATTGCACTTACGACAAATGTGTGTGTTACTTCATTATCTGTAGAGAGTCAAGAAAACAAATAAGCTGTTTGTCTAAAGCTCACTTTGGCTAGGCATTCATGTCACAATAGTTACAGAAACTTGGATGTCTGACGCAGGAGGATACCAAGTTTAAGACAAGCCTCAGCATCTTCATGAAGTATTAAGACACCTAGTGAGAAACTCTCCCAAAATAAAAAATTAAATTAAAAGGACTGGAAATTGGTAATATATCTAATTGTAAAGCATCCCTGGGTCCATTCAACAGTACCCCCCCCAAAAAAAAAAATGTCTACTTTGTTTTTTTTCAACAAACCATCCTTACCCTGAAGTTCTAGCAAATGTCACCACGGAGTTTATGAAGAAATCCCTCCTGTTTTCAATTTTCCTATTTCTGAAATGTGGCCTTCTGATTTTTCACAAAACACACACATCATGGTGTAGGAATTATCACACCATCAAAACTGAATTCTAGAACCAAATTATGAAATTCAGGTTTTCAACATTAATATCTCCTGTGATTCATCCTGCTAACAGGATATCTCTTCTTTCCTCACAGGGATTCTTTGTTGAATCCCTTTTGTTTCTCTGCATATATACATAAACTCACTGCATTCATTTCATAAGTATTATATCAAGAGGATGGACTCTCAATAATTCTTTCTTTAGAAATGTAGTTTGATAAAACTGCAGAATAAGATTAAATCATTTATCCCATCACTCTTCCAATTCATGTGATGACTCACAAAAATGTTACAATCACTTTTTCAGTGTTCAATAGATCAAAAATAGTAAGGCATGAGTTAAAGAGATGGAAGAGAATGCCTGCACTGGAGCTCTGGCCCTGCTATTCAATTTGGCAATGATGATGGGCCAACAGAACTCTGGATCAAACAAGAGACTAAATTAAAGGGAATTCATGTCAGTTCTCACTACCAAGCACCTAATCATCTTTCAGAATTTGCCTGAGAAAATTGAATGGAACATTTAATGAAAAGTATGCCCCAGCAACACTGAAATTGTGGGATTATATTCCATGATTTAGAGGGCTGAGAAAATGAAAACATAAACTTGGAATTTCTTTCCTCACATTCTTGAGAAGGAGGCTATACCTGCTGTATTTCTGTTCTCCTGGAGGGTTTATAAACACAAAAACATCTAAATCTATTGTATGGAGAAATTAAAAATTGTGTGGGTGGAGAAGAAATCAATGACAAATCAAAAACAGAAATTACTCCAACATCTGGAGACTAAATAATATGCTATTGAATGAAACATGGATAATAGAAATCATCAGGGAAGAGATAAAAAAATTCTTAGAGGTCAATGAGAATGATGATACAACATATCAAAATCTCTGGGACACTTAAAGCAGTACTAAGAGGGAAATTCATTACATGGAGCGCACTCCAGAAAAGAATGAAAAGTCAACAACTAAATGACCTTACAGCCCAAAGCCCTAGAAAAGAAGAATAGAATAACAGCAAAAGTAGTAGAAGACAGGAAATAATAAAAATCAGAGCTGAAATCAATGAAATTGAAACAAAAGAAGCAATTCAAAAAATTGGCAAAAAGAAAGTTGGTTCCTTGAAAAAGTAAACAAAATAGACAAACCCTTAACCACACTAATAAAGAGAAGGAGATAGAAAACTCAAATTAATATAATTTCTGATGAAAAAGGAAAATCATGACAGACACCCCTGAGATACATAACATATTGAGGAGCTACTTTGAAAATCTGTAATCCAACAAAATAGAAACTACCAAAGATATTGACAAATTTCTAGAGAAATATGCTCCTCCCAAACTGAACCAGGAGAACACACACGATATAAAGAGATCAATATCACGCAATGAAATAGAAGAAGCCATTAAAAAACTACCATCCAAGAAAAGCCCAGGACCAGAGGGATTCTCAGCTGAGTTCTACAAGACCTTCAAAGAAGAACTCATTCCAATACTTCTCAAAGTATTCCAGGAAATAGAAAAGAGAGTACTCTACCAAACTCATTCTATGAAGCTAATATCACCCTCATACCCAAATCAGGCAAAGACACATCAAGGAAAGAAAATTTTAGACCAATATCATTGATGAATATAGATTCAAAGATCCTTAATAAAATATTGACAAACCATATCCAAAAACATATTAAGAAAATTGTGCACCACGATCAAGTGGGGTTCATCCCTGGAATGCAAGCATGGTTTAACATCCATAAATCAATAAACATAATCCATCATGTCAATATACTTAAGGATAAGAATCAGATGGTTATTTCAATTGATGCAGAAAAGGCATTCAACAAAATGCAACACCCCTTCATGCTGAAAACACTAGAAAAAATAGGGATAGTAGGAGCATACCTAAACTTTGTAAAGGCTATTTAGGCTAAGCCAATGGCCAACATCATTCTTAATTGAGAAATACTGAAACCATTCCCTTTAAAAATGTGAAAAGACAGGGATGTCCACTTTCACCACTTCTATTCAACATTGTCCTCAAAACTCTAGCAAGAGCAATTAGACAAAGTAAAGAAATTAAAGGGATAAAAATAGGAAAAGAGGAACTTAAGCTGTCACTATTTGCTGATGACATGATTCTATATTTAGAGGATCAAAAAAACTCCTTCAGAAAATTTCTAGACCTCATCAATGAATTCAGTGAAATAGCAGGTTATAAAATCAACATGCATAAATCTAAAGCATTTTTATATGCAAGTGATGAAACATCTGAAACAGAAATGAGGAAAACAACTCCATTTGCAATAGACTCAAAAAAATATTAAATCCTTGGGAATCAACCTAACCAAAGAGGTAAAAGACCTCTATAATGAAAACTACAAAACATTGAAGAAAGAAACTGAGGAAGACCTTAGAAGATGGAAAGATCTCCCATGTTCTTAGATAGGCAGAATTAATATTGTTAAAATGGCCATACTACCTAAAGTGCTATACAGATTCAATGCAATTCCAATTAAAATCCCAATGCTGTACCTCACACAAATAGAGCAAGCAATCATGAAATTCATCTGGAAGAATAAGAAACCCAGAATAGCTAAAGCAATTCTCAGTAGAAAGAGCAAAGCAGGGGGTATCACAATACCAGATTTTCAACTCTATTACAAAGCAACAGTAACAAAAACGGCATGGTATTGGTACCAAAATAGACAGATAGATCAATGGTACAGAATAGAGGACATGGACACAAACCCAAATAAATACAATTTTCTCATACTAGACAAAGGTGCCAAAAATATGCAATGGAGGAAACATAGCCTCTTCAACAATGTTGCTGGAAAAACTGGAAATCCATATGCAACAGAATGAAACTAAACCCCTATACTCACCCTGCACAAAAATTAACTCACAATGGATCAAGGACTTTGAAAACAGACCAGAGACCCTACATCTTATAGAAGAAAAAGTAGGCCCAAATCTTCAGTTTGTTGGCTTAGGAGCAGACTTCCTGAACAGGACTCCCATAACTCAAGAAATAAAAGCAAGAATGAATAACTGGGATAGATTCAAACTAAATAGCTTTCACTCAGCAAAGGAAAGTAACAGCAATGTGAAGAGAGTACATTGCTCTCCCACTCTACAGAGGGGGAGAAAATCTTTGCCACTGATGCTTCAGAGAGAGCACTAATTTCCAGAATATATAAAGAACTCAAAAAACTCTACACCAAGAATACAAATAACCCAATCAACAAATGGGCTAAGGATATGAACAGACACTTCACAGAAGAAAATCTACAAGCAATCAACAAACATATGAAAAAAATGTTCAGCATCTTTAGTAATAAGAGAAATTCAAATCAAAATTACACTAAGATTCCCTCTTACCCCAATTAGAATGACAATTATCAATAATTCAAGAAACAGTAGGTGTTAGAGAGGCTGTGGGGAAAAAGGTACAATCATACATTGTTGGTGGGGCTGCAAATTAGTGCAGCCACTCTGGAAAGCAGTGTGTAGATTCCTTAGAAAACTTGGAATGGAACCACCATTTGAACCAGCTATCTAACTCCTCGTCCTATACCCAAAGGACTTAAAATCAGCATAGTACAAAGGTACAGCCACATCAATGTTCATAGCTGCTCAGTTCACAATACCCAGATTGTGGAACCAAACTAGATGTCCTTCAATTGATGAATGGATAAAGAAACTGTGATATATATATATATATATATATATATATATATATATATATATATATATATATACAATGGAATATTACTCAGCTATAAAGAATAATAAAATTATGGCATTTGCAGGGAAATGGATGAAATTGGAGAATATCATGCTATGTGAGATAAGCCAGTCTCAGAAACCAAAAGATGAATGATCTTGCTGATAAGGGGATGATGACACATAATGGGGGGTGGGAGGGGAGCAAGAATGGAGGAAGGAGGGTCTGTATAGAGGGAAAAGAAGGGTGGGAGGGGTGGAGGGAGGAAGAAATAACAGAATGAATCAAACATAATTACCCTATATAAATTTATGGTTATGCAATTGGTATGCTGTTACTCCACATACAAACAGAAACAACATGTATCACATTTGTTTATAATAAAAAAAATGTGTGGAGAGAGAAAACATCATAAAACCTTTAATTTGCAAAAATCAAAACCTGAAAAAAGAGGCCAAACTTATTGTAGACTCTGCTTCCACAAGTTATTTAGTTTTTAAAATACTATGTTAAGTCTACAACCAAGGTTATTCTACCAACTAAGAGAAACCCAGTACCAGATGCATTGTCAGCAGTGTTCTACAAGACCTTCAAAGAAGAAATTATGCCAATATTTCTCAAATTATTCCATGAAATATTAACGGAGGGCACCATTCCAAACCCATTCTATAAAGTTAGTGCAACCTTGACATTAATACCAAAGACACTTTAAGGAAAGAAAACATCAGACCAATATTTCTCATAAACATAGATGCAAAAATTCTCAACAAAATTTTGGGAAATCACATAAAAATCTATATTAAAAAGGTAGCTCACTGTGACCAGTAGTGGTTCATCTGAGGGATGAAAATGTAATTCAACATATGGAAATCAAGAAATGTATTTCTTTACAAAAATTGACTTAATGACAAAATCACATGATAATCTGAATAAATGCAGAAAAAGTGTTTTACAAAATATTATGTCCCTTTCTGCTCAAAACACTAGAAAAACTGGGATACCAGGAATATACCTCAATATTGTAAAAGGTATATATGCCTAACTATAGGTCAACATAATTTAAATGGAGAAAAAAGTTTAAATATTCCTTCTAAACCTGCAACAAGACAAAGATGTCCTGATTCATCACATTTATTCAACATCATTCTTAAAATTCTAACCAGAAAAAGCAAAATAAAGCAATTAAAGGCATAGAAAGGGAAAAAGAAGGACCCAAACTATCATTATTTGTCAATGACATGATTCTATATTTAGAAGATCCAAAATTTCCACCAGAAAATTTCTAATACCAATGAATAAATTCAGCAATTTAGCAGGATATAAAATTAACATCCACTAATTGAAGGCATTGCTATATATCAGTGATGAATCCAGTGAAAGAGAAATTTTGAAAACATCCCATTCACAATACATTCAAAAACAAAACAAAATATGTGGGAATCAATCGAACAGTAGAGGTGAAAGATGTCTACAATGAAAAGTACAGAATACTAAAGAAAGGAGTTAAAGAAGAACTTCAAAGATGGAAAGATTTTCTAAGCTCTTGGATAGGTAGAATTAACATTGTCAAAATGACCACACTACCAAAAGCATTACATATATTTAATACAATTCCTATTTTAATTTCAATGACGTTCTGCAAAGAAGTAGAAAAAGTAATACAACATTCATTTGGCAAAAACGAGACCCAAAATATACAAAGCAATTCTTAGCAAGAAAAATGAACCAGGAGGCATCACAATAGGAAACCTTAAATTATACTACAGAGCCATATTAACAAAAGTGGCATGGTATTAGCACAAAAATACACTGGTAAACCAATAGTACAGAATGGAAGTCATAGAGAAAAACCCATTAAATATAGTTATCTCATAGTAGACAATGATCAGAAACCTACATTAGAGAAAAGGTATCCTGCTGAGAGAATTGAGTGATGTTGGAAGCATTAAGAAGGAAAGCCTGGTTTAGAAACTCCCAGTAGGAACCCACTAGTTGGAGGATGCCTGATTCAAGTTGCACACTGACTTAACTCACTGTCAAGTTCAAGCATAGCCTTCCTTAGATGGGTGTATCTTGCCAAATGTCAATCAACCTGTTTACTGCAAGACTCCCACCACACCAGGAAACAGGCATGGAAAGAAAGTTCCTCCCTCTGAAACCTAATACTGCCTTTGATGTACCCCCTGTTAAATAAAGAACTGGGGCCTTTTTCAGTTGTTCAGTTCCAGTGGCTATCAGGACTGTGAGACCCATCAGGCACTCTGCATAATAAATCCATGCTTTGTCTTTGTCTTTAAAATTGTACTGATTATTTAAGCCTTTTTTAATTTTCTCACATGACTCACACCTTACCAGGAACCTGCTCTGGTGGAGCACTCATTTCTCCATCATAGTAACCTCTTCAAATAAAAAGGTGCTGGGGAAACTGCAAATCCTTGCATAATAAAATGAAATAATACCCCTGTCTCTTACCCTGTAACAAATTCAAAGTGGATCAAGGATTTGGCCACTAGAACAGAGAACCTGTGCCTAACAGAAGAACGAGTAGGCCCAAATCTACAACATATGGGTTTAGAAACAAAATCAAGAGTAAATAAATAGGATGGAATAAAACAAAAACACTTATTCTCAGCAAAGAGAACAATCAATGACATGAAGAGAGAGGTTACAGAATCAGAAAGAAAGCTTTACTACATGCAACTCAGAAAGAGCATTCATCTCCAAGGATATATAAAGAACTTCAAAAACTTAACACCATTAAAATAACTAACCCCATAAATAAAATTGGCTAAGGAACTGAACAGATACTTCACAGAAGAAAAACAATCAATCAGTAAATGGTTACCCAAGTGTGGGGAGTGGAGAAGTGAAATTGAGAGGAGTTCCTATACTCAGGAAGAAAAGAAGTTCTATGGTTCTAGAACATAGTAGAATTACTAAAACTGTTAACAATGTGCTGTATTCCAAGATAACCAGGACAAAATATTCTTTTTGTTCTCATCACAGCAATAAAAACACGTGGTGAAAAATGTGCTAATTACTGATTTGTTTATGTGACATATACACATGTTGAAAAGTCATTCTGAATTTCATAAAATTTATTTTTCTATGTTGTTATACATAATTTTAAATTAAGGAACTACCCCCAAACCAACAAAATACATTATATAGTTTCACAAATTATATTATACTTCCATTAGAAAAAAAATGTGAACAACATATCAAAACTAAAATAAAATTTCTGTAAGATGATATGAAGTAAGATAAAAGTGAGAAAGATAAAGCCCCAACACTGGCCATTAAGGAGAATATCTCTGATGTTTATGTAGCTTAAAAATAAAAATTCAATTAAAAATGGAAGATAATTAACAACAAAAATAAAACACATCTTAAATTCAGAGTCACTTTTCAGCATTGAAATAGTTCCTCACTCCTTATGCCAAATTAGTGTTATTTCTTCTCTCAGGATGTTTCATTCTGCTGCATGGAGGTATGAACTAATTGTCTTATAAAGCCATTTTTTCTCTCTGTTAAGGGAATGTATTATAACCCATCTTTTTTGTGATATTTTTATTTCATAGAAACATCAAAACAACATCAGATGTAGAAAGCCTACCCAGTTTTCACCTGATCAAAGGGCCAGTGAATTCACTAAAGTTTATGATTTGGCATAACTTGAAATGATAAACCTCACATGACATATGTTCTGCAATTCAGAAAGAAATATTGGAGCATTGTTAGTACAATAAAATATATGTTAAAATCCTCAGTGAGAAACTATATCTTCAAGCTTATTACTAAATGCCACTAAATGTCATTAAAATTATTCTTAAAAAATTCCTAAATGGGTAAGGTAGCAAATTTCAGAAACTTCAAATAAGTAAGTCATATATTTTGTTGCATGAATAACAAAAAGCAGAAAAGACCGAATTGACACAGAGAAATTTTTAAGAAGGAACCACACTATTTTGGAAAAAAAATAAATTTAGTTTACCTAACCTATATATTTTCAGACACTTGAACTTTCTACTTACTTGTAGTACATGAGCAATATTAAAATTTTCTTTTAGTTAAATAATGCTTTTCTTCTAAAGAAAGATATAAGCAAACACATTTCTTCTCTCTCTTTCTTACACACACATGCAATTAATGCTTCCATGATTCTCTGACTACTGAAATTAGCCAATGGATTGTAATATTTGTATATTCACACCAATTTCATTCAAAACCAATGTATGGATGTGTTGTTGATACAAAGGGCTGCCACATGGACAAATATTGCATCATATAATTTTAATTATTTAGAAGAAACAGAAATCTGCATCTACTGTCATATTTCCATATCTTTCCTATGACTGTCTTAATTTCCATGTGATAACAAAAAGAAGGAATAGTGAATACATTGTTTATGGGACTAATAATCTCTAAATTCCTTGAAGATCATTACACTGCCTAAAAAGACTGAGAAATTGCTACACATTATTTACCAAATAGTATCATTTGACATTATGTTACCAACATAATTCAATATAATTAAATACATGACTGCTAAAAATGGAGAAATATTTACTTATTTTTAATCACAAAATCCATGTGTGATACAAATATAGCATTTCAAATTCCATTGTAAATCTCCAGAAAAATACAAAGTAAAAATTCTTGATAAAATTTTTTCATCTCTTATAATGTTTGGGGAATTATATCTTCTGCAACATTCAAGACTGGACATATATAATAATTTTGATTTATAATAAATCAATATCATTTTAGCAATGAACTATCTGCACTATATTGATAAATGAAGATATCTTTATTTCTATCACATAAACAGGATGTCCAGAATATTTTAAGCAATATTTAAAGGCAATGACACAATATCCATATTCATAAAATTTCTCACTGATAATCATACATATTGAGACAGGTGCTGTAAATATCTTCTCATAATTTTCTCATTTGTGAATATTTTCAAAAGTATTTGGCTGTTATCAAAAGTATGTGTTTTTGATAAGGGATTTCTACATTTATTACCTGCATGAGTATTTGATATGAATGTTCTGATGTTGAAGAGAGTTTGAAATTTGAATAAATATTTGACAAATTATATTATTAGAATTTGTCACTTCTTTGAATTCTGGTGTTTAATAATGTGTGAGCAATTACTAAAGTCTTTGACACATTCTTTTTATTTGTAGGATCTTTCAAATGTATTCTCTAGAATGTAGTAAAGAGTGAACAACTGTGAGAGACATTGTCACATTCCTAGATTTGCATGGTCTCTCTCTGGTATGAATCCTCTATTGTTGAGTAAGAGTTGGGCTTCAGTTGTAAGCTTTGCCACATTTTTTACAATTGTAGCACTTCTCTACTTTATGAGTCCTGTGGTAAACACTAAGAGTTGGATAATACTTAAAGGCATTTTGACTTTCTAGGGGTTCTCTCAAGTATAAATTCTCTGGTGCTTAATGAGGTATGAGCTCCTATTAAGATCTTTGTCTCATTCTTGGCATTCATTTGATTGTCTCCAATATAAATTTCTTGGCATTGAGTAAGGGTTGAGTTTAAAATGTTTGTTACATTCAATATATTTGTATTATCTCTCTTTACTATAAACCTTGTGATGTTTAATTAGGGTTGGATAATAATTAAAGCCTTTGCCACATTCCTTACATTTATATGGTCTCTCATTACTAAGAATCCTCTGGTGTTGAATAACCTGTGAGATCTGAATAAATGCTTTTCTATATTATTTACATTTATAGGAATTCCCTCCAGTAAAAATAGTCTGTTTTTGAATAAGAGTTGAGTTGAGTTTAAAAACTTTGCCACCATTTCTTTCATATGATCTCTCATCTCTGTGAATCCCCTGGTGCTCAGTAAGTTTTAAGATTTGAATAAATGCTTTCCAACATTCTTTACAAGTGTAGGGCTTCTCTGTGGTATGAATCTTCTGATGTTTAGTAAGGTTTGAGATATATTTAAAATCTCTTCCATATTCTTTACATTTTTATGGTCTCTCATTTCTATGAATCTTCTGGTGTTGAATAAGAGCTTTACTATACTTAAACCCTTTGTCACATTCCTTACATTTATATGATCTCTCATCACTATGAACACTCTGGTGTTTAGTAAGGTGTGAAATTCGATTAAATGCTTTCCCACATTCTGTACATTTGTAGGGTCTCTCTCCAGTATGAATCTTCTGGTGTTGAGTAAGGACTGACATACATTTAAAATCTCTTCCACATTCCTTACATTTTTATGGTCTCTCATTACTGTGAATCTTCTGGTGTTTAATGAGGGTTGAAGAATCCTTAAAGCCTTTGCCACATTCCTTACATTCATGTGGTCTCTTATCACTATGAATCTTCTGGTGTAGAGTAAGTTGTGAAAATTGAATAAATGCTTTCCCGCATTCTGTACATTTGTAGGGTTTCTCTCCAATATGAATCTTGTGGTGTTGAGTAAATGTTGAGATGTAGTTAAAATCTTTTCCACATTCTATACATTTGTATGGTCTCTCATCACTCTGAATCCTCTGGTGTGGAGTGATGTATGAAATTTCAATAAATTCTTTTCCATATTCTGTAGATTTGTAGGGTTTCTTCCCAGAATGACTCTTCTTATGTTTTGTAAAGGTTGACCTCTGATTAAAAACTTTGCCACAATCTTCACATCTGTAGGGTTTATCACTACTGTAATATAGCATTGAGAAATTTTTAAATGCTTTAACATATTTCTTAAATTTGTAAAGCATTTGTTCTGTATGAATTTTCTTGCACTGAATAATTCTTGTAATTTTATTTAAAATTCTTCCACATTCTTTATACTTGCAATTCTTTCCTTGAATATGAATGCTTGGAATGATAAATTCTGAGCACTGACTGAATACTTTTTTGCATTCATTACTTTTGTAAAGCTTTCTTGTAAAATGAGCACACTGATATTTTCTAGGATTTGTAAAAATGATTAAGTATTTATGAGTTTCATGGCATTTTTTACATATTTCACCAATAAAAATGTACTCAATTATTTACAGTACAGACCTGGCTAAAAGATCGTGAAAATCTATGATAAATATAGTACTCTTCTCAAATATTTACACCACCTGATTTTTGATTATGTAATAATGGATAAGTACAGATCTTCCTACAATCAATAAAATACTATATTTAGGCATAAGGAAGAACTGTTGAATACAGAAAAACAGACTTTCATTAAGTAAAAACAATCTGATCATTCTTAATAATATATTCTTAATTAATAAATTTCTTGTCTATATAAGTGTTTGAGTGAAAATTTAACTAATGCTATATTCCAATTTTTTCTTGCTATGAACTTAAGCATGTAATAGATTCCATTTTAAATTTACAAATTTACTTTCAGAGGAAAGATATATTACAAAAAATTCAGCAGTGGTATAATTTCAAGACACCTAAAACACTCCTCAAATCTGACTGGAATAAATTCAGATTTTTTTCTGTGATTTTATATGTTCTTAATAACTATTTGTACTAAAATATTTATTGTGTAGTCATAAAATATTTATTATATTCATCATGGGAAAATTTCCAATATTTACTGTCCCCCACACATTTCCATTCTTTCCTTAAGTGAAATTTTCAATACCATAGTTTCCATACCTTTGTTTTATCACCTTATGGAATGAACATTTTATTCCCTGCTCTGATAAAACTTCTTGGTGTTGATTAGAATACATAATTGAAAGAAATCAAAGGAACAAATTATTTTATTTACTATACTCTTGTGAATAAACATTGCAGAAAAATGAAGTTATTACCAAGGTAAGAAGGTCATAATGGGAGCAGCAAAGCAAATCCAAGATTCTCATTACTCCATAGAAAAACAGAAGTAAATAACCTAATTAATAAATGTGCAAAGGTACTTAACAGACACTAATAAAAAGAATAAGAAAGATCAATAAAAATATAAAAAAGTGTTCAACATCTCTAGTAATTAGAGAAATGCAAATTAAATTTATTCTGAGACTCCACACTTCAGTCAGAATGGCAAGTACCGAGAATACATGTGAGAACAAATGCTGGCAAGCATGCGGGGAAAGGGGACAACCATACTTCATAGGACTGCAAATTGATGCAATACCTCTGGAAAGAAGTATGAAAATTCCTCCAAAACTAGGAATGGACTTGGGAGATTGAGACAGGAGAATCATGAGTTAAATGCCAGCTTCAACAACTTAGTGAGGCCCTAAGCAAATCAGTAAGACCCTGTCGCTAAATAAAACATAAAAAGAACTGGGAATGTTATTCGGTGGTTGAGCAGCCCTAGATTCAATTGCTGGTACATAAAACCCCCCAAGACCAGGAATGAAACCACAATTTGACCCACTTATCCTACCTCAGTATGTACCCCAAATATTTAAAATAAGCATAATACAGGGACACATCCACACTAATAATTATAGTAGCACAATTCATAATACATGAGGTATGGAACCAACCCAGTGGACCATCAATACATGAATGAATAAAGGAGAGACTGTATGGGGAGGGTAAAGTTTGTAGAAAAAAATCTAAAGTAATTTTCCTAAGTACACATCTGGAAACAATTAACTGAATCCCAACAGCTTGGGCACCTACAAAAATTTTGTCCTAATTAGAAAAAGATATATCACATGCTTGTATTATATCAGAATGAATTCAAATGACATGTATAACTCAAAACCAATAAAAATTACAAATTAAAAAAATAAATTTTACAACAATGTACTGAAATAATTGACATGTGAGAACTTCCAAAATCATCTTAGATTTTAAAGAATCACAGGTGAGCATATTAGAGAGAATCACATTTTACAGTGAAGGAAAATGTGTCACTCTTATCAACACAGTAATTCCTACTCTACAGTGGGACATTGTGTAATAAGGAAAACCTATCAACCCCTTTCTTTTCTCCCACTAGCAAAAGGGAAGAGTGAAACATGCAAACATGTATGACTTTCTTGAGAACTTTATGAAAACTAGATTTTGTCTCCACAAAGACCTGAGATAACAGGTAAATTTTGGTTGACATTACCAAAGATATTCATCAGGGTTATAAAAAAAAAAAACTGGATTCTAAAGAAGAAATATGAACAAACATTTACAGTGGGAAAAGGTACAAATACATCTAGAGAAGACAAAGCATAAAAACAGGTTTGAGAGGCAGCAAAAGTCTCACAGCTCATTTCAGTACTACATGAAGAAAGTCAAACCACAGTGATCAATGAAAAGGACTCACTTTCTAATGTTCATACTTTTGCTACTTATTAATTGATTATACTAATAACTTTTTATGTTCATCATGATGTTTTAAAGCATACAATTGACTAAATCTAACAAATTAACACATATTTTTCACAAAATTGGCAAGTTTATTTTTGGTAATCTTTACATGTATTCTAGTAGCAATCATTAAGAATACAATATACTAGCCAGACATGATGACACACAATCATAAACCCAGTGACACAGGAGTCTGACATGGAAGGAGTGCCTGTTCAAGATCAGCCTCAGCAATGTAGGAAGACAATAACTGAAGAAAGAAAAAGAGAATAAAAATGGCAGTGATATTGACCAGTTGTAAAATGCACTGGGCTCAATTCTCAATTTAAAATAAAAATAATAATATAATATCCTACACCTATCATGTTGTACAGAAAACAAATTTTTGCCCATCAAAATATAAATTTACAGGTCCAGCCATTGCCCATATGGATCTCCAGCACTGTCCAGTCTCAGGCCTCATATATCCAGTGCCATGCCCTATGTAGTCTCAGAACCATGCTGTGGTTCTCCTCTACCAAAACATAGGGCTGCCTCTACCTACTAGCATGAAAAATTCCTGATCTGGATGTTTCTATCTCTACTTGAACAACTCACATTCTGGGACACTGCATTATCAAGTACCTTTCATATATTATGCCACTGAAGACTGGGAGGGTTGAGTAGTGTAGTATAGTTTTATTGTAGAATTTTTGTTAGTAGTATTTTCTATTTTTATTATTTTTCTCACTCTATTTTCTTCTTATCTATCTGTTTCCTTGGAGGTTCTTTCTCCCTTTTCTCATGCTAACAAAAATTGATTTTGATACATCCAAAATAAAGATAGAATTTTAAAGGCTGTGACAGAAAAGCACCAGATTACATAGAGGGAGTAACTAATGTGAATACCAGAAAATTTCTCAACCCAGACCATAAAGGATAGAAGGGCCTGGAACAACATACTTCAAGCTCTGAAAGAAAATGGTGTCTACCCAATAATATTATTCTCAGGAAACTTACCTTCAAATTTTACAATGAAGTAAAATTCTTCAAAAATAAATAAGTTAAAAGAATTTACAAATACAAAGCCTGCACTACCAAACATTCTCAGCAAAATATTCCATGAGGAAAAAATGAAAAATAACAATGTAAGTTATCAAAGAAATGAACTACTCTATAGGAAAAGCAAATCAAATGAGAAACCATGTCAAGTTAAAAACAAAAGATAAGCCAAAATGACTACGAATACAAAACATATGTCAATAATAACTCTGAATATTAATGGCATAAACTCGTCAATCAAAAGATATAGACTGTCAGTTTAGATTTTAAAAAAAGGACCCAACAACATGCTGCCTTCAAGAGACTCATCTCATAGAAAATGACACCCACAGACTAAAGGCAAAAGGATGGGAAACAATATGCCATTCACACTGACTTGGTAAGAAAGGGGGTTTCCATCCATATATTAGGTAAAGTAGACTTCGAGCCAAAGTTAGTCAGAAGGGATAAAGAAGGACATTTTATACAGCTTAAGGGAAGCATAAATCAGCAAGATATAATAATTATAAATATATATTTCTCAAACAATGGTGCATACATGTACATCAAACAAATCCTTCTGAATTCCAGGAACCAAATGGATCACAACACAATAATACAAGGTGACTTTAAGACACATCTCTCTCTGCTGGATAGATCTTCCAAACAAAAATTGCACAAAGAAACCACAGAACTCAATATCACAATCATTAATTAAGACTTAAGAGATATATATAATATTTCATCCATCAACCAACAAATACACTTTCCTCTCAGCAGCACATGGATATTTCTGTAAAACAGATCATATGTAATGTCCCAAAGCAACCCTTAGGATATACAAAAAAATAGAGATACTGCCTTATATTTTATCAGATAATAATGGAATGAAATTAGAAATCAATGATAAAAGAAAAAAATAACTGCCCCAACACCTAGAGATTAAATAATACACTATTGAAAGATGAATGGATAGTAGAAGACAACATGGAACTGGCAACAAAATTCATTGAAGTAAACAAGATCAGTGACAAAACATATCAAAATCTCTGGGATGCCATGAAAGCAGAAGTAAGAAGGAAATGCATTGCATGGAGAACACTCAATAAAAGAAGAGAAATTCAAAAAATAAATGACTTAACATTACATCTCAAGTTCTTCAAAAATAAGAACAGATCAACACCAAAAGTAGTAGAAGACAGGAAAAAATAAAAATCAGAGTCAAAAATCAATGAAATTGAAACAATAGAAACAATTCAAAAATTTTACAAAACATAAAGTTTGTTCTTTGAAAAAAAACCATAATTTATAAACCCATAGCCACACAAATGAAGAGAAGCAGAAAGAAAACTCAAATTACTAATGCACCAGATCAAAATGCATATATCATGACAGGCACTACTGATATACAAAACATAATTAGAAGCTATTTTGAAAATCTATACTCCAACCAAAAAAAAAAAAAAATCTCGAAGACTTCAGCAGGTTTCTAGAGACATATGAATTACCTAACTGAACCAGGAGGACATGCACAAATTAAATAGATCAATTTCAAGTAATGAAATAGAAGAAGTCATCAAAAGCCTACCAACAAAGAAAAGTTCAGGACCAGATGGGTTCTCAGCCAACTTCTATAATACCTTTAAAGAAGAGCTCATTTCAATACTCCACAAAGTATTCCATAAAATAGAAGAGGATGGAACCCTTCCAAAATCAATTTGTAAAGCTAGTATCACCCTGATACCTAAACTAGACAAAAACACAATTAAAAAACATCAGACAAATATCCCTGATGAACATATATTCAAAAATTCTTAACAAAATTCTAGCAAATCACTTAAAAATCATATTAAAAATTACACCATGATCAAGTGGGTTTTATCAAAGTGATGCAAGTTTGGATCAATATCTAGAAATCAATATATGTAATTCATTACACCAACATATTTAAAGTTAATATTCATACAATAATTTCAATAAATGCAGAAAAAGCATCGACATACCCCTTCATACTCAGTCCCACAAAAATATAGTTATCTCAGACTAGACAAATGTGTGAAAAACACACAATGGAAAAAAGATGGCCTCTACAACAAATATTGTTGGGAAATCTGAAATCCATATGCAGCGAAATGACAGTAAATATCTATCTCTTATTATTTACAAAATTAAATTCAAATAGATCAAGGACTTAGGAATTAGATAAGAGACTCTGCAGCAAATATAAGAAAAATTAGGCCCCAATCTTCATCATATTGACTTAGGACAAGTCTTCCTTAACTAGATTTCCAAAGAAAATGAAATCAAAGCAGGAATCAGTCAATGGGTAGATTAGAACTAAAAAGGTTCTTTCGGCAGAGGAAACAATCAACAATATGAAGAGAGAGCCTACAGAATGGGAGAAAATCTTTGCCACATGCACTTCAGATAGAGCACTAACCTCCAGAATTTATAAAGAACTCAAAAAAATTATACCAATAAAGAATACAAATAACCCAAACAATAAATGGGTTAAGAAAATTAGCAGACACTTCACAGATCTACAAGCAATCAACAGATGTATAAAAAGAGTTCAACATCTCTAGTAGTAAGAAAAATGTGAATCAAAACTACTCTGAGATTTTATCTCACTCCAATTAGAATGGCTGTTATTAAAAATACAGGCAAAAATAGCTGTTGGTGAGGATATAGAGAAAAAGATACACTCATACATTGCTGGTGTTGCAAACTGATGTGGCCACTTTGCAAAGCAAGATGGAGATTCCTCAGAAAACTTCAAGCTATCTTTTGACTCAGCTATCCCACTCCCAGGCCTATACTCAAAGGACTTAAAACTAGCATACTACAGTAATGCAGTCACATCAATGTTTATAGCAGCTCAATTCACAATAGCTAGATTGTGGAACCAACCTAGATGCCCTTCAATAGATGAATGTATAAAGAAAATGTGATATATATATATATATATATATATATATGATAGTTCTAAATAATTATTAGTTGATTGTTTTACCAGAAGAGTTCCAGAAAAGAATAGGAACATATAGTCAAATGAATAAAAGAAAAAATAAATTAAAAACCATGAATACTATTTAAAAAACTCTTTTATCCCAAAGTAAATAAAAAGAAAATTTGTCATGATATACAAATGCTGAAAAAGCTTCTCATTCCTAGACCCATCCTACAAAACATTCTATAGAGAATTCTTTCAGTTGAAAATAAAATAAGGTTGCACAGGACAAATCATTTAAAATTTCAAAATGTCCTGGCAAAACCACAAATACCCACAAATATAAAATTCACAATACTGTAATGATGGTACCTAAAATAATTTGGCTATATAGTTTTAAAGATAAAGTTATAAAGATTATCATAAACCTGTTAACTGGTATATGATATGAAAATACCAGGGACATCAATGACAATATTAATAGTATATGCAAAGATGTTAATTTTATATACAGTTTAAGTTAATTTACTAACAGTATATAATGTCATTTAAGCTTAAAATGTTTTATATAATCCAAATATACTGGCATAATAATCATAAAATATATGATTAGAATAAGGTGAGAAATCAAAGCATGTTATTAAATAATCTGTGAAATAAATATTAAATCAATTCAGAAAGTACAAAAAAATCATAAAAAAGAGAAAACAACTTACAAAGTAACAGTATTAAATTCTTCATTTTTAGTAATTTATTTAAATATAGATTGTTATTAAATTCCAATCAGAACACAAAACATGAATGACAAGATTAAATCTAAAAATGTCTGTATCATATCTATATGAGTTTTCATTTAAATATATGGTCATTTTAATAAAATGAAAAGAATATTATTTGCAAAGATGAAAAAGTAAATCAGACATGGCAATATTTATGTTATACATAACAAGCAAAAATTTATGTAAGGTAAAAATTTTTAAGTAAAAATATTTTGAAAACAGACAAATTAGAATATTATTTTATGATACAAGAGACCACTATCTAAAACACTACAATGATAGTAAATACATTTGTAACTGAGTCATATTTCCAAATATAGAAAGGCAACATTGAGAGAACTGATATAAATAGCAATACAGTAATATTTGGAGACACCAATCCCCAATGAATGTAACAGAAAATAAAAACAGTCCCTGTTTTCAGTCAAAAGGTAAACAGGGATTAGACCAATCCACAAACATTTATAAACCAACTAAACTTTCAAATGCAATCTTCTCAATACCTCATGAAATATTCTTGATTGACCAGCTTAAGGCAGAAAATATCTTAAGACAGGAAAATATTTAAATGATTTTTGAAAATACTAAATTAGAAATCAAAAGTTGAAGTGACATTCAAATCTGCAAAAGTATGTGGCATTGGTGCACTCTTAAAAATGGTCTTGTTCAAGAAATGAATGAAATATTAGAAATTTTCTATAATATCCAAGTGATGTACACTTCAGGTAGTGTCCAACAAAATTCCAATATTATTTTTTTCCAATCAAAGAAAAGCCTATTTTAAAAATCCTGTGAAATTCCAATTACTGTTAAATAACTCAAAAATATTCAAAATTAAACATATTAATATAATAATTTCTGATTTTAGAACATAAGAAAAATGCAGTATTCAATATATTAATGCTGATATGAACATATACAAGTAGAGATATGGAACAGAACAGAGTAAGTCCTCACTTATATGGGTGAATCAAGACATAGTTACACATATGTAAATATTAAATCATTCAACAGGGCCAAGAGGGGAAGCAAAAAGAGGTATTTTATATGTGTGCATGAAGGCATTTTGGAAACAAACTATGGGATGTTTTTCCACTTTACAAAGAAAAGAAATTACATAACATCTATACTATGAATTCATCTTAAAGACATTATGCTTACTGAAATAACCATTCATAATAAAGTCAAATATTGTGTGATTCTACTTACATGCAACATCTAAAGTTACCAAATTCATTGAACACAAGGGATGGTGTTTGTGAAGTGAGACAAATGAGCATGTGCTTTTCATGAAAATCTAACATTAATTTTGTAATATGTAAACTTCCCAAAAAGATGTTGTAAAACAATTGGAATTAAAACTACTAAACAATACTTAAAATACTAAAATAGTAAGTTTAATTTTTTGTGGTCAGATTGCACTTAAATTTTAAAAATATATTAAAGATAAACAGAATTATGAAAATATTCAAAAGTTCCTTTAAATGATAAAGTCTTTATCCTAGACAAAAGAACAGTTTTGTCCATAAATAGTTTATAAGCATTCCAGTAGTTCTAGCTGCCAGGAAGGCTGAGAAAGGAGAATTTCAAATTTGAAGTCAGTTTGAACATCTTCACAAGAACTTATTTCAAAATAAAAATAGAAAGAGACTAGAGATGTATCTCAGTACTCTAGCACTCTTGAGTTCAAACCCTAGTTCATGTACATAGATCTACACATATTTATTTAGATTTACACAAATACTTAGATTTAGTAAAGAAACAAGATACAATATACAGTCATAAACAAAAAAGGGATAATATTTATAAAAGTAAGTGAAATATGTAACTTAATGGACAGTAGGCACATGATTTATGCATATTTAAACTTACTTTGTCAGAAAGTGTGAAGTACAGACAATTAACATTTATGCATAATGTGTAGATTACAACAATAAAAAAATTATTCATTGGTGGGAGGAAATATCCTCCTGGATACAGAACCTATTCTAAACAATAGAACACATAAATGGGCACAAGAATGATAAAAAATTTAATCCATAAAATCACCAATAACCATATTATCTTAAAAATTCTTCTTTATAATAATTTTCAACGATGACTGTACACTCATAAAGATCAGGCATTACATGAAAGTAAGAAACATGCATTACATGACAGAAAATATTAACAGAAAACCAAGTACAATCATTCATAAAGAGCCCCACTGAGGAGACAATTTGGATGAATAAACATTAAAATCATATTAGAGAAACTGGGTTAGTATATTAATACATTGCAATGGTTTAACCTTGAGGCATTCACAAATGTGAACATGTTTTCTAGGACCTTCAAAATCAATAAAGAGATGTCAGTCCATGCAGACCCTAAATGGAAAAGGGGAGTACAGTGGTTGTTACTTTGAATATACTGGGAGATTATGAGGGGAAGAAGAAGCCTAAAAGAGTTTGAAACCATGATGAGCCTAGAAATGGGCATTCCCTTATAGAACTATAAGTCAAATAAACTAGGTTTCTGAAAATTAATTTCTGTTGGGTGAAATCTTCTCAATTAACATTTTAGTATGGTTTTCTCCTTGACATTTGGACCTATCATCAGTAATCTTTGGTTTTATTCATTTCGGCACACCTGTCTATATGTCTACTCTTATGGTTTGAATATGAAGTATCTCCCAAAGGCTCATGTGTGAGACTATAATAAAAGGATTAGGGGTGATATGATTGGGCTTTAGAGCATTAACCCATTGAATTAATTCTTTGACAGAATTAACTGAAAAGTAGCTATCTGTAGTCTAATAGGGTATGGATAGAGGTGTGAGTCATTGGAGTCACACCTCTAGGGTATACATATTGTATCTGTATCTGGTCTATGGATTCTCTGTCTCTCAATTTGTTTATCATCATGTGAGAAATGTCCTTCCGCCAAAACCTTTTAGCATGATTTTTAGCCTCATGTCAACTTTCAAGGAATAGAACTGTCTATTGACTGAGACCTCTGACACTATTAGCCCCAAATAAACTATTACCCCTTAAAATGCCTTGTCAAGGCTTTTGGTCACAGCAGCAAAAAAGCTCACTAAAACAGCTACTGTCTCTTGTCATGTTAGATTCCATGGCTTTTCCTTTGATCCAGAGAGATGACTAGGGATGACTTGGAGACAATGAGAATTGTTTACTGGAAAATAGAATAACTCTTGGGAATCCTCCTTGGAATTACTTATGTTTATGTCCTAGTACTATATTTTAGATTCTAGAAAATTATTTCTCCAAATAGTTTCCTGACAGACCCATTAAATTATATAAGAAACATTTCTATCTGCAAATCCTGAGCACAACTCTCAACTATTGACACTAAATGAAACAAATCAAAGAAAACACATTGGACTTTAAGGTGTAGGTCACAATATTTTACACTATTGAATTTCTATGGCAAACCTGAAGTGAGGGGTGTATCATCATATCAAGAAAGAATGAGATTAAACATTAAAAAGAATATAGTTAATATTTTCTTGTGTGTATCATCCATTTCCCAATCAATTTCCATGAAAGTAAGTATCTGATACCACTCATGCTCAGAAGAAGCTACCAAGAAATATTCCACAAGGGAAGGACATCCAATATTAATAGTGAATTATGAATTCTGAAGAGAAATTATACTCACTGAGAAAAATCAGGTTTCTGTAGTTCTCCAACATCACATTTATGTATAAATTCTGCTGAGCAGGGTTCAGGCATTCCCATTCCTCTTGAGAGAAATCAATGGCCACATCTCTGAATGTCACTGGTTCCTGATATAAGAATAAGTATATAAATGACACACTGACCATATGATCATTGACAGAGTTTTTAATTTGACCCAATGAGAAGTATGAGAATGGGTTCTTGCAAAGTTGAGAAATCTCAATTATTCAATAAGATACTTTTTAACAAAGCATGCTTGTCTAATACTACATAACTCTGAAAAAGGATGACATAAGTCCAAAAATGTATATATGCTATAGTTTTTTGAAATAAAATGTAAAATTAAGATAAACATAAGAATATATATTTGAGGGTTATATTAATATTTTATGAAATGAATTATGTATATTTCTCAGATGAGAAAGTTATAGTGAGTTAGAAGATTGCTTCCTAAATTGTAATGAAAACAAACACGGATTGGATATGTTGCTGATGCATACACAGATTCAGTAGTCCTGGGACAGGATCGGGATTTCTGAATATGTAGTAAGCTTTTTAGTGATGCCAATGCTACTGGTCCAAGTAAAGCTCTTGTATAGCAATAAAATTGTTCATTGATGAATTTCAATTCAAATATTTTAAGCAGTTTGTGCATTTTGCTATAATTGCAATTAACAACAAGAATCCTTTGTGATCAGTTCAAATATATATCCATCACTCCAAGGAATTCTTTAATATCTTAATGTATACACCCAAAATAATCTAATGAGAATGGTAATAGTTTGTTTTTAATATTTGATACATTTTATAAAACATCCAAGTAATACTATGCCTGATTTTTTTTGCAATTCTACCTGACCTATAATTAGTACCAAAGAACATAAAGGTTAAAATAAAGTGTGAATTAAAAGAATTTTCAGAACAGTTATTGACCTTTGTTATTACTAAGAGTAGTGGAAACATGTTAAGAAGGCAATAAAATCAAATTGATCAAAGGATACTTATATTTTACCACACATGTGAAAATGGTACACTTTTTTGCATTAAAACAATAGACAAAATTTCATGTAAGAGAAAGTAAATATATTCGGTTGCATAAAATTTAAATCAACTTGGTTTGATGCTTTATTTTGTATGACATTACTGAAATAAAAGCATTGAACAGAATACAAAGAGCTCCAAATTCTGAGTCTTGTATTTTTTATATATATTTCATTTATTATTTCTAAACTTTATTTTAGAGTTTAAATGCACTTAGAAACAGGATTTTTTAACTCTTTTGCTGAAAACATAGGAGGTTAGAATGTGTATGCCTTTGATGTTGATGATAGAATAAAATGAAAATATATGAGGATATGCTTTGCTTCAAACTTCCAGTTTCAAAGCCTATATATCTAATAAACAAATTGAGTTTTTGTTCTCCAAAGCAAGAGACAAATAAATAGAAATTTGAAAAGTAGAATCATTTTTGTATAAAATGTGATGGTTTATACAGATTATTCCAGAAAAATTCTGAGGAGATAATGATAAAAAGAAATCTATGAACTTTATTGGGAAGAATCTGGCAGATTTCTTTGGTAGAAAGTGTCAATGCACAAAAAAGGACACCATTATTGCTTCCATATGAGTGGCCACAAATAAGCAAAACAAAATAAAAGTAAAGCATAATGTCAATCTTCTGATAAAAGTTTTACTTGAAGTTTAATTTCTGTATGTGTTCCAGTGTTATAGAAGTGCTGAGAGGTTAGTTTAATAGACAATTTAAAATTCTAGAGAATGAATCCTATTTTCATATTAGCTTAGTATATTGGACATCTTTCTAATATAAACTATGAGAAAGAGATTCTGACTTAATGGAAGAGATACCAAAAGTTTCAAGAATAATGTCATCCATTGTTAGCATTTAAAACTGAGGGAAAGATCATATAAATTGTGCTCATAGAATTTTGCACCCATGGAAGATGTAATGTTGGGTATCAGAATTTCCAGAGCCTTCAGAGACAATACCTGTTTTGATAGGAACCATGATTTAATCCTTCAACTCAATAATAAATACTGTTTGTGTACAATGAGAAACTCATCATTATAAGGATAAAGAATAGGATTTCCTCAAATCTAAAATATTACCCCTTCAAAATGATAGTATACATTACTTTTTATGAAAGAAGGAAGCAGAGGAAAAATTCTAAAATTTATTTAGATTGTGAAGTATATATAAAAATAGCCAAAAAAACCTTTGTATTCCAAGAGGAAAAATATTATTATCCCTTCCTGACACTAATATATATTATTCAACTATAAATTTGCAATAATAAAAGCCGAGGAATCATAACACAAGGAAATCCATGAATAAATTCATAGGTATATAAAATTTATTTGTATTTTAAATCACAATAGAATGGTCTATATAAATCAAACCACATCAAGAATAACATTAAATATGAAGGGATGATACAACCAAAGCTAAAGGTAGATGTTTATACTTGGGGCACAGTTCACTGGCAGTGTGTGTATAGAATGTGCAATGTGCAGTGGGCAAGCACCAGCACAAAAATAAAGGACTTATCTCAGAGTACAAGGAGCATGACATTGGAAATATAACAAAATAGGATGCTGCTGGCCATTTGTTCTATATGAATATATTTAATAAACATTATGTTTCAAGTCCCTCTTGGCAAAGTAATAAATGAGTCAATTTATCTATATTACCTGCCATCAAATGTGGAAGAAAACTTGTGGTAGCCTTGGGCTTTAGTTCAGTTTTAGGCAAAATACTGTGCAATTAGAACAGAATTACCAATAGTCAGGGTCACCAGAGAAAGACTGGCATGGTATATATACAACCTAACTCTTAAGTTTGCTGAGGTAGAGACCTTAATTTACCTAGTGCTTAAGAGGAAGAATTTAGACAATAATAAGTATCAAGACCACAGAAAGAGTGGTGGTCTTCTATGGTCATGCAAGTACTTCAATACTTCAACACCTGGGGTCAGGGTAGAAAAGAAGTTAAATCACAAAGGACATGCTTTATTCCTAGAGAAGGGATTTGCTAGGGTACTTGACCATCTTATGTTGCTGACAGTTGAGCTACAATCTATCCTATCCTGCATCAATGATTTAAAAGAAAAAATAAAACATTGCATCACTTGTATCCTTTGTGGTGAGTTTAGCATTTCCTGAGCTCCATCTCCCAGCTTGTCTCTATAATAAGTACATCCTGTCAATTCCTCTTGGAAGAAGGCTTTTCATTCACTGAATATCTCATATTGAACATCTTTCATTCAATGAACTACATTTTAACTACATTTTAACCTTTGTGGTCAAAGTTGACTGAACATATGCCAATCTCCCTAGATGACAAATAAGTGGTGTGCAAGACACTCCATGACTGACAACAAACAGTAGTAGTGCACAGAATGGGTTAATAAGAACAGATCCTCGTTTGTGCCCAGAAGAAATTTAGAAAACAATCAATCTCCATGTAAGCTACCGGACTGAATTCTAAAAGTAATCCATCAGGGATTTATTGTAAAACTCAAATAGCAGACATGTTTCATCCTGAACACCACTGTTCATATGACTATTATAAAATGTGAAAAAATGACAAATAATCCAGAAGAGAAGGTATGAAAAATAGGAAACACTTGGACACTATTGGTAATGATGTAAATTCTGCACAACTAGTTTTGAAAAGAGTATGAAGGCATTTGAACAAAAGTAGAACTAGCCTATTATCCAGTGAAAATAATTCTGATTATATATTAAAAGTAAGTACAAACAGTATGTTAAATAAATAGCTACACTCCCATTTTTATTGTAGCATAAATCATAATAGTACTGAAGACAGCTGAAGTGCCTTTAGATGAAGGATACATTGGGAGACACATATTATTCCAGCTATTGTACATCTACTTCTTGGAGTGCTTCCACCACATACTTGATACTGGTGTTCTCTTAAAGGAGAGAACCCAGAGAGTGATATTCACTAGATACTTCAAAGACCTGAGGCATAACAGCTGTGAGAACCTTAAGAAAAGCAGTTCTAAAGCCCAGGAAAAGGTCTGGGGGAGGAAAGATTGAGACACAACATAATGTAAAGTCAAAGGCATGGGATTTCAACTCAAATACATTCTGAAAATTGTGCCAATGGAAGAAAAATGCAAAATGGAAACACCATTTGCAGAGAGGATCAAGTGATTCTCTCTTATCCTATCATGTGAAGTGTTCACAAATCCAAAAAAAATTTAAAATATGTACCATCTAGTAATTTGGGGAGAATAAATAAATAAATAAATAAATAAATAAATAAATAAATAAACATATATATATATATATACATACACACATATATAATATTATAATATCATATTATATATTTTATATTATATATTTTAAATATATTTTATGTTTTATATATTTTTTACATATAAAATATTTTGTCCATGTGAAATAGGGCATGGGAAATAGCTAGTTTACAATGTTCTGGTGAGATGAAGTTCACAATGGGAATGCAGATAAGGAAATGGAAAATTAGGAATGCATTGTAGAGCTATAAACAACTAAATAGGAAGGACAGGATACTGGATTTGAGCTCTTTCTTTCCATACATTTAGAAAGTTCAGAAGGAAGAAGAAAATGGGTTCCTAATGACCATCACTACTTTCATGCAGCAAAATCACACATGGAGTTGAGATTCTCTCTTCATGATTTTCCAGTTATTACCACAAAGGGTTTCAGACCATGATTGAAGACACCATGGAGAGATCTGACAGGATGGCCTCAGTTACTCTTTCATTTCCCATTAGACTGACCAGAATGGACTTAAGAATGAATTGTTCCAAGGAGGCCTCAGACATGCACACTCCAAAGACTATAAGGGACAGGCCCCATTCACCAAAACCACTTCCATCAACAGGCAGTCCGAATTCTTCCAAAGAGCTTCGGCTCACCAATCTTAACATTCACACTGTGCAGTCATCAGTTTTGGCTTTTAGGGTGGTTAGCATTCTCCCTACAAATTTTCTAGCACCTGTTTCCTGAAGCAAGCTGGATGTCCTAAATATAGGAGAGGGAACCTAGAAGTGAATATCATCAATCATGATCTCCAGAGACAAACACTGAACCAAACTGTCAATGCTACTCCCATCTCACTTGCTACTTGCAATTCTTACAATTACATTTGTGTACAATTACAATTGGGTACAATTCTTACCCAAGTGTACCTGACTGAACAGGGTTTCAGACCCTGCCCTATGGGTGTGTACCTACTATCTGAGGGATAGTAAGGTTTCAAAAAGGAATAAATGACAGGTTCTTGCTAGTGGGTACTCAGTGTTTTCAATATCAAATAATTTTTGGAACTCTGTGTTGGTAATGATATACAAAATGAATTAGTGAACGGTACAAAATTTTACCCTCAAAAATGGTTAAAAATTAAAATTAATATAATAGGTTCTTTCCAGAAAAACAAAGGTATGGAGTTTTTCAAAATGTACACAGTAATCAAAGCCCTAATCAGCAAAAAAGGGCAAATAAATATGTAACACATAACTGTTGTATAGAAATAGTGACTTCTTGAGTCACATATTATCATGAAATTATGGTCATAACAGGAAAATAAAACCTGCTCCTTCTTTAGCTTCAATTCTTCTTCCGATGTTATGGTGATAGCTGAAAGTAGCATATCACAGATAAGTAACATATGGTTTACATGATGATGGAATTATAAAATTTCTGCAGCCAGGCAATATGGAATTCAATCCAGTTCTCTGAAGTCAAATTACTACAACACAGGATCATAATGTGAATACTCATTTAATAGTAAATGGCAGGGCTGTGGATATAGCTCAGTTGGTAGAGTACTTGCCTCAGAAGCACAAGGCCCTGGATTCAATCCCAGCATCAAAAAAAAAAAAAAAAAAAAAAAAAAAAGTAAATGGAAAATATGAAGTGTGTGTCTGACTTAGGTACAATTTTAGTAAAGTTTAATTTTTATACCCAGTAGTCAAATATATAAAATGACAGAACCTTTGAAAAGACACTTTTCAAGTAGATCAGGAGAAAAGACAGTTTGCACTGTAGAGAAGAAGAAAATATAGCATCCTTTTAAAGAAGGCAGCTTGGGCAAGGTGGTACCTGTGAGACAAATATGTTATTGTGCCCTTTCCTTATACCATGGAGTAAATAATTTTCAGAGGTAATACCTACTTAAATGTTAAGAAAAAATTTAAAACATTCAATTTGTTATAAGCAAGGGAGTTGCAGAGGGCCTATGGTAGTACACAATTGTAATACCAGCCAATTTGGTTAATGCAGGGAGACTTAATTTCAAGGCCAACTTGAAAAACTGAGTGAGACAAAGTCTCCAAATTAAATTTTGGAGATGCCTGAAATAAATATCAATGGTAGGTTACACTGGACTTCAATTTCAAGGAAGAAATAAAGGTACACCACTTCAGAGTTACACAAAACAGGCTAAATATTTTATAAATGGGTCAATATAAAATATGTTTTATTTCTCAAGTGATATCATTAAAGGGTACAAAGAGAAGTGACAGAGTGGAAGAAATTAATTATGTCACATAAGTCTAAACACTTATTAAAAAGGAAAAATTAGAGACCACAAATGAAAATCAGTCAACAGACTTGAATAGCCACTGAATGCAGAAGACATGTATGTGCCTGATAATAAAAAAAAAAAAAAAAAAAAAAAAAACTCAAATATTTAGAAACTGAAGAAATAAACATCTACTTATATTTAAGATCCCTCCTTGGCAAAGATATAAATGAGTTGAGAGATTAAGATACATAAAACAACTGAAAAAATATTTACCCTCTAATGAGTAGAAAAATCTGAGGTACACTTAGAAGGAAATTCTGCCTTGAGCAATTTGCCATCTATTTGGGACCAAATCCTCAAGATTCAGTGCTAACTTCAGTAAACAGAGAACAGGACCAAACCAACACCACCTCTAAATTTCACTGAGGTTTTCATCTAAATTGATACAGAGCTGAGAAAAGAAGTTATACTCCATTTATGTATGATTTATCAAAATACAGAAATGTTCTCTACTGTCATGTATAACTAATTTTAACAAATAAAATATTTTAAAATAGTTTAAAGAGAAAAATAAGAAATTAAGATACAGTACTGTGACTTGCTTTAACCAACAAACCATGAATAGATGATGTATGCTACTCCCCATAATATGAAGATATAGTAGATCATTCCATACAGTATTTTTCCTGCCTTCATGTTGGAAAGTTCTACGCTAAGTTGGGGTTCTGTCAGATTGGGTGCCTGAGTAACAACAATAAGTAGAGCTTTCTCCCAACACATACTGAAAAATTAGTGTGACCAAGAAGTCAGCCTTACTTGTATTAAGTCTTTAGGGTATTTTCCTAAAGTAACTTGGAGGTGTCCTGATTTCTGAATTGTTGCCAATGACAGTTAATCTTTTTTTTCCTCTGAAAGTTTCAAAATTTTTTGATATTTGCTGTCCACTTCTCACCTTTTGTAATAAAATGCTGACCATTTTTGGAAAAAAAAAAAAAAAAGGAGTAACTAGACATACACAATATCACCACCACAAAATAATGATTTTCTTTGAATATTCATGTACATACATGTATTTTATAAACAGGGATTAAGAAAGAGGAGTTATATCTCAAACGTGTGAATTTTCCCTTAGAAGAGACTTGACAGCATATCCTTCCACCACTTTTTTTCTAAAAATAAAGTGTCTATCTAGCTTAATTCATGTATTTAATAGGGGGAAACACAGTATGCATTCATAGCTTGAGTGAGAGTTCACTTCCTGATTATTGTCCCTCCACTACTCACCCTAGTAATAACTCCAGGTCTAAAAACTACTCCTCAAATATTGTACAGGTCACTGATTCCTGAGTATACAGTGGCTTCTGAAAAGCCTAGATTTTAACAAACTTGTTCAGGGATTCATGGTACTAGTCAAATTGACTTCCTGGAGCTTCAACCCAGCTTCAGGAATGGATAGTAAAACCATGCAAAAATTAAAAAATTATCCAGATTATATGAATATAAATAAAAGGAAAATTTTGTACAACTGTTGGTGATAAAATAAGTTTGGTGATGTTGTTTTCCAAATAGTTTGTAAAGTCTTTTTTGAAAAAATAAAAATAGAAATATCATTGGATCCACTAAAAATTCTGGGTACACATGTAAAAGAGAATCTTATGTCAAAGACATAGTTGTAACTCCATTCTTATTGCAACCTATTCATAGTAGCTAAAACAAAGCAACACACACACACACATAAAAGAAAAAAGAAAAAAAGAAAAAAACCCAAATTGTCCTTTAGAACATTTTATTTTATTTTATTTTATATTGGGGATTGAACACAGTGGTACTTCACTACGGAGTCACATAATGAGTCTTTATTTTGTATTTTATTTTGAGATAGGGTCTCCGTGAGTTTTTAAGTGCCTTAAAAATTTGCTGCAGCTACCTTTGAATTGTGATCCTCCTGCCTCAACACACAGGTTACTAGGATTACATTTAGAGTAATTGTAGGTCAAGAAATTCCTCCCAGGTGCAGAGCATCCAACTACATTCTTGAGAGGCTCCCTAGAATATTTCTAATTGCACTCCAAATGGAAAAGTCTCAGAGGATGACATTCACTACATACCTCAAGAAGTTTTAGGCACAGCATATGTCCACACCTTATGTCAGTAAGTTCTGAAACATGGAAGTAGGATAGCATGAGAGATTAATATAAGGAAGCATCACACAGTAAGTTCTTCAAAGGTGATTCTAAACACAAAAGTTTCATGATAAGTTTCTGTGCCTTTGAAGACAAAGAGAGAAGATGCACACATTTTTTTAATTGCCAAGTGATACTTTTCTGTTTTCCTCTCACATAAATTGCTCACAAATGGAAAAAAAATTAAACTTTAACATGTACAATCCAGTATTTGAAGAAGTTACAAAACATTTAATCAATTTGAAATATATCATGAGAAACAAATAATTAATAATATTGAGAAAAATTGGCATTGGAAATTTGAAAAGTAGCTAAAAATTTTGAAAAAATTTATACAAGAATACACCATAGGGTATTTCACTATCATAAACATCCACAAGAATGGGGACCTAATTAGAATAAGATATATTCCATTCTTGTATAATTACACCAAAGTGAATTCTATTGCCAATGTACAACTCAAAAGACCCCCGAAAAATTAGAAATTTATTCATAGAGCTAAGAATAGTTATAATGGAGCCCATGTTTCTGAATTTGAGATAAGCTTCCTGTATATTTAGCTAACTGAGCAGGAAGGAGGAACTGAGGTTTCTAGAGAACACAGCCACTTTCATGCAGGACCACCATGGAGTTGTGGTTCCCTTTTAATAATCATCTCAGTCTTCACCACACAACCTGTGGAGATGCTAAGATGCAAGCACACTGATACCCTTATTTTTCTCTAATGATTCTACAAGTCTTCTCATAACCCAGGGAGATTCTAGGCTGCCAGCACACTAATATCCTATTGGACTTCAGTCAATCTGAAGACAGCATGCACTAATGTGACAAGATACCCAGGGTCCAGGTACAAACCTCAGTAGACCTACAGTAATGGGCTGAAGGATAAACTGACACAGGGAAAGACTACGGCCAGCAGACTGAGAGGAAAATGAGGAACCCCTGCCCGCCATTTCTGCTCCTTCCATTGCCAGTCCCAAGGGCTTTAGTTTACCTCCCCAGTCTCCAGATGCTTAAACCATACTCACCATTTCCTGGTTTTCACTGTGCCCAGCATTCTCCCTATGATTCTTTCAGCCCCTGTGTGGCCCAGAAACCTGGGGCTCCTGAACATAGGAGGAATAGCCAGAAATGGATCCAAAGAATGGTAGACTTTTGAGACAAAGGACAGCACTCCATTGCATAAACTCATTCCCTCTTGATTAGCTGTATGGGGAGAGGAGGGTTCTCATCCAGGAGCCTCTTATTGAACAGAGCTTTAGGCCCCGTCCCCAGATGCTGATCCTAGTGAACCTACCTCTGAGTGATAGTAGATTGCAACCAACCCAGGAATTAATGAGAATAGAATGACAGACTCTGGGGTGTTAATTTTGGTTTTTGCAGTACTATGAGCTTCACCCAAGGACACTGTACACTGAAACCCAATCTCACATCTTTTTATTATTTGAAACAGAGTCTCATGAATTTGCTTATACTGGTGTCAGTATCACAGGCATGCACCACCAATCATGGTGTTGATTTTTGTTGTTTGAGTTGTTGCGAATTGAAGCCAGAGCTTCATCTTGCAGCTACTTTATAGGAGGGTTTCCCTGCAGTAGTGCAATCTAACACAGAGAGGAAGAAATTTGCATTTATCATTGTATATAAGTTCATTTTGGCATATGAATTATATATGTAAAAATTGTTCATGGATGGAAATGATACAATAAAAAATACTCTAAGTTCCATTTAACTTTTCTGCTACCTGATCTTATGGGAATGTTGTTTTTCTTTGCGGGGGTGGTAACAGGGAGTGATTCCAGGGGTGCTAAACCACTGAGCCACATTCCCATTTATTTTTTGAATTTTATTTAGAGACAAGGTATTGCTAACTTGCTTAGGG
Organism: Sciurus vulgaris; assembly: GCF_902686455.1. NCBI lineage: Eukaryota > Metazoa > Chordata > Mammalia > Rodentia > Sciuridae > Sciurus > Sciurus vulgaris. Next base: position 2,294,251 of record NW_027632409.1, read on the forward strand.
TCTTCTCAGCTGTTGAGGCTGGTTTTGAACTTGCAGTGCTACTATTCCAGCTGCTGGAGTCCCTGGGATTACAGAAGTGCATCATGGAAGATCGTTCCTGTCTCAAAAATCTTGAGTCACTGAGGCAATAGGCATAAACCTCCAAGCCAGTCCTTATTTGCTTCTTTTACTTTTGATTTGCTAGGAAGTGAACCCAGAACTTACTTCAGCCTGCAGCTATTTTAATGCTGGGTTTTCTTGCAGTACTGGGATCTAGACTAGTCAGTATGATAATTGCATTTAAACTTGAATATAAGGTCATATTAATTTATTAATTGCATATGTTTTTCATAAATAAAAATGTTAATAAACATTAGTTTCAATTTTTATTTAACTTTTTTGCTCTCTGCACTTATGTATATGCAGCTTGGGCTTTGAGCTAGAAAAATTCCCTAAAGCAGCAATGTTCAACACAAATCAATTGTAAGACGTGTGTAAATTCAAATTTTCTAATATTCACATTAAAAAGTAAAAAGAATAGTTGAAATCAAATTTAATAACATAAAACAATATATTCAGATTATTAGCATTGTTTGATAATATAAAATTACTAATAAAATATATAATAAATTATATATAAACTACATCTTCAAAACTCATTCTTTATTTGAAACCTCCAAACCACCTCAGTTCACACTGGACACTTTCCATGTTTAAGAACTGTGGCTTCCTTTATCTCAGTGAGGTTGAAGCCAGAATTAAGGACAGGTAGTTAGTGTAGAAATAGAGGATCAGGTCAAATCGAGGAAATGAAACCATGAAGCCATCTGCCTGTGGAAGTTAGAGACTGCCCCTGGGAGAATGGAATGTCAAAGATCTCCAGAGCTCATTGATTACCAAATTTACCTGCCTTTATCAAGGACTGCAAGCATAGAGCTGCTAATTAATGCCCCCTGGGCCCTTACTTGCCTAAATCACTTGGCCCTCCCCCTGCCCATGGCTTCTCATTTAATGCATAACCAGGCCTAGTCACATAGGCAGGAAGGAGAGATAAGGGGGGAGAGAACTGGAGAACAAAGGAGACTTTAACCTATAAAAGATGTAGGGTGTGCTCACTTCTTGGGCCTTTAGAACATCAGCCATGGCCCCCTTCTTTCTGCTGGGAGAAGTCTGTATTATTACCTTTAATAATAAGCTTAATATGTTTGCTTTGGCGTACTTCTCTATTGTTCAATCTTCAACATTAGAAGGAGCAGAACTCATCACCATTAAATGGCGGTATCAGATTTGGAGGCCCCAGCGAGATTTACACCGAGGTGAGTAAGCTTCTCTCTCCATATATCCCACATCTTTTTGAGGTGCATCTTTCTGTCTCTTTATTTTTGGATGCCAAAATAGGCACCCATTGGCTACTTAAATGCAGTTAGTGCAGCCACCATCCTTCAAGACTTGGGTGAGAGGTTCCTGGCCCAGGCAAGTTTCCAATCACCTGCTCTGTAAGCATATTGGACTCTGCCAAAGCCATTTCCTACTTTTCTGTCCAGATCTGGAGCACAATTCAGTACACAGTGTCCCCAGTCCTGATCTGCCCAGGATGCATGGAGGCGGAGGAAGGGTTGGAACAACTGTGGGGTTTTCTGGCCCAGGCTACTCTCGGTTGGACCCCAAATGTTCCTTCTCCAGACTCCCCCTCCCAACCACCCTGAGGGGTCTCCAGAGTGATCTGTGGAAGAGTGGCACTGAGGGAAAGCGCCAATTACCTTTGCCTCCATATGGGCCGTACAGTGCACAACACTCCCACACATCCACTGCCTCCTGGATGGTCCCCTTCCCTTGCTGGTCATGCATTAGGAATTCAAACTAGGATTAAGGCCTGGGATGATTCATATAAAAATGCCCAGGTTCCCTGTGTTCCCATAGTTAGCCTTCACTAGTCTAGATATCTAGAGTCTCCCCAATACTGTTCCTGTGCTTAAATGTGCTCACTGTGTTCTCTTTAAGCTACAAGAGGGAGGCATTTAAAAACCCCTCCCATGAGACCCTCCAAGCAAAGGGTGTTATATGCCTAACAACCTACAGATGTCCCATCGCCCTCTGGAGATTCATTTAGTCTACAGGGCAAAAAAAAAAAAAAAAAAAAAAAAAAAGGCAAAAGGCACACTTTTTACTTTTGTCATCATTTTCATAATTTGTAGTTTTTAGTGGCAGGGAGGAAAGCAGTAATGCTCTTAAGTCTGAATTCTCCCAGGATCTCTAGCACATGGCAAACTAGGACCATAGCACTTTGCCAAAGAAGGCCAGAAATATCTTTGGCAAATCCAGGTAGTGAGAGACAGGTTTTTCTGGACCGTAAGGAAGCTCAAAATTCGGAAGAAATCCCTAATACTTCTAACTCAGAAGGGAGCTTCTCTTTCAACAGTAGTGCCAGGTTCACCACTAGCCTGCATAATGCTAAATTGCAAATGATCAAGAAAAGTGTCTTTCATATGTTACCATGCTTGACATGAATAATCTCTACCATGAGAGGTTAAAGCCTTGAGGAATCACCTACTAAGGGAGGAAAATCGAGGGGACCCTCCCAACTTAAGACAGACAAAAAAAAAATTAAGGAGACTTTTGAAGGATCCTAATAAATATTGAGATGTTTCAAAACTTATGCCAGGTATTTGACTTAACCTGGAAAATTATGCTGTTAACCATCTATAGCACAGGCAGTTCCCAGAAACCATCCTAACTGGGATTCAAATAATGAGTAGGATGCCTAGAAAACTATGAGGCCTTCAGGAAAATCCTGCTATTTTCATGGAGAGACTCAGTAAGACAATAAGAAAGCACACCACCCTGAATCCTGAATCCATAAAGGGCCACCTATTTTTAAGTATAAATTTATCATTTAGTCAGTCCCAAATATTTGGAGGAAATTACAAAAATTGGCACGTGGCCCTGATCAATCCTTAGATGATCTTCTTCAGTTTGCACCTTCCATTTTTAATAGAGATCAAAAAGAAAGGAAAGGGAGAATAAAGACAAGAAAAAGGACTTATTAAAGATCATTAAAAATGACAGAAACTTTTAGTGACTTGCAATAGCCCATGCAATTCACCTATTTTAGGAGTTAAAAAGCAAACTTCCTAGTCCAAAATCTTAGAATAATGAAGCAGTAATTTCCCCCACCCTGTAGTTTTTAATCCATACACTTTTATCTTGGATTCCAACTGCTGGTTGGTTTACTAAGTTAGATTTAAAAGATGGCTTTTCCTGTTTATAGTAGACTCTAAATAGCAATTGCTGTTTGCCTTTGAGGAACCACATACTGTGTCTCAACTAACCTGTACAGTGTAGTCTCAGGATTTAGATGGCCCTCGCCTGTTTTGGACAAACCTCAGCTAAGGACTTAACAAAATTCAGAGATAAAACATCTGTGATTGTTCTCCAGTAAGTAAGTGACATATTTTATGTGCCTCCACCCAGGAGGAATATCAAAAGGCCATTGCAGAACTCCTAAACTTCTTAACTAATAGGAATTAAAAGATCTCAAAAAATAAACCTTAATTATGTCATAAACAGGTTAAATACTACAGGAAATAGCCACCATGAGATAATATTCTGCCCCAGAAATATCAAAAAGGGGCCTTAATTCAAACTTCTGTTCTCAACTTACCTATGAAGCAAGATTTAAACTGTCACTTAGGGGAAAATAGATCCCAGATACGCAGCTATAGGCAGCTCAATAACCAATGGCAAGTATCAGTGAGCAACTTAGCAAAGTAACTTCATTCTCAAAAGTAATGGAAAATAAGGCCTCATCATTTTCTTTGACATCAAATCCTGTCCTGATAGAGGGCTAAAATGCCCCAGGCACAAGGTTTCTATTAAAACCTGTTAGATCCTTCCAGATCTCAGTCAAGGCTTACATTGAAATGTAAGTAGAAGAAGCCTAAAGGCTCAGTAAGAGACTGGTCTCAAACCCAAGGAAGAAAAAAAGGTAAAAAGAGTCTTACCTAAACTCCAACAAAGTAAATTTTATGGTGCTTTCCTAAAGTAATTAATGGCCATATCATTTTTCCAGGACTCTTGGGTGGTTTTTTTTTTTTTTTTTTTTTGAATTCTACATTTTTTTGAGCTCATGAATCTTTGATTAGTTTTATTTTTTTATTCAACTAGAGTTTTTGAATATCTGATACATTGCAATGGAGATTCATCTATAAGGTTACAAGGCCTTTGATTTTGTGTTATTTGTATGCCGTGCTGTCTTATGTCATGTTTTGTCTGTATCAAAACTGAACGCTCCTAAAATTAAAATTTAAAAATGAATCAAGATACTCTTAATTCACATGATTTAAAAAGGTTCAATTCAAATTGGGTAAACTAATAAAAGTAAAATGTTTTTGAAAATAACTTGCAAATCTCAAGGTGTTCAAGCTAATAAATTATTGATATTAATAAAATGTCTAATATCAATTGTTTCTAGGACTTTTCTTCAATAGGAAAGAGATGGCAAATACTGTTCAGGACATTTGTCTGATATCTTGGTTTCTACAAAATAAGTGAATTAGAGTTGACATGTATGGGATTACTCAAATGTGTTTGTGGAGACATCTGATTAATTTACAAAGTTAAAATGCTAATTGTTAAATAACATCAAGAACTCTCAACTCCTTAAATTCCATGGGAAGACATACTTTAACATTATTGGTGCTTTCATAGGTTGGTAAATAAAAGGGTTTAAACTTGCTTTGTGTCATCACTAAAATAAAACAAGGTTACTAAGAGTTATGTCCTAACAAGTGCAATTCTATATACAAAGGGTCCCAAGAGTTTCAACTGTGTTTCAATTAGAGTACTATAAATAACAAAATATTTAATCTTATTCAAATAGAGTAATTTATCTAAATTCAGAAATTTCATAAGAGTTGTTTCAAAATGTTAACAAAAAGGTGTCAACAGATAGGAAAAAGAAAATAAAAGGTTCTGGGTATGGAAATATATTTAGTGAAGAACAAAATTTTTCTGGGTAAGAAAGTGCTTGTGTGATGAAATACATGAGGGTCAAAGTAAGTGTTAAGAAAGTGTGTAAGTAAAGGGCAAATTTCAACAAGTTTGCATGTAACTAAATTGGTTGTATGTATGTAAGACAGCTAAAGCTATTTAAGGTTTATCCTAAGGTGAAATACTAATGTGCTGATATAAACCAAAGTTTAATCTATATGATAAAATGACAAGGATTTCTTAGAAACACTAATTTACTCTTAACTTTGTATCTATTAACTTTTATTCTTTAGAGCAATTAGTCTTAAAAATTGGGATTTACACAATTATGGTTAAACAGCTGTTAGAGTATTGTACTATGTTACAGAGTCTAAATTTTTCTTTAAAAACTAAATTTGGTAAGATAAAAGTGTCAAGGTAATTGTGAAATTGTCACTCTTTGTACATTAAATGTGTTCATATTTTCCAGGTATACAAGTTTTTAAAGCAGGGAATTTATCAAGCTACTATTCTCCAGATTAAACTTGTCTTTATGGTAATTTTAAACTTATAAAGAGTAAATCTTATTGGGGATTTATTTCTATCATTTAATGTTCAATTATAGGACCTGTTATCAATAGGGTATATGTAAAATTTGTTACTTTGTACACTGAGATAAAGAATTTCAAATGTAAATGTTATTTCTAAAAGTAAAAATGTATTTCTAAAAGAGCCTGATTTGTTTAAAGGTTAATATTGTGAAATATAAGCATTTTGCCACTTTGCCACACAAAAGGAAAGCTAAATGCTCTCTCAGTCTTTCTTTAATTCATGTTTTAGATATAAAGTTAAATTGTGTTAATTGATGTTCATATAGACCCAGGAATCAATATATGTAAACTTCTTAAAATGATATTTAAGAAAGGAGCAAAGATCAACATCAGAATTAGAACACTTAAGGTTTGTAAAAGAGTCATATCTTACCTGAGATAAGGCTCTGCTCCCACCTTACTGCATATTAGAACAGCTCCAAAATAAGATAAACTTCAGCTTATTTAAAGTTATAGTCAAAATATTGGTTCTTGTTTTAAAAGTACTATGATCTCAAGTAGGGGATATAATGTGACTCTCAGTCAAAATTCAAGATAGCTATTATACAAGCAGAATATTTTTTTTTTTACTCTTGCTAATTTCATTTTGTAAAACGGTTACCTGTTACTATTTTGCAGAAGTACCTGCTTCCAGAACACACATCCTAGGTAACTTGTGATAATAAGCTGTCACCTATAGAACAGATATTGGTAACTTCCAGTACTAATACAGACTCCAGTTAAATAAAATGGTAAATAACTGTAAAGTTATAGACATTGAAGTTAAAGTCCAGTACTCTTACTTTATGACTGGTGAGACTGGCTTGCTGGATGATTAAAATAAAATTTAGAGATTGAGATTAATTACAGAGGGCAAAATAAACCAGTATTTGGATCTTTTGCCCTCAGTCAGCCCAAACCCAGGGAACAAGAGGACTTCTCTAAGGAGTGTTGTAACTCTGGGTCACACAACCTCCTGATCAAGGAGATTGATGAGGCCACTAGAGGATGAAAAGTCAGTGCACCTGCTGCAGAGGAGGATCATGGAAAAAGGGAGACATCCCTTGATGCTTCCAAAGGAAGCCACCTCATTGAGGAGACCCTGCCTAACAAATGGCACTGGTGGAGCTAAGAAGCTGCTCTTCAGTTCTCTATGAGTGATCCCTGTGGGAACTCAGCTGATTCTTTAACAAGACAGGAACAGGTCAATTTGACCAGCTTGATCTTAGACACCCAGCAAAACAGTTAAAACCAAAATATAGCCATTCTTAGGCATTTAAAAGAAATAAGAGTTAAATGTAACTTATGATGTACACTTGTATTAGCTCACTAGAATAAAGACTGGAAGCTACAAATGAAAGAGTCTTTGGCAAATGTGCCTGATAACTATCAAGAGAAACTGCCAGAGTCAGAAAATTTTAGTCAGTTACACAGGTAGGCTTAATCTATATTTGCTAGGATGATTACCTAGCCCTAAGTAACAGAAGTATAGAGATCTCTACTAAACACAGGTTAAACCTATAAAATGGATATTTTACAAAAATCAGATGACTTTAAGTAGCTTACCTATATTTTCTGGGGACATCAATGACAAGAATTAAATGTTGTGTTTACATTCCTGATAACCTAAACAATGTTAAAGTCCCCAAATAAAGGCCTTGTCCTCTCCAGCCTTTGTTAGGCCTTAGTATGAGAAAAATTTCTCAGTTCTGCCACCTCCTGGTGAGAAATTGACTTTTGCCATTTTCACAATATTCATTGGCATGCTCCAGATGCTGCAACATTTACTTTGTACTAATCTCATTTTAGTATTCATGTCTTTTTTTCTTCTCTCACAGAAGCACCCACTCCCAGACGACTTTACAATCTGCTCTTCCCCAAACAGGCTTCTACCTTGGACCCCTCAATTGACCCAATTTTTAAAAGGAAACTCCATACTGCTTTCCCCTCTCTGCCCTCTTTCAGCTTCGAAGCAGCCAGAACAATCGATGCGCCCTTTTCCTTACAGTGGTAAGGAGTTTCTAAAGCAAAAGGGGGGAATGAAGCCAGAATTAAGGACAGGTAGTTAGTGTAGAAATAGGTGATCAGGTCAAATCAAGGAAATGAAGCCATGAAGCCATCTGCCTGTGGAAGTTAGAGACTGCCCCTGGGAGAATAGAATGTCAAGGATCTCCAGAGCTCATTCATTACCAAATTTACCTGCCTTTGTCAAGGATGGCAAGCATGGAGCTTCTAATTAATGCCCCCTGGGCCCTTACCTGTCTGAATCACTTTGACCCTCCCCCTGTCCATGGCTTCTTACTTAATGCAAAATCAGGCCTAGTCACATAGGCAGGAAGGAGAGAAAAGGGGGGAGAGAACTGGAGAACAAAAAAGACTTTAACCTATAAAAGATGTAGGGTGTGCTCACTTCTTGGGCCTTTAGAACATCAGCCATGGCCCCCTTCTTCCTGCTGGGAGAAGTCTGTATTATTACCTGTAAATAAAACCTGCTTAGTATGCTTGCCTTGATGTGCTTCTCTATTGTTCAATCTTCAACATTAGAAGGAGCAGAACTCGTCACCATTAAATGGTGGTATCAAGGTGATAGAATTCATTTTCTTTTATAGATGTACTGGCAATTTAACTTAGTGACACTCAACCACTGAGTCATATCCCCAACACTGCCTTGTATTTTATTTACAGGTAGGGTTTCACTGAGTTGCTTAGCACCTCACTTTTGCTGAAGCTGAATTTGAACTCACAATCCTCCTGTCTCCAGTTCCCCAGCCCCTGGGATTTCAGGTGGGTGTCACTGTGACTAGCTGACAATATTCTACTCAGGGTCAGAGAACAGGAGAGATTCTACCCTTAGCGACCTGGAAGTTCCAATTGTCCAAAAGTAGACCACAGTTTCCCATTTGAAACAGGGCAGATCCAACACCATTTTAGATATCACACAGCAAAGGAACATGGGTGTCCCATGAGGTTTGTGCTCCATATCTTCAGATCTGTCAACAGTCTAGTCTTTTGAATTTAAACAGATTAAAGTAAACCTTACTTTGGAATTTTTTCTTGAACCTAAACGCAGGAATGTGGTGACAGTTTCCTTCAATAGTATGGGAAATTGAGGATTCTAATGCAAATTATATACATATGTCTACACATAGATCTGTATGATATAACAGTCTATCAAGAGATTCAACTCTAAATTTAAATCATAAGAAAAGTAAACAACTACCTATAAGGCATCTGCTCTTTGCCAGAAAGATTCTGCATGACATGTGATTGAATCTTGGCATTCTGAATAGAGTGTGTCTATTATTTGTGCATTAATGGACAGCAAACCACTCTAAAATGTATTAGGTCAATATTGGACTGAACATCAAATTAGGTTGGGCTCTGTTGGGGTCTTTCAGCAGCAGTTAAATGTTGAAAATATCACTGAACTTCAGATGATGAGCAGGCTGTCAAAAAAATTGTCACCATTTCCCAACCCATGTGGTCCTTGAATTAACTAATGTTGGCTTATTTTCATGGAGAGAGCAGTGTTTAGAAAACTAGAAGCCTACAAATTGTTTGATGTCCGGAGCCAGCAGGTCACGCGTCCTGCCTTGCCTCAAGGTCACGCGCCTTGGCTCATGGTCATGCGCCTTGGCTCATGGTCACACCCCTGCCTCGCCTAATGCTGAGCTAAGATGGCGCCTGCCGGATGCTGGCAGGGCGTGCCTCTACCTGTTTACACACTTGTCAGACTATACCAGGTGCATCAGACTAGATTGTGTGGTGCTTCATGATTGACCAACTACACTTCCTTATTGGAGTTCTGGCGTGAGACTAGTCTTGTCTTCGTGCGCTTTCCTCTGATTGGATTTTGTACTTTATATTAACTGTTTATTCCTCTAATAAATGAGACTTGATCAGGCTTTTCTCTTGTCTCCATTTCACATGTCTCTTGTCTCTCTCAATCCCTGCACCCCTCTCCAGATACCCATTGATGTCCTGTGGGCCGGGACAGTTTGAGACTAAATGTCTGACTAATATTCATTAATGGTCATAGCTTTTCTTGAGTTATAAAAAATGAGGGCCCAGATCCAGCATTCTGAATTTTGACAAAAATAGGACTAAAAGCCCATTATCAAAGTTATGGACACAGGTGAGACAAAAGAATTGCTGATAGTTTGGCACTCAGAATCGTTCAACTTTTTCATTAACCTCATGAATGAGGTTAATATAACAATACAGGGTAAGGGAACATGTTCAAAGTCCCTCAACTATCAGAATCAATTCTGCTTGATGCCAAAGCCAAAACCAACCTCCTCCAAACCACGTGATTTGCTCTTCTTTTTTCATTATCTTAGGTTTTGTACAGTGACACTTATCAAGAAAGAAGAATTTTTATCCATCTATTGTGGTTTTACTTCTGAAAGAATGCTTCTGAAATTTCTAGAAAGAATTTGGCATAATTTTGGAAAATGCTTGAAGACTGAATTTAGAAAAATAAGGACAAACATTAGCTTGTCAAAAAGAAGAAATTTGAAATGGACTGCAGGTAAAATTCATTCCCCAGACATGGTGAAAAAAATGAGCTATGGAAACTGCAGGACTGCATGAGTGTCACATGTGTAAATGTATAATATGAAACACTACATAAGAAAGTGAAGAACAGCAGATAGTGAGACAGTAAAGTAGACACAATGATGCATGGAATCCCCCTTTCAAGAATATTATATTAGAATACAATTACAAAATAATCCAAAGGACTTTGAAACTTGCTTCAGTGCAGAAGGATTTGTAATAGCCTCAAATTAGAAAGAGATTCCAGGACTGTAAACTGGTAAGCATTGGTGGAACATAATTTCAAATGTAACTTCAAGTAATTAATCTAAATATTCTCATAAATAATCATATTTAAATATGAGCTATTGTAAAAATCACTTAATGTAAATCATTGTATAATATATATGTATATATTATATATGCAATGTATATGTATATATACTTGAAAAACACTGTAAAATATATATATGCACATATACATATTATATATATTTTATATGTGTATCTATATATACATTCATATGAATAATTTGAACAACATAAATGCTAACAGATAGCAGTAGTATATATAAGTTGTAAACAAAGAGGGGTAACAAAGGAATTGGGAATTTTAAGAAAACAATACATTTATAATGATGAGACCCTGAACAATATGGGAGTTTGGTAATTCACCCCACACTCCAGGATGGTCAGTAGTGGAGATAAAAAATGAGTTTCAGTTTTCTACTTTTAGAGCCCACATTTATCCTAAATTTACTGATTTTTGAGAACCTGTTCCCATGCTGATTCATAAAAGCAAATGTCCCTATGATTTAAGTAGTCCATTTTTTGTTGTCCTAGGTTGATTGCACCACAGAGAATAAACAAAGCATTTCCAGAGAGGCTATGATCCTAGATTTGCAAATCTCAAGTTGCTATTTATTCTCCCTTTTAAAGCAAAAACTATTTGAGTGGCAATATGTTGATGGAAAGTGGGGTTCCACTTTCAGAAAAAGAGAGGTACATTTGACTGAGAATGATAGGCAACGGTTCCCAAATTATTTATATACTGGAGGGAACTTGAAGTTGTGATCTGGGATGAAGAACCACTCTATCATACCTGAAATGCTTTGTTTAGAGTGATGCTTATTCACACTCTGTTATTTCAATTCTCCCAAATTAATTTCAGCACCTCTGCTTTTCTAAATTGACTATCACTGAATGTGGCATCTAGATATGTACAAATGCTCCATCAATCCTTACAGTTCTTCATGGAAGTTCAAGATGTTTTTCGCCATGATACTTGTATTTTTCACTATGAAAATATGGACTTGAAAAAGTCATTTAGTTTAATAATTTGTAGATATCAGTTATCTTGATTTTTGATCTGGTGTTATATATTTTGGCTCCTTTAACTCAAATGAAGTATTTTTTATTTGTGATATTGATTTTGTAACCACTGAAGTCAATAAGGAATAAATATACATTTTAAACTACATTATCTTAAATATCCTTATTCCTTTTAGCCTCAATATTTTGTGTGGATTATGTTACCTCATAGGCAAAATGACAGAAATAGCCACATTATCATAAGCAATTTGCAAGAAAATAACAGGAACCTACTACATGTCATTGAAATGGTAAAATTATACTTACTCACCCATAGCACTGAAATGTGAAAGAAGTAAGCCCCATTTTCTTTAGGCTGGGTTGGGCCTTTCTGATTAGGCCAAGTTTTATTATTTAGACATTTATGCCTTTCAGGGGCTTAGGGTGCAGCTCATATTCAAACAATTTAGATGCTAATATTCACAAAGCATTTCATCTGTACTAAACAAAAGCATACATTTTTGTTGTCCATGCTACCTAACATTTCGAGAGCATTTGTGTTATATTTGGTATTATAGGCAATCTAGAGATGGTTTAAAGTGCACAGGAGAGCATGCACAGGTTATATATAAATACTACACCATTTACTATAAAGAACATTTGCATCCCTAGGTTTTGATATCAATTGGGATCCTGGAACCCATCCAAGCCAAAAATTAAAAGCCCGATTTTTCCTGAGGATGGCCCTGTGCACAATGTTAGGGTGTCACTGGTTCCAGGAACACACTCTGGAATTGCATTCTATTTAGACTCACATTAGTTATTGGAGGAAGCCAGTGAAGGAAGCCAGTGAAGGAAGCAGGGTTTGAACCCACCTAGAGTGCCTGGGAGAGGCAGAGGAGAAGATTTGGTTTTACAAACTGGAATGTGTGAAGTTCCTGTGATTGGAATGAGATCCTCATTTGCTGAAACAAGAAATTTGGGAATGAACAAGAAACCAAACGTACTTCAAGACTTCTCATTGCCTATCCTGTATGAATACTGTACCTTTCCATTGAAGGGCACAGGACCCTTCCCTTCATTCCACCAGCCAAAAACAATCTGAAGGCCTTCATTTCTTTTTCCATCATCTCAGAGTTGCCAGGGCAAGTCCAGAAGTCTGGAGATCCCTCACTTTACACAAATGACTATTGATCTGGGGTCAGGTGGGAGCAATATACTCAGGCTGCAAGGCTGCAAGGGAGGAGTGACTGTCATCTCCTAAACCTAATTTTATCCTCAATTTGGTGCTCATTTGGTTCAATATTATAGCCTAGAAGTGAGTTGGGTGGTTCACCCTGGCTGATTGAGGAAATCCACCCCTCCAGAGTAAGTTGTGATGCTCTGTGGGAGCAGATGATTGAGGGTGCATTCATAGGGAAATCCAGGTCAGGAGGGAATACCAAGTGCCTTCTGCATAGATTGTCTTGATAGTCTTCTTGGAAGCTCAACCAGGTTCAAAATTTTTATTGTTTGCTGATTATGACAGTGGATTATCAGGACTGGGGGACACAGTCACCACAGGACAGGCTGCTAAGCAAGTGGAAACATCAGACTGCCTCTGGACCCTCTGCCCCTCTCCCTTCCTTTTGTGCCTTCAGGGTTTGCTTCCAGCAGTACAGAGACACAGTGCTGGCAGTGCCCTTGGGTTCAAATGTTTTAAAGGTATAGGGGAAAGAAAATAGGCAGTACATTCTCAGGTAGCTATCCTAAAGAAATTTCTGGTTGGTTGTAATGAATGACTGCTTTAAGGAAATAGTAATCCTTTAAGTCAAATAAATGTACTTACTAGTTTTGTCCCAGGCATGGGGTTAGGTTGTGGGCATAAAGAAAATTAGTGCCAGTGGACCCTGATGTGCTTCCTTTGCAGATCATCTTGCCTTTCTCAGTCACAATGAAGTCTGAAATAAGAAAATGCAGTGAGAAATGAGGTTCAGAACACCAAGATTTGGAAGCAAGTTTATTAGTGTTACCAAGGGTTGGAATGGTAATTCCCAAAGCCTGAGTCCCATGCATGCAGGGCTTTTAGTGTTATACGTAAGCAAGTTTGGGATACATCAAGGCAAGGGAGATAGTGCAGTCCTGTTGGAGGGTGCATTTTATATTCTTATATAAGTACAATCTTGTCAACAGCCTAAAGAATTCAGCTCATACACTTCAGAGTCTTTACTGCACTAAGTATGAAGTGGGATTGTTTTTTTTTTTTTCCATTTTATTTGACTCCTTCCTCTTCTACTGTGCTTATCTTGCTACAGATAACTGCACCCACTGCAACCCTCAATGTTCAATTGTTCATAAGAAGAACTTCTGTATGACAGCCTGCAAAACCATAGCCTGCCAGTTCTTAAACTGCTCAAGTTTTCATTCTATTCTACATCAAAACAACAAATTTATTCATCACACTGCAGTTCCAAATTCAAAACATTCTGTATCTTCTTATCTCCCTCAGAGTAGATGAGTGGTGAATTTCTGCCCAGCTGGTGCTGCTCTCCATTCACAGATCCAAGTAGGTGGACGTGTCTGTCTTCAACCCTCCTTGCTCTTAAGGCCAGGAATCTTGTGCCTCTTCTTCTCACTGCTCATTTAGTTCATTCCCCAGTCCCCCTCAGCTTCAGCACCCCCTATTCTGCTTCTCTGCTTCAAGGATCTACATAAGTCCTCTTCACTCTGTATTCTCAGACCACACTGGCTAAAACTAGCTTATTCTCTGCCCATAGTTGTCTTCCATGTCACCAGTGACACCCAGCTCACTAATACTATGAATTGGGATTTATCCTTAATTATGTCTTTCAGCTGTGAGTTCACAGTTGATCACTGGCTCTTTCTTAAAATGTATTGCTCTTTTCTTGAGAAATGCATTCTGCCTTCTTTCTCTTCTGAACTTTATTCTGAAACTTATGTCTTTATCTCGACCAAGAGGCTAAATCTCCATTAAATTTCCATCCCAGTGTGAGTTATGAACTTCAGCCCTGCCTATACAACTGAGAGATGACACCTGTAGTGTCTTCCAGTGAACACAAACTCACCACATCCAGAAGTAAACCCTTTTCTATCAATCTTCCTGTCAACCCACACCTGCTCAGAAAATGTTGCTCCTACAATCCAGTTCTCCATGGAGAAATGTGAGAATCATCTTTGTGCTCTTGTCACCTACTATCTCATGTCTGACACTCACCAGACATAAATGCCTTGAATATTCTTGCCCCATAAACTTACTTGAGACTGAGTATGGCCCATTGATGATGACCACCTGATGCTCATGGGTCCTGCATGCCCTTGCTCTGTACTCCCAACCAACCACTTTGTGGTTAAGAAATGCTCATCTTGAACAACCACAATTCAGTCCACCTCTGTGCCAAACTCTGGCTGGGACCATTTACCTCTTGATAAATTAATAAGTATCACTTTGTCCTGAAGATGGTGTCCATTAAAATAATTATGTTTTTTATTGAGGTAATTGTGATGCAAATGGAGTCAGAAATGGTGAAGTGAGACCCATGTGCCCTTTACCCAACATTCTCAAATAATCTTGTCTTGAAAATCTGTGTTGTGACCTCATCAGGTGCTGACAGTAACACAGTCAGGATGCAGAAGGTCTTCAGTGATAAGGGTTCCTCCTGTCTTACTCTTATCACCTCTCCCCCTCACTGACCCTACCATATCCTTAACCCCTGACAGTCCTGAAGCTGTTCTCCCTGGGTAGGAACTAGTCCTCTCACCAGGGCTGCTTGAGTGGACTCCAGTAGTGTGTAAGCTTTTGGATGTTTAGAGTGAGTTTCTAAGGATTCATCCAAGTTTATATGCGTTAACATTCTAGAAAAATTCTTAAGTACAGTCTGTCATCATAGAGTGTCTAATAAGGAGTTAGAATTTCTTGCAAGGAAAAAACCCACATAAAGCAGAGTTATGTACTGGTGGGGTGAGAAAGATGCTCTTGAAATATCTGAGAGGAATGGAGAATTGCAACTGGAGAAGTAACTGAGGGCCAACTCTTGAAGAAAGCCTTTAACTCACAGGTACAAAAGGATTGGGGGCAGCTAAATGACATGATGAGTGGTGTATTTTAGAAAAAAAGAGCTGATGAAACATTGCTATAAATGTTAACATGAGATAAGATGACTAAAGGGATCAGTGAAGCAAGCATTCAACACAGGCAATATGTATAGATAGGTAATGAGGAACTATCATGAAACTGGATGCCAGTTTGAATGTGTGATGTTGAAGTCTCTATTGGGGCTACTGAAATGCTTATGCCTTCAGAGCCCTTCCCCAATCCTTATCAAGATAACTTGCCCCTGCTCAAACTATTGCTAAAGTAACATGTCCCAGGAATTGTCCCTTCCTGCAGCGAATAGTAAAATTTGCTAATTAATGCCTCCTAGGAAGCTACTGCCTGGATGACTCCACCTTTTCCCTTCCATTCCACCTGCTTCTGAGCTTTTGGCTATCACACCTGCATATCCTGGGCCTTCACAGGAAGGAGATAAGGGCGACGAGGGCAGGAGAGCACAGGAAACCAAGATGTATAAAAGTAGCAAGATGTGCTCACTTCTTGGAATACCAGGACTCCAGCTGTGGTCCACTTCTTCATCCTGGGAGAATTCTATGTTACTATTATTTAAATAAACCTTACTTTCTATGCTTGCCTTGGTGAACTTCTCTAATGTTCAAACTCCAACATCTGAGGAAGCACAACTGCTCAATTATAACTGGGGTTTCATTAAAGCTCCATGTCCTTTCAATGCCTTTATTTTTGGGCCACACCAGTGGAACAGGAGCCTTCACAAGAATGGAAGTAATAATTCCTAGAAGTTTCTTTCACATCTATGTCCTCTATGCCTATAATAGACCGTTGTACCTAATAGTTTTATTTTAAAATACAAAAGCAGTATGTTTTTATATTTAAGACTAAATGATTACAGTCAAAATGCAGATACAATACCCACTCATTCTCATTTATCTTCTAGAAAATCATAAAATTGGGACTTGGCCTTTCACCAGCCTGAGCAGCAGGCATTGCTCCTTGTCCTGTTTTACAGATGCATTGAGTACCTCTAGGAAAACCCTGGCAAGGGTCATGGTCACCTCCCCCAACTATGCTTATCTCACTGCACAGGCACTAAAAATCCCCCACACTAGGAGTGAGTGAGGTAAACTGTGGCCTCTGCCCAAGGCTTCAGTGATAGCTACACCACTTGCTTAACCACCTTGGACCTCCAGGTTACACCATTTACACAGAAAACATGAGGAAAAGTTTCTGTGAACAGGCCTCAGAGAATGGTTACTCCCCCTGGAAAAAATGTCTCTTTGAAGACATTCCCCAAGACCCCTCACAAAAACCCCATGGACCCCAACCCATCTGAGTACACAGAAAGTGAACAACATCCAGTAAGAGGAAGAAACTAAGGAGGGCTTCATTATAGTGTCTTCTTATTTGCTCCATTGCATAATTGTAAAAGTGAGAAACTGAAGTTCCATCAGAAAAAACTCTGAGCTCATATCTAAGCAGGAGAAGACTAAGGATCCTGCTTTTCCATTTGGCCCACAGCAATGTTCAAAATGTTTTCCAAGCATATGTGCCCTCTGGGCTCCCTGGGTTCTCTTTGTCTGCTATAGATTCACCCACCACAGTGGAACCCATATTGTCAATGAATGACCTTGAACCACTCTGCTCACCTGTAAGTCAGTCTCACAATATAAACAAATCAGATGATAATATTTTATAAGCATAAAGTTGACATGTTTTGAATGCCAATTATGTGTCAGGCAGAGTATGGAATCAGAGGAGACACAGGTGAGCAAGTAGCAAGGTCCCTGCCCTGCTTGAGAATAAGCAGGATTAAAGGTGTGTGTGTTTGTATAGGAATTGCCCTGTGCTTTTATCTAGCTCTGTGACATTCAACAGCTTCTCTTAGCCTTCCCAGTATACAATGTGTACAGCTACTTGGCACACAAGAGTCTTCTGTGCTCTCCTCAGCAACCAACACAGGGCTTGTTCTATGCAAGGTGCTTTCCTCATCATGTCATTCAATGACCAAATTCCTGCAAAAATAGTGCTAATCTTTCGGAAAACTGATTAAATTGTATTATAAAAAGAATAAAGACTCTTAAAAAGAGTTCAAAGTATAGAGCAGAATACTGGAAAACTGGACAGAGGTGGAAACTACCACAAAACTATGTGCACCAGACCAAAATTAGCATTAGGTTACAACATTGCAGATGCTTTCATAGTCATGTAGAAAGAAGAAATGGAAGAGGGAGAAGTGGTAGAAAAAGGAAAATAATTTGATAAAATGAGATCAAATGTGTATGGTAATGTTTAAAATGGAGCAATTTCACATATTTGGTTGAAAGAGAAGCATTTGCTAACTTGACATATTTCTTTTGTGACCAAAACTTCTATGTGATATAAAATCACCTAGATGATATATGAACAAAATTTTGTGTCTTGAAATAAGCTTTAATAAAACCATTTACAAAAAGGTTGGTGACAGAGGTGCAATTCTCCTGCCTGAACCTCTGGAGCCCCTGGGATTACAGGCATTTGCCAGTGGACCTGCCTATATTATTTTTTATACATTTAGGTGCTGGGGATGGAACTCAGAGATACAAAACTGTTAAATACTTCCTTTCCCACTGAGCTGCACCTCCAGTTCTAAATATGTCATGTTGAAGTGCTAACAACACATTTTTAATAATGTAAGGGCCCCATTGAACAAATAAGTGTTGTCTTGAGCTAGGACAGAAAAACCAGTTGCACTGGGGTGGTTGTGTAATAGAGCCAGTGCGGAGACCCAGAGGGCCATGGCAGGATGGGCAGCAAGTGAGGATAGACCCAGGATGCTGATCTGAATGGGCTCTGGTTAACTGTTGAGGGAGGTCTGTAGGGGTGTGTGCCTGGCTAGCTCAGGTGCAGGTAAGAGTCAATGGAGCCATAACCCAATCCCCGGGAGTTGGGTAAATGCAGGCTTGTGGTGAGAAACCTGCAAACTCATTTATTGCAGGAGAAACCATACATTTTATAGACTTTTATCCCAATCACAATGTGCCACGGGGGATCAGACCTCTAGTCCCCTATACAGATTCCCTTGGTAACACTAGGTAAACTTGGGGACAGTTGTTTACTTTCCTAAGAGACCAGAGTGATATGCTCCTCTCAAAAATTATTCCTGGTGGGCATGAATGTGTGCAGGTTTTCCTTACACACTTGAGACATTCACAGCTGCTAGCCAAAACTTAAAATTTCTCCCAACTTTGCCCCCATTTTTATTAATTTTGACAAGAGATTCCTTCAGGAGGACCTGATTAACCTGATCCCTCGTGAGTCTCTTGTTGAAAATGGACCACAAACATTTAAGAACTGCAAGAATTATAAGGAAGAGTATACAGATTAGTCCTAACACTATCAGATTTGTAGGATTCAGCATGTTTTTATCTTTCACCATATTTGTTGTATTGTAGTTGTATCAAATTGATTAACCCTGATTTTTGTCATGTTTGTGATTTTCTATTCAATGAGGTGTGTTACATTGAGAAATTTTTGTGACCATTCAGCCTTCAGTTGTTGCACAAGTAAATCTCTGGCATGTGTAAGGTTATGAACAGTAACATCTGTTATACAAACAGATGAAGGCTGAGTGATAATGGCACACCAAAAAACTTTTGTTGCCATTAAATAATCTATTTGCTGTTGTTGTATGTCTATTTGGGCTTGTAAATAGTGTATGCCATCAAAAGTAAGTGTGACTAATGATGTAAGGCCATAGAAAAAAATCAGAGGAAGTGTGTATAGTTTGTTGAAGGGCAGTAGCAGTGGATCCAGACTGGATCAAGGGAGCAGTGGAGACAGCTGTAGCAGCAGTGGAGGCAATCAAGGCAGCAGCTATGGCAGCAGAGATTCCAAAGTCTCCTTATTTGTGGATCCAATTGATGGTCGTGAGGAGAGTGATTCTGTTAACATGATAGGAAACATTAGATCCATGTCAGTAACCATGGTATACAGAAATGAGGGGGTATGAACCATGATATGAAGTGGAATGTTAATATCCAGATGGTGAGAAAGAGCACAGCTTAATTGTGCGCAGTTAATCATGCCACCTGTGAGGGTAGTCAAATTGAAGTTTGAAACTTGAGTAACATAAAATGGAGGATGTACAAACACTTTATCTTGCTGGTGTTAATGGCCTTTATCTCCATATACAGTGGCATTCAGGAATTTCAGAGGAGAAAGTTCTGTGCAAGTGTACTTGTTGCATAGGTTTTTTTATGTGAAAGGGGTTATTAACACTATCAGCCTTGAAGTGAAATACCCTGGCTGCAGATGAATCATTGAATGATAGATCAATGAAGACCACAGGAATGGCTGCATCATGACAAATCAGTGTTCCATTAATTCCAGTCAAGAAGGGTCCATGGCATAGAACACGAGGCAGAGGATAATTAAATGTGTTATGTATGGAACAATCTGGAAGGGTACATTGGGCATTGGGGGGGCTTCATTTTGTCATTGAGGGCATCTGGATAGAGATATGTCTCCTCAATGTTGTCTAGTGGTCCCTGAAAGTAAATGGGATTAGCCAATGTAGGACCACCAAGGCCTGATTTGTTGGCCTTTTGGTGACTTACATCACTCACCTTGCATCTTTCTAGGGGTTCTATGTCATTCAGGAGACAAAGGATGTTATTAGTCCAGCAATACTGGGGAAAGTTGCCTCTATTACATAGATAATTGAATTGGATGTGATCATCAGTATGAAGTGATGTATTTGTAAAAGTTGTGTTTATAAGCAAGAAATGTAGAGAAATCTTTATATCAATGCTGATGTTAATGGGCGCCTTTGTTGGGGCATTTGGCACAGTGGAAAACCTAGGAAGTGAAGGAGCCTGATTATGGACAATCTGAAGTATGGGGGGTTGATGAACAAGTGTCCAAAGGTGGGTGGGAGAACTTACCTGTGTGGTACTTACCTGAGAGTTAGCAGTTATAATAGCACACATGAGTAAGAATAGAGTGTCTGGCCTATGGTCCCCAGATGGTGACATCTCCATGGCTTGGGTGGCTAATGCCTTTATGCCACCCTGTGTTATCTTGTGGGCTCTTTGATGTGGGGGCTGTTGGTGTCATTTATTGTATGATAGGCTTAATCATTGGAATTTGACTAGTCTTGACTGACTTGAGATTTCTGGCTGATATCCAAATGGGGCTAGAAGTGGATTCTGGGAAAGCACAAGTGATAAGAGGGTGATAAGAGGGTGTGGTCCTTGCCATGTGCCTGAGAGTGGGTCTTTCCAGTATACCAGGGGTAAGGGGGTCAGAGAAGGAAAGGAGCCCCAATGTTTATATGTGGTGCTCACACCATTGCTATCAAATGTGAGAAAGTTAAATGTAAATAGAATGTGTGTGAGTGTGAGGTTAGGGTTCAGGCATGTGTGAATGTCCTTTTGTCTTTGCAGCGTTTCCTTTAATGTGTGAATGGTCCTTTCAATTATTCCTTGCACTTGTGGGTTATATGGAATGCCAGTTGTGTGGGAGATACCCCATGATGTTAAGAACTGCTGGAAGCTGGAAGAGATGGAGGCAGGCCAATTATCAGTTTTTATGGCCCAATGGACTCCCATTATTAACATAGCCATTTTTATAGTCTGTATTACATTTGAGGTTTTTTCTCCAGACTGTGCAATAGCAAAAGTGAGCTTGGAATAGGTGTCCACAATGACATGTTCATATTTTAATTTGCCAATGGAAGGAATATGGGTAACATCCATTTGCCAGAGCTTGTTAGGGAATAGGCCTCTAGGATTAACTCCTTGAGGTTGTAAGGGACCAAGTGGTGCCATGGGGCACAATGTTTAAATCTTGCACCATGTGTCTACATTATGCCAAAGTGAGTTCAGGAAATAAAACCTTCAAATTGCTAGCTGACATGTGAAACTTAGTATGTAGTATGTGTGTTTGCTCTAAGGCACTCAATGAAATGGAGTAAGAGGAGATAAGTTTGTCTATTTTGTCATTACCCTGATCAATGATCCCTGGCAGATTTGCGTGGAATCATACATGGGTAATATATCATGAAAACTGTCTGCTTTTAGTAAGTTCCATTAAGGTGTGGAGGTTGGGAGGCTCAGATTTGGTTTCCTTTGTTATTTCCACAATCCCACAGTGCTGGGGACTTGAACACAGGCCTCGAGCACACAAGATGCAGAAAAAGCATTCGATAAAATACAGCATCCCTTCATGCTCAAAACACTAGAAAAAATCGGGGTAGTGGGAACATTGCCTAACATTGTAAAGGCCATCTACGCTAAGCCCATGGCCAACGTCATTCCAAATGGTGAAAAACTGAAAGCATTCCTCCTAAAAACTGGAACAAGGCAGGGATGCCCTCTTTCACTACTTCTATTCGACATCGTTCTTGAGACTCTAGTCAGAGCAATTAGACAAACCAAAGAAATTAAAGGGATACGAATTGGAAAAGAAGAACTCAAACTATCCCTCTTCGCTGATAACATGATTATATATTTAGAGGAACCTGGAAATTACACCAGAAAACTCTTGGAACTCATTAATCAATTCAGTAAAGTAGCAGGTTAAAAGATCAATGCTCATAAATCCAATGCAGTTTTATACATAAGAGATGAATCTTCAGAAAGAGAAATTAGGAAAACTACCACATTTACAATAGCATTGAAAAATATAAAATATTTGGGAATCAATCTCACAAAAGAGGTGAAAGACCTCTACAATGAGAACTACAGAACACTAAAGAAAGAAATTAAAGAAAACCTTAGAAGATGGAAAGATCTCCCATGTTCTTGGATAGGCAGAATTAATATTGTCAAAATGGCCATACTACCAAAAGTGCTATACAGATTCATTGCAATTCCAATTAAAATCCCAATGGTGAACCTTACAGAAATAGAACAATCAATTATGAAATTCATCTGGAAGAATAAGAAACCCAGAATAGCTAAAACAATCCTCAGTAGAAAGAGCAAAGCAGGGGGTATCGCAATACCAGATCTTCAACTCTATTACAAAGCAATAGAAACAAAAATGGCATGGTATTGGTACCAAAATAGACAGGTAGATCAATGGTATAGAATAGAGGACATGGACACAAACCAAATAAATACAATTTTCTCATACTAGACAAAGGTGCCAAAAATATGCAATGGAGAAAAGATATCCTCTTCAACAAATGGTGCTGGGAAAACTGGAAAACCATATGCAACAGAATGAAATTAAACCCTTATGTCTCAGCCTGCACAAAACTCAACTGAAAATGGATCAAGTACCTCGGAATCAGACCAGAGACTCTGCATCTTATAGAAGAAAAAAGTAGGTCCAAACCTTCAACTTGTTGGCTTAGGATCAGACTTCCTTAACAGGACTCCCATAGCCCCAGAAATAAAAGCAAGAATCAATATCTAGGATAGATTCAAACTAAAAAGCTTTCTCTCAGCAAAGGAAACTATCAGTAAGTGAAGAGAGAGTCTACAGAGTGGGAGAATATCTTTGCCTCTCATATTTCAGATAGAGTGCTAATTTCCAGAATTTATAAAGAACTCAAAAAACTCTACACCGAGAATACAAATAATCCAATCAACAAATGGGCTAAGGAAATGAACAGACACTTCATAGAAGAAGATGTACAAGCGATCAAGAGATATATGAAAAAATGTTCAACACCTCTAGTAATAAGAGAAATGCAAGTCAAAACTACCCTAAGATTTCATCTCACCCCAATTAGAATAGCAATTATCAAGAATACAAGCAACAATAGGTGTTGGCGAGAATGTGGGGAAAAAGGTACGCTCATACATTGCTCTTGGGGTTGCAAATTAGTGCAGCCACTCTGGAAAGCAATATGGAGATTCCTCAGAAATCTTGGAATGGAACCACCATTTGACCCAGCTATCCCACTCCTTGGCCTATACCGAAAGGTCTTAAAATCAGCATTCAACAGAGATACAGCCACATCAATGTTCATAGCTGCTCAATTCACCATAGCCAGATTGTGGAACCAACCTAGATGCCTTTTAGTTCATGAGTGGATAAAGAAACTGTGGCATATATATACAATGGAATATTACTCTGCCATGAAGAATGATAAAATTATGGCATTTGCAGGCAAATGGATGAAATTGGAGGATATCATGCTATTTGAAATAAGCCAATCTCAAAAAACTAAAGGATGAATGATCTCACTGATAAGCAGATGAGGACATATAATGGGGGGTGAGAGGTGTTAGCATTAGGGTTAGGGTTATGTTTAGGGTTAGGGATAAAGAGGGTGGTAATAATGGAGGAAGGAAGGACTGTATAGAGGGAAAAGAGGGGTGGGGTGAAGGAAAAAAATAACAGAATGAATCAAACAACATTGCCCTATGTAAATTTAGGTTTTAATAAAATTTTTTTTTAAAAAAAGGTGTCGAGGACTTGATCAATTCATTTATTGGTTGGTCTGAACACAGAAAAGGGGAGTGTTTTTGCCATTTATACAGTGTATTTGCTATCAGAAAATATATTAATGGGGGTTTCTGGGCATAGAAGAAATACTTGAATTACAGCCCTCAATTTACCTAGTTGAATAAACCCTGTACGGTTTTCTAGATATGTGATGTCTGTTTCATTTACTGTTTTTATAAGTACCCCAAAATTTTGCTTATTCACATCGGTAAATGCACATGTGGTGTTGGGTATGGGTTGTGAGGAAGGGAAGGCAGTTTTTGGAGGAGAAATATCTAGGGATTGTAGCATCTGAAGCATCTTGTTAGGAGGAAGGTGATTATCTAATTGTCCTGGAAAGTCAGAGATTAAGGTTTGGAATTGAGTGTTGTTTTGCATGAGGTGGAAGATTTCAATTTGTATTAATGGAAGTACCAGAGTATCTGGCTCAGCATTGAAGACCTTATTACAATAATATCTTATCTTAAGTACTGTAAGAATAATACTTTCCAGTTTGCTGGTAATTTTGTGAAAGCGACTCCACACAAGATATACCCAGAACAGAGGGCCATCCTGCTGCCAAATGACACCAAGGGGTTCCCCTGTGGACAAGACAATCCCTAGCAGGGGATGGCTTTCATCATAACATTGTGTTTGGAGGTCAGCAAGAGAGTTATTGATGTGATTAACTGTTGGCAGGGCTTGTGGAGTTAGGATAATTTTTTTGAAGGGCAGTAGTCTTGCCTGAACAAGTCAAACAGGGGGTTGAGTCCTTTGGAGGGATGGGCAGAAAGGGTTTGAGCCAATTAACATGTCCACAAAAGTGTGGTAATTCATTTTTGGTATATTTAGGTTTTATAAGTATAGTTGGTCTGAGGGTCCTAATTTTCGATGAAATTTTATATCCTAAAATCTAAAAGGGTGGTTGGTGCTGAACCTTGTCAGTTGGCACATGTAACCCCAATGTAGTGATGTTGGCCTAAAGTTGCTTAAGACAAGTTAATAATGTGGCACTATCTCTGTGGGCAAGTAAGATATCATACATATAGTGCATTATTAAACATTGTTTAATGAGAACTGGTTGTTCGTGAAACAAAGTATTGACACATAGGAGGGCTGTTCATCATTCCTTGGGCAGTACTCTCCATTGGTACCTTTGTGCAGGGATCCCAGTATTAGGTTCCCAAACCATGAAGACAAAATATGGTTTGTCCTGTTGTTCAATAGGAATTGAGAAAAAACAATCTTTTATGTCTATAGTAATTATATGATAATTGTTTGCAATACTAGTGGGGTGGGAGAGTCCTGACTGAAAGAATCCCATCTTTTTCATGTGTTTATTAATAGGTCTAAGGTCTTGCAGGAGTCTATGTTTACCATTTCTTTTTGGGATGACAAAGACAGGAGTATTATGGGGGCTAGTGGAAGGCTCTATGTGCCCAAGTTTTAACTCTTTTTCCAACAGCATTTTTAGAATGGTAAGTTTAGGCTCTAGAATGGGCCACTGTTCTACCCATATGTCATCTCGGGTGTCCTACTGTATGGGAATGGGCTCGGTCCTTAGAAGGGATGGAACAGTGGCCTTTAGAATTGGGGAGGCTGTGTATCCGAAAGACATATTTTGTCATGTCATCACAAAAGGCCTTATCGTCTGTTGTCAAAAGAGTATCCATTATTCCTAATATATCTTGTCCCCATAAAGTGTTGGGAACATCAGTGATTAGGGGTCAAAAAGCACCCTTTTTGCCATTGAGGTCTTGCCAAATCACAGAGGAGGACACTTGACCAGTGGGTTGGAGACCACCCACTCCTTGAATGTTAGGACCAGCTATTATTTTCCATTGCATTTTTGAGGCAGTAGCAGAGTCAATGATGGTAATATCTGCTCCCATATCCACTAGACCCTTAATGGGAACTCCATCTAATTTGATGGCCATTTGAGGTTTTGTGTCCAGAATTGGCAATACACAGCACACCTGGTGACGTGCAGTGGTCCCTCTTACTTGCGGGGCTGAGTGTTGTCCCTTTTTAAGTTTAAATTGCTCCTTTTGCAATTCTTTGCCCAATGATATCCTTGTTTACATTTAGGGGAAGGAGTTTTTTGCTTTAAAGGCTTATTATCTCACAGACAATGTTTCACTACATGTCCTTTTTTATTACAATCCCAGCATATAGGCCCCAGCTTGTCATGGGAGAATTTTTGTCCATGCTGAAGGGTCAATTTATTGATTGAAGTTACTAGTGCAAGTATGGAGCCTGCCGCAGGAGTAACCTCCTTCGTAGCTGAAACCCATTTTGAGATTGACTCATTCCTGACAGGGGCTATGGCATTTTTTTATTTCAGTATTTGCCCCTTCCCAAGCCAATTGTTTTATCAAGGAATCCTGAGTGGGGTCAGATGGAACTCTCTTTACTACAGCCTCTGTAACCCATGACAAGAAGTCAGGAAACCATTCATTAGGGGATAGTATTAAACTTCTTTTTTTTTTTTTTTTTCAGGGCCAAGGACCGAACTCAGGGCCTTGTGTGTGCAAAGCAAGTGCTCTGCCACTGAGCTAAATCCTCGACCACTGTATTAAATTTCTAAATAGTTCTTCCCCTTTTGGCAGTGTAATGTGTTTTAAGGCCTTTATGGCCAAATATTTAACTTGATCAAAAAACATAATGTTTCCAATTTGCAACTGGGCTTGTGGATTAATATAATTCCCATTTCCAGTAAGCATGTCCAACGTTAAGGGGATATTATAAGCCAAATTATCACATGCTATTTGTTCTGCTTCCTCCTCATAGGAGGCTTTCATTGCAAGAATTGTGGGTGAGTTAAACAGGCCTTGAGGACAGTAAGCCAATCGAAAATATTTTGAAGATTAGCTGACCATTGGTTAAGTATTTCTTCAAACTAAGGGGAGTTGAGACCAGAATCCTGAGATGCCTTTCTAAGAAGGGCAAGGTCTGGAAGTGGGGTGGGGATCCAAGGCCTTTCATCCCCCTCCGGACCCAAATTGACGGGGTATGCTGCAAATGGATTCTTGGGAGGAAAAGAAGATTCTTTTAAAGTTTTCTGCTTGCAGGAGGGAACTCTGGAAAGAACTCTGGAGGGAGTGAGAGGGCAATTCACTCCAAGGGTACAAAGGGGAGGGGAGATGGCGGGAGGTCTTTATTACTTGATGGGAGGCCTTTGTTACTCCGGGGGTGGACTTTTTCAGTATCCAATTCTGTCTCCTCCTCCTCTGAGGTTACAACGCTTGAAGCAGAGGTTTGCAAAATCATGTTCTTGTCATCTAGAGAATCGTTGTGATTTTTAATGATATTTTCTGCTGAGAAGCCCTGTAGGCTGGAAATAATTGCTAGGAGAATCGGAATGAAAGTTGCTGGTGGGGAGTAGCCATCATAAACTTCTCTTTTCCTAGCTAGGAATAGAACCCTCATCCAAATTTGGGGTTCCCAAATGTTCTCTGGACTAATCCATGGTGCGATGATTATGAATTGGTCCCCAAAGCAGTTTAGATCTTTTGGTTTCACCTTAAGCATGTGCTGTGCTAGAAGGGCCTTTAAAGTGGTGAGCTGCAGAGCTCTCTGCATAGGGGGGAGTTTTCCCATTGTTATGGAGTGGATTCCAGTGAAAGGGTGGTGTTGAGTTGTGGATTAGTGTAAACAAATCTCTCCAGAACCAAGAGAATTACTGTGAGGCAACCTGCAATGAGTATACCTAAGCCTAAGATAGAACCCCAGCAGGAAGACAAAAGGAGCCTATCCTCAGAGATACAGAGAAGTGTGTTTAGGGTCCGAAATATTTTGGTGCTTCATGGGGGGACTTCTGTGAGTTGTTACATCACAGTCGTGTGTCCCACACAGTGTCTTCGGTAACAATCTCCACAGAGGGAGACCTGGTTCCAAATTCGGGGGCATCAATCCCTTATGTGAATTCGCCAGGAGAACCAAAGGGGAAGATGGGGCTGCTAGTGGGGAAGGGGCATGTAACTCAAGCAAGGGGTGGTGTGTGCCTTTTCTTGGGGATTAGGACAATTAGGAAAAACAGGGAAGAAAGGGGTGGAGAGGGTTCCTGTGCTTACCCTCACATGACTGTCAGCACACACAACACAAAGGGGCTCTTACCAAATCAGGAATCAGGGGGGATTCCCCAATCCTGAGAAGCCATGAGTAATGAGGCACCTTGGTGCCAAATGTAGGGGTGTGTGCCCAGTTAGCTCAGGTGCAGGTAAGAGTCAGTGGAGCCATAACCCAGTCCCCGGGAATTGGGTAAATGCAGGCTTGTGACAAGAAACCTGCAAACTCATTTATTGCAGGAGAAACCATACCTTTTATAGACTTTTAACCCAATCACATTGTGCCACTGGGGATCAGACCACCAGGCCCCTATACAGGTTCCCTTGGTAACACTAGGTAAATTTGGGGACTGTTGCTTACTTTTCTAAGTGACCAGAGTGAAATGCTCCTCTCTGTAGTATTCCTGATGGCCGTGAATGTGTGAAGGTTTTCCTTACACACTTGAAACATTCACAGCTGCTAGCCAAGACTTAGTATTTCTCCCAACAGAGGCCAGGCAGTAATGGCCAGATTGAGACATTGTACTGTCATAAGTGCAAAGGATGAGTTCATTAGGGAGCACTGAGCCATATCCCAGACCCTTTTACTATTTATTTTGAGAAAGGGTCCAGCTAAGTTGTTTAGGATCTTGTTAAGTTACTGAGGCTGTCTTTGAACTGCCAGTTCTCCAGCCTAAGTCTCTTAAGCCTCTGGAATTATAGAAATTTACCACTTTGCCCAACCTGAAGGAATTTTTAAAAACTGTATTTATTCCATGCTAACATGGATCTATATAAACTTATAGTTTAAAATATTTATATAATACTTTAATGTGAAATAAATGTATATGAATGGGAATATGCCATTTATATATACATAGATATTAAAAAATAGGAAATTTGTGTCCTAGTAATCAAATGTGACCCATAAAACTTGGACAAATATGGGCATTTGATTTTTATCTTTCCTTCCCCCGCCCCGTGTACTTATCATGGAAGAAAATCCCAAAACACAGAATTAGTGAATGGAGAAAACATGATTGCTTTTTACTATTGGAGGTACAGAGTTTACATTTTCCACAAGTACTGCATATTGGTATGCATGTGTTAACCATGAAGAAGATGATCACACAGAAGCAAGAACAGAAAAGATTTTTAGATCTATAAGAAAGGGAATGAAAGAGACAGTGGGCAAGAAGTACCCAAAGAGTTAAGAGTGGAAAGAAATTCTTAGGGTTTTTAGCAAAATGGTGATTACAGTTTATAATAAATACTTATACAATTCAAAATAACCAAAGATTTCTCAGGTCTCAAACATAAAAGTGATAATGTTAGAGAAGATGAAATTTGCCCTTATTTAATCACTTCACACTGTATAATTCTGTAGAATTATAATGCTGGGTCCCATATCCAAGTACAAATACTAGATTACAATTAAAAATTAAAATAAATAAAAATTAACATTTCAATGGTTTAACCACCTAGTTTTCAATTTTGAATGGCTTTCCTTGTTCATTATTATGTTTTCATTTCCCTTAGTATCTTGCCTTAAATATCTGCATGTTGTAAAGGATCATAAAATGATTTAGCCTCACACACATGATTTTATATGACTTTTACTATAATCTTGTGTCTGAAACGATTAAAATACATGCCTACTATTTCAAACACTTGAAATAAAGTACAAATAAGCCTTGTGTAGAAAATATTTCATCAGTAATTCAAAATCAAATTTTCTTTCCAAGTTTATGCTTGTGTCTCTGAACTGGAGAAATATATTTGCTTACTTGATGAAGATTAAAACTGGGACTGCTTTGGAGGCCTATTTTTCAGATGTGGGTCAACTTCTTTTTTAAGGAAAACATTAATGGAATGACTGTAAATCTATTTTAACTGTGACTAATTACCACCCTGATTCCAGATGACTGTGGAAAAAACAATTAGAATATGTTTACACTGATAATTGATAATTGAACTTGGCTCTCTTAAGATGTTTATTCTGATCATGATAATAACAGTTGTGTAAGATAGATACTTAGACTGGGGATTCAAAGACAGTTCCAAAATAAAAAAAATATATCCATATTAATCAGTGTTCAAACAATATGGAGATTTGTTGAGGCAGAAAAAGAGATAGTCATTATTTAAAGAACAATTAAATCTTCCAATTCTCATGTATAAGGAACTGCATAATTAATACATAAAGGTCAGCATGTCTACAGATGTCACTATAGGTCAGAAACAATTCCCTATTTGATACTTCATATTCTTTCACACATAACAGCTCTAGGAAATAGGTAATTTGACCGACCATAATTTATAGGCGAGCTGATCCTACTTAGCATCAAGATCACACTTGAACTCAATGGAAGATCATATATGCTTATTCAAACAATGTACCTTAGAGTGCATATTTCTCAATGTGTACTCAGTTAATGAACTAAAAATATGAGGTCTGGAACTAAACCTGAATATAGACAGCACTGAAATTATATACATATTTTTACACTTGCTCCATTGAGATTCATTTCTCGAGAGGGTTGGTCTTCCCTAATGTTATGCAATCCTCCCACTTGAAATCATGAAAAATTGTAGAGTTTTTTATATGTACCTGATGCTTAATGAAGATAAGAAAGATAAAAACCATGTAAGACATTCTCCCAGAAAATCTCAAGATGATACTAAAATTGAGAACTCTTCTCAAAAATGTATGGTAATTCTGAATATACAGGGAATTTAATATATAGTGGGAGCCCAACCATTGTTACATAATCCAGACACAATTTGTTAATAATAGGGGAATTTCCCCTGGAGGTATCAGAGAAACTTGAGAACTAAAATGGAAAAGGGTGTACTGGGGTAAATCCACATATTTTTCTGATAATAATTTAGGCTGATATTGATAAAGATGATACTGTTTGAAATAAAGATTTTTTTTCTTTCATTTTCTCGTAAGATATAAATTATGTGATTCCTTGCCCAAATGATGAAAAAGACCAACCAACAATGATTTTATTAGCAAAAGAAACACATTTTTCTCTGAAGGTGGCCTTGGGATCTCAGCCAGCATCCTTCTTCTGTTCTACATATTCAATATTCTTTCCAGCACAGGTTTAAACCCAATGACCTGAAATTTTTTCTCTTGGCCCTAACTCACCTGGGAATACTGATATTATGTGGTTAATATCTACAAATATCTCAGAATTTTGGGCAACCTGCAATAACATTTATTCATGAGGAACTAACATGCTACCCTGAACAAAGAAAGGGCATCAGTTTTTACTATGGTCTGTAAGTTTGTTCTCCCAAAACTTGTATTTTGAAACATTTATCCATGGTTGTGGTAAAAGGAGGTGTTGCCTGGAGATTATTAGGTCATGAGGCTTGAGCTACAGAAATGGAATTATTCTCCTTTGAATAAAAGAACCTGAACATTTTTCTGTGCAAACACAGTGAGACAGTGTACTCCCTTAGACTTATGAAGGTGATATAAAAATTATAGTGCACTTGTGGTTCATAAGTTACACTTATTTTTCACACTGTGAAGATAAAAGCTCCAGGAGATTCAATTTTTGTATTGAATAGGATCTACACATCTCTTCACAGATTTTCAAATTCTTCTCAACCATAAAAATGAATAGATTTATGGCATTTGTTCAAAATGAATGAACCTGGAGAACATCATGCTTAGTGAAACAAACCAGACTCAGAAAATCAAGGATCAAGTGTTTTCTCTTACATGTGAAAAATCAAAAAAAAAAAAAAAAAGAATGAGGAAATAATATTTCACAAAAGAAGAAAAAAAAGAAGAGCAGAGCAGAAACTCATGAGGAGAGGGAAAATTGAGGCATTGAGGAAAAAGACTATTCAAATTTTGTTATGTACATACATAAATATGTCAGAATGCATACTTTTAACATAATTATAATGTATTTATCTATATGTATACATATACCAGGGAGTGAACCCAGGGTTGATTAACCACTAAGACACATTCCCAGTCCTTTGTTATATTTTGTTATTAGACAAGGTCTCACTAAATTGCTCAGATCCTTGAAATGTTGCTGATGCTGACCTTAAACCTGTGATCCACTTTCCTCAGACTCGTGAACACCTGGTAATTCAAACATGCAGCACTCTTCCCAGATAAAGATAATTTTTAAAAAGCCATCTAAAAGAGAAAAGCCCTGAACCAAATGTAACCTTAGCTGAATATTACCACACCTTTAAAAATAATTAATGAAGGCTGGTGTTGTAGGTCTGTTGTAGAGAACTTGCCTAGTATGTATGAGGCACTGGGTTCCATCCTCAGTACCACAAAAAATTAATAAATAAAGTAAATATTTTGTGTCTGTCTACAGTTTAAAAAGTAGTTTTAAAAATATTTATTTGCTTCTCAAATTACTCCATGAAAAAAAAAAGAGGAAAGAAAATGCTTCAAAATTTATTTAATGAAGTTGATATTACATTGCTACCAAAAACAGGTAACATCAACAAAAGAAAACTACAGAGCAACATCCCTCAGAACATAGTTGCAAAATACTTGATAAAATATTAGCTAATTATAATTGAAAGCACATTAAGAATATTTTATTTCATAAGATTTTATTCCAGAGTACAAGGATGGTTCAACATGTGAAAATAAGTATATATAATTCACAGTATAAGAAGAACTAAGAACAAAATTTACTGGCTCATCTCAATAGATGCAGAATCACTCTTTTAAAAAATTTACTGCTGATTCATAATAAAAGTACTGAATACATTAGGCTTAATAAGAATGTACCTCAACATTGTAAAGACAAACCCAAAGGCAAACCATAATAAGACAATGGTGAATTCATTTTATCTAAATTAGGATCAAGAAAATAATATCTACTCTTTCCACTCCTATTTGAAACATCATTTGGAATAGTCATGTAGGAAAAAAAAAAATAGCTCACTGAGGAAGGAGGCCTCTTCAATAAGTTTCTCGCCAAGTTGCCCAAATCCCATTAGAAATGAATTTCATCCATCTTCGTTATCCTTTAATGCATGTTTCTTTCTCCCACCATAATTTACTCTCTTTCATTCACCATAGCAAATATTGTACTGGGGATTACAGATCATGTGAGCCATCACCTCATCCCTTTGCCTATTTATAATTACAGACTCTGGCTAATTTTCTTAGGCTTTCCCTAATTTACAAAAACTGGCTTTGCCCTTGAGAACCAGCTTCCTCTGCCTCCTCCATAATTCAGAAAATAGGCAAGATACAGCACCTTCACTGGGCTGTGCATTTTGCTAAGATATCTACTGGTTAGGATGTTTCAAAGGAAAAGGCCATGGGAAATAAAAAGAGGGAGAAATTAATGAGTAGATTGTGATTATAATGGCTTGGGTTTGAGGTGTGACTGATCCCAAAATTTACTTTTATACTAATGTCCTGAGCATATAATGTTTCTCATAAGTGCCTGCCTCTACTCCTGGCCCAGGCCAGCATGGATTCCTTGGATAATTTTATGCTCAGTGTTCAGTTACAACAATACTCCTTCCTAAATAGAGATAAAATCTTTCTCTCATAATACCCAACAGAAGTGTGGTTCTTGACAGGCAACTAAGGATACTTGCAGGATTGTTCTCAAAATTGCAAATAAATATTTATTAGAAAATGTTGGGTTGTGCCTTGGGATGGTTTTCCTGAAAATAATTTCACATAGTCTGACCAAAAGAGGATCCAGTTACCTACCATAGAGAGCCACTGCAGATAATATCAACACTCCAAATTCTCAGTATTTTTTTCTCTCTTATATCAAGTGAATAAAATACAGTTGGAAAAGTACCTGTTATAAGTGGAATTTTACTCCAAACATGGTTATTAACATGGAGCTGCCATGACAGTGAGTAGAGCTTTCCTAGTGACCTGGATTTCCTGAGATGAGGCAACTCTTAGGAACTGAGAGTTTACATCATTCTCATGAGCATGCTGATGCATTATTTAATGATCAAGTTCTCAAAGAAAAAAATGCTCACCAGGTTTAATGTCAGGTTGTAGCTTTCTGGGGCACATATAGAATCTCTCTGAAAATAAAGTGGAGATCTACAGCAGGGCATTTTCCATGTCAACTCAAAGTCAGTTGGAAAATCAAGAGGTGAAGACAAAGGAGAGTTGCCATTGGTCCTGCATTTTCTCTGTCTGTTGTGCTTTGCATTGGGATGAATGTTAGTTATTAAAGGATTGTGCTAATCAGGACTGAATACAAACCTTAACTTTTGCTAGTATCATTTGGGAGACACAGGGCTATTTATTTTTCATTTATTTATTTTGATTCATTGAAAACAAATGGGGTACAACTTGTTTCTTTGGTTGTACATGAAGTAGAGTCATACCATTTGTGCAATCCTACATGTACATAGGGTAATGATATTTGCCTCATTCTGTTATTTTTCTTCCCTTCACCCCTCCATGACTTTTTTTCCTCCATACAATCCATCCTTCCTCCATTATTGCCTCCCTTCCATCCCCCATTTTGTATCATCATCCACTTATCAGAGAGATCATTTGGCCTTTGGTTTTTTGGTATTGGCTTATCTCACTTAGAATGATATTCTCCAGCTTAGTCCATTTGCCTACAAATGCCATAATTTTATTCTTCTTTATGACTGAATAATATTTCATTGTGTATATATAATACAGTTTCTTTATCCATTCATCAATTGAAGGGCATCCAGGTTGGTTCCACAATCCAGATATAATGAATTCAGCAACTATGAACATTGATGTAGCTGCATCTCTATAGTATGCTGATTTTGAGTCATTTGGGGATAGACC
Organism: Sciurus vulgaris; assembly: GCF_902686455.1. Taxonomy (NCBI): domain Eukaryota; kingdom Metazoa; phylum Chordata; class Mammalia; order Rodentia; family Sciuridae; genus Sciurus; species Sciurus vulgaris. The sequence continues at coordinate 2,328,979 of NW_027632409.1, forward strand.
ACGGAGCAGGATAGCAGGATCAAATGGGGGTTCCATTCCAAGTTTTCTAAGGAATCTCCACACTGCTTTCCAGAGTGACTGCATTAATTTACATCCTCCCCCAGCAATGTATGAGTGTACCTTTTTCCAGACATCCTTCCCAACACCTATTGTTGCTTGTATTCTTGATAATCACCCCTCTAATTGGGGTGAGATGAAATCCTAGGGTAGTTTTGATTTGCATTTCTCTTATTACTAGAGATGTTGAACACTTTTTTATATATCTGTTGTTTTCTTGTAGATTTTCTGTGAAGTGTCTGCTCATTTCTTTAGCCCATTTGTTGATTTGGTTATTTGTATTCTAGGTATAAATTTTTTTGACTTATTTATAGATTCTGGAAATTAGTGCTCTATTTTAATTATGTGTGCCAAAGATTTTCTTCCACTCTGTATGCTCTCCCTTCAAATTGCTGATAGGTTCCTTTGCTGAGAAACAGCTTCTTATTTTGAATCTATCCCAATTATTGATGTCTGATTTTATTTCTTGTGCTTTGAGGTCATGTTAAGGAAGTCTAATCATAAGCCAATATGATGAAGTTTGGACCTACTTTTTCTCTTATAATGTGCAGGGTCTCTGGTTTGATTCCAAAGTCTCTGATCCTATTTTTATTGCTGGGTAAGATATAGGGTTTAGTTTTACTTTCCTGTATATATATTTTCAGTTTTCCCAGCAACATTTGGTGAAGAGGCTATCTTTTCTCTATTGTATGTTTTTGGCAAATTTGTATAATATGAGAAAAATGTATTTATTTGGGTTAGTCTCTGTGTCCTCTATTTTGTACCATTGATCCACCTGTCTATTTTGTTGCCAATACTATGCCATTTTGGTTACTGTTGCTCTGTATGTTAGTTGAATTTCTGGTGTTGTGATACCCCCTGGTTAACTCTTCCTGGTATGAATCACTTTAGCTATTCTGGGTGTCTTATTCTTCCAAATGAACTTCATGATTGCTTGCTCTATTTCTATGAGGTATGTCATTGGAATTTTAACTGGAATAATCTTGAATTTGTATAGCACTTTTGGAAGTATGGCAATTTGACAATATTAATTCTGCTGACCCAAGAACATGGGAGATCTTTCTATCTTCTAAGGTTTTCTTTAATTTCTTTCTTTAGCATTCTGTAGTTCTCATTGTAGAGGTCTTTCACCTCTTTTGTTAGATTGATTCCCAAATTTTTTTTGAGGCAATTGTGAATGGGGTAGTTTTCCTAAATTATCTTTCAGAGGATTCACCACTTATGAATAAAAATGCATTACATTTATGAACATTGATTTTTATCCTGTTTACTGAATTCATTTATGAGTTCTATAAGTCCTCTGGTGGACTTTTTGACTCCTCTAAATATAGAATCATGTCATTCACAAATAGGTATAGTTTGAGTTCTTCATTTCCTATTCATATCCCTTTAATTGCTTTGGTCCAATTGCTCTGACTAGAGTTTCAAGGATGATGCTGAATAGAAGTGGTGAAAGAGGGCATCCCTACCTTGTTCCAGTTTTCAGGGTGAATGCTTTCAGTTTTTCTTCATTTAGAATGATATTGGCCATGGGCTTAGTATTGACTATGTTGAGGAATTCTCCCACTATCCCTATTTTTTCTAGTGTTTTGAGCATGAAGTGGTGCTGTATTTTATCAAATGCTTTTTCTGCATCTATTAAAATAATCATTTGATTCTTAACTTTAAGTCTGTTGATATGGTGAATTATATTTCTTGATTTCCAGATGTTGAACCAACCTTGCATCCCTGGGATAAAACCCACATGATCATGGTGCACTATCTTTCAATATATTTTTGTATGCAATTTGCTAAAATTTTGTTAGAAATTTTTGCATCCATTTTCATTGGGGATATTGACTGAAATTTTATTTCCTTGATATGTCTCTGGTTTTGGTGTCAGGGTGATATTATCTTCATAGAATGAGTTTGGAAGGGTTCCCTCCTCTTCTATTTCATGGAACACTTTTAGAAGTATTGGAATAAACTCTTCTTTGAAGGTTTTGTAGAATACAGCCGAGGATCCATGTGGTCCTGGACTTTTTGTTGTTGGTTGACTTTTGATGAATTCTTCTATTTCATTGCTTGTAATTTGTATTTTTAAATTGTGTATTTCCTCCTGATTCAATTTGGGTGCATGATAGGTCTCTAGAAACCTGTTGATGTTTTCAAGATTTTCTGTTTTTTTTGAGTATAGATTTTCCAAATAACCTCTAAATATGTGTTGTATTTCAATTGTGTCTGATGTGATCATTTATTTTTCATCCTGAATCTTAGTAATTTGAGTTTTCTCTCTCCTTCTCTTTGTTAGAGTGGTAAGGGTTTATCAATTTTATTTATTTTTTCAAAGATTAGACTTTTTATTTTGTCAGTTTTTTGATTGCTTCTTTTGTTTCAATTTCATTGATTTCAGCTCTGATTTTAAATATTTCCTGTCTTCTACTAATTTTGGTGTTGATCTTTTCTTTTTCTAGGGCTTTGATCTATAGTGGTAGGTCATTTATCTGTTGACTTTTTCTTCTTTTATTGAATGCACTCCATGAAATGAATTTTTCTCTTAGTATTGCTTTTATAGTGTCCCAGAGATTTTGATGTTATATCTTTATTCTCAGAATTTTTTTACCACTAAGAAATTTTTTAATTTCCCCCGATGTCTTCTGTTATGCATGCATTATTCAATAGTGTATTATTTAATCTCCAAGTGTTTGAGTAGGTTCTGTTATTTTTATTTTGTCATTGATTTCTAATTTTATTCCATTATGATCTGAGAGAATACAAGGTAGTAGCTCTGTCTTTTTGTATTTGCTAAGAGTAGCTTTATGGCATAATATATGGTCTATTTTAGAGAAAGATCCATGTGCTGCTGAGAAGAAAGTGTATTCACTCTTTGATGGATGGAATATTCTACATATGTCTCTTAAGTCTAAATTATCGATTGTGTCCTTCAGATCTATGGTTTGTTTGTTCATTTTTGTTTGGAAGATCTGTCAGTGGTGAGAAAGTTGTGATAAAGTTACCTAGTATTATTTTATTGTGGTCTATTTGGTTCCTGCAATTGAGAAGGATTTGTTTGACATACGTGGATGAGGCATTATTTTATGCATATTTATGATTGTTATGTCTTGCTGATTATGCTTCCCTTAAGCCGCATAAAATGTCCTTCTTTATCCCTTATGACTAATTTTGACTTGAAGTCCACTTTATTTGTTATAAGGATGGATACCCTCACTTTTTTTCTAAGGATGTTTTATTCCTTCCTTTCACCTTTAGTCTGTGGGTATCTTTTTCTATGAGATGAGTCTCTTGAAGTCAGCTTATTGTTGGGTCTTTCTTTATAATTCAATCTGCCAGTCTATGTTTTATGATTGATGAGTTCAGCCAATTAACATTTAGGGTTATTATTAAGATATAATTTGTATTCCTGGTCATTATGGCTTATTTTTGGTTTTTAACTTGACTTGGTTTCTCCTTTATTTGTGTATTCATTTAGAATAGTCCCTCCCTTTGCTTACTTACATTGTTGTTTTTTATTTGTTCCTCATGGAATATTGGGCTGAGAATGTTCTGTAGTGTCAGCTTTCTATTGGTAAATTCTTTTTCTCTTTTTTATAATGGAAGGATTTTGTCTTGAAATCTGAAGGTAAGTTCTTCTGGGTATAAGATTCTTTGTTGGCATCCATTTTCTTTCAGAGGTTGGAAATGCTGTTTCAGGCCCTTCTAGCTTTTAGGGTCTGAGTTGAGAAATGTGTTGATATCTGTATTGGATTCCCGCTGAATGTAATTTGATTTTTTTTTCTCTTGAAGGCTTTAAAATTCTATCTTTATTTTGTATGTTAAGTATTTTCATCATAACATGCCTTGGTATGGGTCTGTTGTAATTTTACACATTTGGGGTCCCATATACCTCTTATATTTGATTTTACATTTCATTCTTCAGAGTTGGAAAATTTTCTGATATTTAATTGAATAGGGTGTACATTCCTTTGGTTTGTTTCTCTGTGCCTTCCTCAATCCCAATAATTCTTAGTTTGGGCTTTTCATAATATCCCATAATTCTTGGAGATTCTGTTCATGATTTCCTACCATCTTCTCTGTTTGATGAACTTTGTTTTCAAGATTAAATATTTTGTCTTCATTGTCTAAAGTTCTGTATTCCAGGTGTTCTATCCTATTTTTTATGCTTTCTATGGAGTTTTTAATTTGGTTCATTGTTTTCTTTATTTCAAGAATTTCTGTTTGCTTGTTTTTACAGAATCTCTATTTCTTTATTGAAATGATCCTTTGCTTCCTGCATTTGCTTTTTTAACTGTTGATTAGTGTGATCATTCAATGCCTGCATTTGCTCTCTTATTGCATTGTTTGCTTCTCTGATTATTTTAATTATGTACATTCTGAATTCCCTTTCAGACATTTTTTTGTGCCATGCTGTCATTGGATTTGGTCAATGTAGCATCTAGGTTTGTTTGGGACAATTTCTTCCCTTGTTTTCTCATATTGCTCATGTATCTTCCCCTCTAGGAGTGTAAATCTTAGGTATTGCAGTTTCCCCTCTATAAACTCATAGTATTCCTGCAGATTTCCAATAACTCACCTCCTAGTCTTCAGTAGCCTGAAGTGTTGGAGGAACTTGATAATTCAGTGACCCAAAAGGATGCTGCCCCTGTCGGGATGGTGACCTCCAGTTGGAGTATACTCCCTGCTTGTTGGCAGAGGTGCCTCCAAGTGTTGACAGATGGTCAACTTCAGGGACTCTAGACTGTGGCATGGGGTCTGGCTGATCTAGGCCTGAGTCTCTGGGCCTACCTCCCTGGTATGGAAGTCTCACCCAATGGCTCTACACTGAGCCTGACTCTAGTCCTCCACAGGGGGATATTTAAAACTTGGTTTTCCTATATCATGGGAGGTTCAGTCTCCATACTGGCTAACCATTTTTATAGACTTTTAATTTTGATGGATGTTCTTAAGAGATGCTGTATAGAGTGGTTAGGATTATGGGATTTATTTGGTTGTGCCTTGCATGGTGAGGAATGACACAATAACCCCTATTTAAAGAACTGACTTTGAAAGAATGACATCTGCTATATTAGGTGTGTGACATGTTTCTGGTGGATATAAGCAATTACAAGTAAAAAATGTATTTTAAATTTTGGAAAAACTTTAGTATTTGCTTTTCCTGCTTGGTAAGTTCTGTCACACATTTAATTTTCTTTAAAATTTCTGTTTCTAAAATTCAGGTTTGCCCATATTGGGACCTCTTTTTGTTTATTAGCAGATATGCTTTTGTTTACATTTTTTATGTAGTGGTGCATTCTTTATTTTGAGAGCCATCATTTAGTTCATTATTTTGAAATTTGTACTTGTTTAAATTTAAGTATTTGAAGTAGGAGCTCTGGTGTAAGGAAAGCATTTCCTCATATATCATGTACCAGAAAAGCAAAATCAGCAGATGTGTTATCAACTGTCTTTTGCAAGAAAAAGGAAAGAGCCAGAAATTTGCAAGGACATTGATGTGTTTTGCCTGATGAACTATTGTCAGTAATTATCATTGCTTATGGAAGTGTCTAATGATTATTCTTGTATTTGATATTATTTTTATGCTGAAGAAATGTCCTGGAATACTTTTGGAGACCATTAACAATGACAATTTCTATTAGTGTCTCATCACTGAAGTTGGTTTTCATCTCCCTCACTCTTCTGCATTGATTGCTCCAAAATGTTCTTTACTCTTACCTTTTTGAATATTCAACTTTGAACCAGTGTACTCTTCCTCTCTTTCAGCATGATGCATGTTCAAATATGGTATTATGCCATTGTAAAATGTGCTCTTCCTGTCATCACTAGGCACTTGTTTCATCCATCAATTTCACTTTTTTGGACCATCTTCATGCCACTGGCCTGGATTCTGCATCCTCCAGGGTCTGGTAAAAGGACGTTTTGCATTGTACCAGGGTCTTTTTCCAGAAAGCAGTAGTCTTTTCAAGATAATGAACCTTTATGTGAAGACAGATTGGGCTAGATATTTCTGCATCTAAGGAGGAGTTGAAGGGGGAAACTTTGAGTCTCATACCAAGAGAATTTCTGAGTGGAGCCTAGTTTATGGTAGCAGCCAATGTAGTGGGGCCTGGAAGGTGGTGTGAGGAGAGAACAGTTATCCTTGCTTTCTTACAAATTCTTGACCTCTATCTAAATGCTGAGTGATTGATTCAATCATCTATACATTAGGGATCACAGGAGTCACCCCCCGCAACTTGGAACTCAAACTTTCCAAGTTTCAGTTGTCTCCTGTTTGGGCATTCCAGGAAAGGTGTGTCGACCCATCAAAGTTAGGATGATGTTTCCAATTCAATCATCACCTATCCCCCCAAGCTGCACTACATGGTCCCCCCTCCCCAAGCTCTCAACAGCCTTTATTCCGTGTGACTAGGAATGAAGGACCCTAGTGTCCTAGTTTTTTGCCTGGGCAAAATCCCGGGTGAGCCTAGATCTGGAGGAGTGGATTCGGATGGCAATGCCTTTCACTGTGATAAGCTGGGTAACTCATGTGTCTTCCCTCACCACTCTATCAATTCCCTGTCCACTAGAACTGGTAGGTGCTAATTCCCTGCAAAGGATCTGGGAGGCCAGACAGTCATGAAACGTGATGCAGCCAAATAAGGACAGTGCCAATTAGTTGTCCTGGATGATATTTTGGTCTGTCAGCCTCCAGGGAAATCCCTTAACCTGGAAGTATCTGAATTAATCAAAGGCCTGTGGGGCCACACACCAACACACCCTGGGCCTGTGCTACTGGGCACCCATGATAGGATAGCATGTCTTGAAAACAGTTGGCCCCTGGGGCTTGATCTCTTTTCTTCCCTCTTACCATCACAGGTGTACAGGCTTTTGTGTTGAATCATGATCTGAAGTGGCCAGAACCAAAAGCATCTCTGGTTGCCATGGGAACTTTGATGACATCCTACTCTTATGCAGTCTTTCTGTGACATTAGGCCATATCTCCAGATCATCTGGGATGTTAGGGAAGCCACTCATAGAAACCCATATTGCCCAAGGCCCAGAAACACTGCCTGAGGAGAGAAAATATGCATTCTCCTACCAGAGTCTGGAAACTCCACTCCATTCAACTCAGCATGCTGGATGTCAGCCATGTAATGTGCAAAGCTGCTCTCCCCACCCTTTCCGTTGCAGCCATTTTCCTGCCTCCCAACTACTGTCAGTCTGTGAGCTTCTTAGCTAGCTATTGGTTCATCAGTCAGCTTGCAAGTATCCTTCTCTGTTATTGGTCCCCTGTTAGCCCAATGGAATTCTTAAAGATAGCTTCACCACCATTTTTCTCATGCCTTTCTCTCCCCCTGACTCACTTTCTTTCTCCTACTCACTTTTCTGCTCTCTCTAGTTTGTGCCCTTTCTCTTTCCCTTTCTTTTCCTCTTATTTTCTCTCTTACCTTGCAGGGAGACACTCTGTTTGCTTAATAAACTCCCTTATGTGATTTCCCACGTCCAGTGTGGTTTTCGTGGGATTCTTTACAAACCACCTCAACTTTGAATGTTGTAGCTCTCAAGTCTCTTTCTCTATTATCGCAGGAGCACAGGTAACAAAATTAGGCATTTCTTTGAGATGTATCAAAACCAGGGTAAAAGGATTTTCAATGGAAGAGAATGAAAGAGAGCTTAAAGGGTATGAATTTCTGCAACTAATCAAACTATAATGAATCTTGAGAAAAATTGCTGCAAACATAACTACTGGAAGTTTGAAAATCAGATACTTTTTTCTGCCAACAAATATTGCTTCTGGGATCACAGACCCAGTAAAACATCACATCTTCACTTTGCCTAATTATATTTACAGACAAGGTCTGGCTAAGTGACTTAGACTTTCTCTAGTTTAGGAAAATTGGCTTAGCCCTTGAGAACCACATTCCCCAGCCTCCTATATATGTGAGATAACAAGAAAACTCCAGCAACTGCACTATGTTGTGTATTATGCCCAGATTTCTTCAGGATAGAATGTTCCACAGAAAAAGACCAGGGAATAAAAAGAGCGAGAAAGAAATGTGTAGATTGTGATTATAATGGTTTGTGGTTCAGTTGTGGAAGATCCCTCAATTAACTATTATAATAATGACCTGAACATATAATTTTTCCCACATGTGCCTGCCTCTCCTTGTGCCACAGCCTACCATTGGTCACTGTGATAATTTTCTGCTCAGTTGTCAACTACAACCATTTTCCCCTTAAAATGGGATAAATCTCTCTCACATGATACCCCCTAGAACTCTGGGTTCCTGACATGCAATCAAGGATTCTTGCAGGATTGTTCTCAAAGTGAATCCAAAAATTTATTAGAAATTGTTGGGCTTTGCCTTGGGATGGTTGTCCTGCAGAATATTTTACAAAGTCAGACTGGGACATAATCCAGTCCTACCATACCATAGAGGGCCTCTGCAGATAATGTCATCCTTCCAATTTCTCAACATAAAACATGATTGGGAAAGTACCTGTTTTAAGTGGAAGCTCATTTTAAAGAGAGATTTCAGCATGTGCTTCCAAAATGACCTGGATTTCCTAAGAGTAGGTATTCCTGTAGATGCGAAAACTCTCCGGAACTGATAGGTTATATAATTCTCATAAACATGTTGATTCAGGTATTTAATCAGTAAGTTCTCGAAGAATAAAATGCCCATCAGGGTTTAAAGGCATTCAATTCCGAATGCCAACTGCAGCAGTCTTTGTGAAGTTGTAGCCTTCTAGGGCACATACCCTGTCTTTCTGCAAATGAAGTGGACCTCTCCTATGAGAGTATTTCATGTAAGCCTCAATGTCAACTGAAAAACTGAGAGATGAATACACAAGGGAGCTTCCCTTTGTCCTGCATTTTTTCTGTCTGTTTTGCTTTCCATTGGGATAGATATTATTTTATTAAATAATTGTATAAATTGTGACAATATATATTTTAGCTTCTGCTGACATTATTCAGGAGGCACATGAAGTATATAAACCTGGTTTCACTGTATCATGTGAGGTCCAGTCTCCATACTGATGAACAATTTTTGAAGACTTTAAAATTTTGATGAATGTTCTTAACAAATGCTGTGTAGAATTGGGTGGAGGATGTGGTGTTCTCATCATTACCATGGTTCTGGAAATTATTTGGTTGTGCTTTGTAGGGTGAGAAATGACACAAGAACCCCTATTTAAAGAACAGAATTTGAAGAGTGAAATCAGAGATATTAGGTATTTGATATGTTTCTGGTGGATACAAGCAATTACAAGAACAAAAATTAACTGAATTTTGGAAACACTTTTTAGCTCCCTTTCCTACTCAGTAAGTCCTATTGCAACTTTATTCTTTCAGATTTTCTCTTCTGGAAAATTAGGTTTTGCCAATATTGTTTTGTCATTTTTTTTTTTTTATTTTAACAGAGATTTTCTGTTCACATTTCTGATGCTGTTGTGCACTCTTTAAGAGTCATCATTCAGTGCTGCAATTCCAAATTTGTATTTGTTTAAATTTAAGTGCATGGGTGTAGGTGATCTGCTGTAAGAAAAGTCTTTCCTCATAAGTCATTTCCAAGAAAAGCAAAATCAGCATATGTGTAATCAACTCTCTCTTGCAAGAAACAGGATAGAGCCAGGAATTTGTAAGGGCATTAATATGTTTTGTCACTTGAAAAACTCTCAGTAATTATCATTGCTTACAGAATGATCTTGTGATTACTTGTTTGCTGTATTTGAATAGTATTTTGACACTGAAGAATTGTCCTGGAATTTTGGGAAGAAAATTAAAAATGACAATTTTTTAGTGCCTCTTCACTGCGAAATTGGTTTTTATCTCCCACATTCTTCTGCATTGAGGGCTCCAAAAATGTATTTTACTCTTCCATTTTAGAACATTCAGTTTTGAACTTGTGTATCATTCCTCCCTTTCAGCATGATGCATGTTCAACAATGGTATTATATCATTTTAAACTTAGCTCCTCATACCTATATAAGACACTTGTTTCATCCATAAATTTCACTTTTTTTGAGCATTGTTGTGCCTGTGTCTGTTACACTTGCCTCACATTTGTACCCTTGAAGGCCTGGTAAAAGTACACTTGGTTATGTCATAATGGTCTCATGCCGAACAGCAGTAGTCATGTAAAGAAGATAAACCTGTATGTGAAGATATATTGGTCAGATATTTCTGGATCTAAAGGTTAAAGGAAGGAACCCTTGTAAAATCATACCAAGAAAATTTGTGAGTGCAGCCTAGGCATAATGCAGCAGCATAGAAGGTGGGGCCTGGCAGGTGGAGTGAGCAGACAACAACTCTCCTTTTTTGATAGCTTATTCCTGGCTTCCATCCCAGATGCAGAGTGATTGCTTCAATACTCTCCTCATTAGTGATAACGATGCACCCAAATCCACTTAGAAGTCCAAATTTCCAGGTTCCAGCTCTCTCCTGTTTGATTATTCCAGGAAAGGTTGGAGTTTCCCACCAGAGTTTGTGTGATGTTTACCAATTCAATTATCCTCTAACCCAATGAGCTGCACTGCATGTTCTCCAGTCCTGAGTTATCAACTCTCATCATTCCTTTGATTGATAGGGCCATAGGTCAATTTTTGCCTGTGAAAAATCCCAGGTGAGCCTAGAACTAGAGGAGTGGGTTCAGAGGGCAATACCACTGGGATGGTGTAAAACTGTGTGACCCATTAGCTCTCCCCAACCCTTCTGTCACTCCCCTGTCCATTAGATCTCATGGGGGTTAATTGCCTGTAGCAAAATCTGGGAGGATGTGCAGTCATGAAGCCTGGTGTAATCAAAAATGAGGACAGTGCCACCAAGCAGGACTGGAGGATACTTCAGACTGTCAGGCATTAGGGAGAACCCCTGCCCTGGATGGACCTGGATAGATCACAAATTGTGGGGCTCTACCCCCAAACACAACCTGGCTCCTCTGACCCTGGGCACAGATATAGTATTTCTGGAAATAAGCAGCCCCAGGGACTCACTCCCTTCACCTTCCATCTTGCCATCACAGTTGAGTAGGTACTTTTCTTGAATCTCCTCTGAAGTAGGCGGGAACTGACATGTCTCTGATTGCCATAGAAACTGTGAATTCATTGTGTTGTCATTCTGCCTTTCTGTGACATCATTGGTATCTGAAGAGCATACAGGAAGTAAGTTAACCCCCTCATGAAAACCCATGTTTCCCAAAGCCCAGAAACACCCACTGGGGAGAGAAAAAATTACATTCTCCTAACAGAGCATGAAAGCTCCATGGCCTTCAGACTTAACATGCTGGATGCAGGTGCCTTTCACTTTGAATACTGTAGCTCTTGAGTATATTGCTGTATTGTCTCAGAAACACTGGTAACCAATTAAGCATTTCTTTGAGAATGATCAAAACAAGGGTAGAATAATTTTGCATGGAAGTGAATTAATGAGTGTTCAATGGATATGATTTTCTACAACTAATCATACTGTAATGAATCTTGAGAAGAATTGCTGCAACTCTTACTACAGGAAGTTTGAAAATTGGATGAGGTTTTCCTTTTTTTTCTGCCAGCAAATATTTGGACTGTGATTACAGACCCCATGAGCCATTAACTCTTTCCTTTGCCTATTTATATTTACAAACAGAAAATGTCTAAGTTTCTTAGGCATTCCCTAATTTAGGGAAACTGGCTTTGCCCTTGAAAACTACCTTTCACAGCCGCCCCCATACCTGAGAATACTGGAAAGATTCAGCAACTCCACTGGGCTGTGCATTTTGCCCTGATTTCTGCTGATTAAAATGTTTCAAAGAAAAAGGCCAGTGGTAATAGGAACAGTGAGAAAGGAATGAATAGACTGTGGTAATAACAGCTTAGGTACAGAAGTAAATGACCCCAATAATGACTCTTATAATAAAGACCTGAGTATATAATGTTTCCCACATATGCCTGCCTCTCCTCTTGCCCCAGGCCAGCATGGATCACTGGAAAAATTGTCTGTGCAGTGCTCAGTTACAAACTTATTCCTCCCTAACTAGGAATGAACTTTCTCACATGATACCCACCAGGATTGTGGGTCTTCACATGCAACCAATGTTTCTTGTGGGGTTTATTTCAACAGTGTACTTTAAAATACATTAGAAATTGTTTGGTTTTGCCTTGGGATGGTTTCCTGCAACTCATTTCACAGAGTCACACTGGAACAGGATCCAGTCACCCTTCATACAGAGCATCTGCGGGTACCCTCAACCCTCCAATTTCTCAACATTTTCTCTTCTGTTCAATCAAGAAAATAGATCATGGTTACAAAGAACAAGTTTGAAGTGAAAGCTCATTCCAAACAGATTTTTCAACATGGAACTGCGGTGGCAAAGAGCATTGCTTCCCCAGTGACCTGGAGTTCCTAAGAGAAGGTATTCCTGTAAACGAGACAACTCACAGGAAATGATAGGTTATATCAATCTCATGAACATGCTGATGCAGGTATTTAATCAGCAAGTTCCTGAAGAAGGGGAAGTTCACCAGTTTTTAATGGCATGAAATTCAAAATGTCAACTGTGGTAGTTTTGTCCAGGAAGAAGCCAACTTTGACTCACAGGAAGCCCTCCCTGTACATGAGATAAACTTCTACAGCTGGGTGATATCTAAGTCAACCTCAATGTCAGCTGAAATACTGAGAGAAGAAAAAAGAGAGCTGCCAAAAGCCTTCAATTTTCTCAATCTGCTGTACTTTCCATTGGGATAGGAATAATATTATTATAGAATTTTATGATTTGGGGCTGAATACATATCATATCTCCTGCTGATGTCATTCAGGAGGCACATGGGTCTTTAAAAACTAGATTTTCCTGTATTATTTGAGGTACAGTCACAATACTAAAAAAGACATTTTTATAGAAATTGATAATTTTGATGGATGTTCTTTAGAGCTGCCCTGTAGAACCGGATGTAGGATGTGGCGTTCTCTTCTTTGCCTTGATTAAGTGATATATTTGATTGTGCTTTCTAGGTTAAGGAATGACACAAGAAAACCCATTTGAAAGAACTGACATTGAAAGAATGAAATCAGAGACATTAGGTAAGTGGCATGTTTGTGTTGTATATAAGCAATTAGAGGGAAAAATATTTTGAATTTTAGAAATGCTTTAGTATCTGCTTTTCCTGCTCAGTACATCTTATCCCAAATTGAGTTTTTCTTTAACGTTTTTGTTTATGAAATTGTTTTCCTCATATTGGGTCTTCTTTTAGTATTTTACCACAGATGCTTTTGTTTAAATTTCTAATATTTTGGCACATTCTTTATTTCAAGAATAACAGTTCAGTGCTGCATTTCCAAATTTTTACTTGTATAAAGTTAAGTGCTTCGTGTAAGTGCTCTGGTGTAAGAAATGCCTTTCTACCAAAGTCATGTGCTACAAAAGCAAAATCAGCATATGTGTGTTCAGCAGTCCCTTGCAAGCAGCAGGAAAGAGTCAGGTATTTGGAAGAGCATTGATGTGCTTTGGTAGTTGAACCATTATCAGTAATTATAATTGCTCAAAGAAAACAATTACTTTTTGACATATTTGTAAAGTATCTTGAAGCTAAAGAAATGTCCTAGAAATTTTTGGGAGGCCATTGACCACAATTTTATGTTTCAGCATCTCTTCAATAATGTTTGTTTAAACCTTCAATATCTTCTGCATTGACTGTTCCAAAAATGTTCTTTACTCTTCCTTTTTTGAATATTCAGCTTGAACCTCTGTACCATTCCTCTCTTTCAGCGTGATACATGTTCTAAAATGGTTTTATTCCATTTTAAACTGCGCTTATCATACCATAATCAGGTACTTCTTTCATCCATGAATTTCCCTTTTTTGTAGCATTATTGTGCCAGTATCTGTTACACTATCCTATGGCTTGTTTCCTCCATGGGCATGTAAAAGAAACATTTGCATTTTCAGAGTGGCTTGTGCCAATCAGAATGTAGTCAGGTCATGAGGATGAGCCCTTATGTGAAGATAGATTGGCCAGACATTTCTGCATCTGAAGGTGAGTTAAAGGGCCCCTGGGTAACTCATACCAAGAGAATTTCTGACTGCAGCCTAGATGTAAGGCAGGAGAAAGTGAGGTTGGTCTTGGCATGTGGAGTGAGCACAGAACATCTCTCTTAGCTTGCTAACTCTTTCCTAGCCTCCATCCCACAGACTGAGTGATTGACTCCCACTTCTCCTCATTAGAAATCACAGCATCAACACAACTCAAATTAGAAATCAAATTCCCTGGTTATCAAGAAGGTGAGGGATCCAAGATGGTGGTCTAGAGGGAGGCTGTGTTCCTTGATGCTCTGCAACACCGGATTCAAGCAGAGGATATCTGTTTCTTGGTGAGACAGTTTTTGCTGCTTATCGATCCCCTGCTCTTTACCTGATTTGTCTGCTGTGATCACCAGGAATCTGCCAGCATATCGACGCCTTTTTTGAGAGCAGATTGCTCACTGTCAGGCATCTATCATCAGCCATTTGCTGCCTCTCACCTGTCCATCACCTGCCTTACCCATATCCATCACCCAATGTTCAAGGTTCACCTCCCGATTGTCCGCCAGCTGCCAGCAGATTGACCGCAGACCGCCAGTGGAGAACCAACTGCCTGCTGCTGCCTGGAAGTTCACTGTTACAGTACCTGCAGGTTTGATTACATGTGGCTGCCGACATTTGCCATTTTGAGACAACAGCCAGGCCCTGTAGGGTCCCTGCCCGGACTGACTGAGTCCCATCTCCAGGATCCCTCAGCCCAACCGATCACTCTCTGCCTCTGGGGCCCTCACATCAACTGACTGCTCCCTGCTGCCAGGACCCCCAGACCAACTGACTATACCCTATCACCGGGAACCCAGACCAACTGATTGCACCTGGCCTCTTGGATCCCACAACCACACCAAACACACCTGACATCTGGGACCAATGACAGACCAACTGCATCCTGTCTCCAGGACCTCCAGTTGACCACGTCCACCCCTGAGTTGCAGGTCCCCATTTGCCAACACATTTGGAAGCCAGAGTAGCCATCTTGGATAATCCCGGAAGCCATAGCTCCAATCTTTGGGTGGTGCAAATCCCATCCTGAGATGCCTGCTGGAGGCTTGAAGCTCATTGTCAGGTACCTCTCATACATCAGGCTACTGAACACTGGGAGGTTTCATTAGTATATGACTATTATACAGTAGATTTTCTTTTTTCTCCTTTTTTAAAAAAAACATTTAAGTTTTTATTTTTTTATGTTTCTTGCTTTCTTTTCCTTCTGTTTACCTGTTCACTCAGAGTCACTTTCTCCCTTATTTATATAATGTTATTGTCCTCATAGGGGCTATTTGGTCTAGGATTGCATGGCGTCTGATTTGGGCACTGCTATTATTGATCTCCCCTTAAAGAAAGGGTTTTGGAAACCAATGGGGCCACTATAAGCCTATAGGGGGAAATCTGCTATACCACAGACCTGCAGCGCTACAGGGGAAGATACATGAACAACATGAAAAAACAAGGGAAGAAAATGATCCAAACAAATCTAGATTCTATAGTAATAGAATCCAATGACAGTTATGTTAGAAGAAATGTCAGAAAAGGACTTCAGATTATACATGATTAAGATGATTCACAAAGAAAAGGATGAGCTAAGAGAGAAAAGGAAGGCAAAGAATGATAATACCAATAAGCTGAAAGAGCACCTGCAGGAAGCAAAAGACCATTTCAAAAAGACATAGAGATTCTCAAAAAAAAAAAAAAAAACACTTGATCCTTCCTCCATTCCTCTCCCACTCCCACACCCCATTTAGTGTCATCATCTGCTTACCAGTGAGATCATTCCTCTTATGGATTTTGAGATTGGCTTATCTCACTTAACATGATATTCTCCAATTTCATCCATTTCCCCACAAATGCCATTAATTTTATTATTTATTAATTTTATAGCTGAGTGATATTTCATTGTATATATATATATCACAGTTTCTTTATCCATTCATCAATTGAAGGGCATCTAGGTTGGTTCCATAGTCTGGCTATTTTGAATTGAGCCACTATGAACATTGATGTGGCTATATCTCTGTAGTGTGCTGATTTTAAGTCCTTGGGGTATAGGCTGAGGAGTGGGATAGCTGGGTCAAATGGTAGGTCCATTCCAAGTTTTCTAAAGAATCTAAACACTGCTTTCCAGACTGGCTGCACTAATTTGCAGTTCCACCAGCAATGTATGAGTGTACCTTTTTCCTCACATCCTCTCCAAAACCTATTGTTGCTTGTGTTCTTGATAATAGCCATTCTAATTGGGGTGAGTTTTGATTTCCATTTCTTATTACTAAAGATGTTGAACATTTTTTCATATATCTGTTGATTGCTTGTACATCTTCTGTGAAGTGTCTGTTCATTTCCTTAGCCCATTTGTTGATTGGGTTATTTGTATTCTTGGTGTAGAGTTTTTTGAGTTCTTTTTATATTCTGGAAATTAGTGCTCCATCTGAAGTATGAAAGGCAAAGATATTCTCCCACTCTGTAGACTCTCTCTTCACATTACTGATAGTTTCCTTTGCTGAGAGAAAGCTATTTAGGTTGAATCTATCCCAGTTATTGATTCTTGCTTTTATTTCTTGTTGCTATGGGAGTCCAGTTAAGGAAGTGTGATCCTAAGCCAAGAAGGTGAAGATTTGGACCTACTTTTTCTTCTATAAGATGCAAGGTCTCTGGTCTGATTTCAAGGTCCTTGATCCATTTTGAGTTGAGTTTTGTGCAGGGTGAGAGATAGGGGTTTAGTTTCATTCTGTTGCTTATGGATTTCCAGTTTTCCCAGCACCATTTGTTGAAGAGGCTGTCTTTTCTCCATTGCATATTTTTGGCACCTTCGTCTAGGATTAGAACATTGCATTTATTTGGGTTTGTGTCCATGTCCTCTATTCTGTACCATTGATCTTCCTGTCTATTTTGGTGCCAATACCATGCTGTTTTTGTTAATATTGCTTTGTAGTATAGTTGAAGTTCTGGTATTGCAATACCCCCTGTTTCATTCTTCCTGCTAAGGATTGCTTTAGCTATTCTGGGTTTCTTATTCTTCCAGATGAATTTCATGATTGCTTGCTCTATTTCTGTGAGGTCCGTCATTGGTATTTTAATTGGAATTGCATTGAATCTGTATAGCACTTTTGGTAGTATGACCATTTTGACAATATTAATTCTGCCTATCCAAGAACATGGGAGATCTTTCCATCTTCTAAGGTCTTCCTTAATTTCTTTCTTCAATGATTTGTAATTTTCATTGTAGAGATCTTGTACCTCTTTGGCTAGATTGATACCCAAGTATTTTATTTTATTTTTTTTGAGGCTACTGCAAATGGAGTTGTTTTCCTCATTTCCCTTTCAGCTGCTTCATCTCTTGCATATAAACATGCTGTAGATTTATGCGTGTTGATTTTATAGCCTGCTATTTTGCTGAATTCATTGATGAGGTCTAGAAGTTTTCTGGAGGACGTTTTTGGATCCTCTAAATATAGAATCATGTCATCAGCAAATAGTGACAGCTTAAGTTCCTCTTTTCCTATTCGTATCCCTTTAATTACTTTAGTCTGCCTAATTGCTCAGGCTAGAGTTTTGAGGACAATGTTGAATAGAAGTGGTGAAAGAGGACATCCCTGTCTTGTTCCCATTTTTAAAGGGAATGGTTACAGTTTTTCTCCACTAAGAATGATGTTGACCGTGGGCTTAGCATACATAGTCTTTACAAATTTCAGGTATGTTCCTACTATCCCTATTTTTTCTAGTGTTTTCAGCATGAAGGGGTGTTGTATATTGTCAAATGCTTTTTCTGCGTCAATTGAAATAACCATATGATTTTTATCCTTAAGTCTATTGACATAATGGATTATGTTTATTGATTTACAAATGTTGAACCTTCCTTGCATTCCAGAAATGAACCCCACTTGATCATGGTGCACAATTTTCTTAATATGTTTTTGGATACGGTTTGCCAATATTTTGCAAGGATCTTAGCATCTATATTCATCATGGATATTGGTCTAATTTTCTTCCCTTGATGTGTCTTTTCCTGGTTTGGGTAATATTAGCTTCATAGAATGAGTTCAGTAGGGTATCCTCCTTTTCTATTTCCTGGAATACTTTGAGAAGTTTTGGAATGAGTTCTTCATTGAAAGTCTTGTAGAACTCGACTGAGAATTCTTCTCGTCCTGGGCTTTTCTTGGATGGTAGATTTTTAATGGCTTCTTCTATTTCATTGCTTGATATTGATCTGTTTAAATCGCATACGTCCTCCTGGTTCTGTTTGGGAGGAGCATATGTTTCTAGAAATTTGTCAATGTCTTTGGTCCTTTTTTTTTTGGAATACAGATTTTCAAAGTAGCTTCCATTATGTTCTGTATCTCAGTGGTGTCTTTTGTGATATTTTCTTTTGCATCATGTATTTTAGTAATTTGAGTCTTCGCTCTCCTCTTTGTTAGTGTGGCTAAGGGTTTATCTATTTTGTTTACTTTCTCAAAGAACCAACTTTTTGTTATGTCAATTTTTTGAATAGTTTCTTTTGTTTCAATTTCATTGATTTCAGGTCTGATTTTAATTATTTCCTACTACTTTTGTTGTTATTCTGTTTTTTCTTTTTCTAGGACTTTGAGGTGTAATGTTAGGTCATTTAATTGTTGACTTTTCATTCTTTTCTGGAATGCACTCCATGCAATAAATTTTCCTCTTAGTATGGCTTTCATAGTGTCCCAGGGATTTTGATATGTTGTATCATCATTCTCATTGACCTCTAAGAAACGTTAATCTCCTCCCTGATGTTTTTTGTTATCCATGTTTCATTCAATAGCATATTATTTAGTCTCCAACTGTTGGAGTAAATTCCTTTTTTAACTTTGTCATTGATTTCTACTCTCAGTCCATTATGATCTGATAGAACAAAAGGCAGTAGCTCTATTTTTTTGCATTTTCTAAGGGCTGCTTTGTGGCATAACACATGGTCTATTTTAGAGAAGGTTCCATGTGCTGCTGAGAAGAAATTGTATTTGCTCGTTGATGGATGGAATATTCTATATATGTCTATTAAGTCTAGCTTATTGATTGTGTTATTGAATTCTAAGATTTCTTTGGTTGCATTTTGTTTGGAAAATCTATCTAGTGGTGTCAGTGGTGCGTTAAAGTCGCCCAGAATTATTGTGTTGTGGTCTATGTGATTCTTGAAATTGAGAAGGATTTGTTTGATATACCGGATGCACCATTGTTTGGGGCATAAATATTTACTATCCTTATGTCTTCCTCATTTATGGTTCCCTTAAGGAGTATGAAATGTCCTTCATTATCCCTTCTGACTAACTTTGGCTTGAAGTTCACTTTATCTGATATAAGGATGGAAACCTCTGCTTTTTTACTAGGTCCATGTGTGTGGTAAGTTTTTTCCCATCCTTTCACCTTTAGTCTGTGGATGTCTTTTTCTATGAGATGAGTCTCTTGCAGGCAGCGTATTGCTGTGTCCTTCTTTTTAACCCACTCTGCCAGTCTATGTGTTTTGATTGATGAGTTTAGTCCATTAACGTTCAGGGTTACCATTGAAAAATGATTTGTATTCCCAATCATTTGGCTTATTTTGGGATTTTAAGTTGTCTTGGTTTCTCTTTCAGTGGTTTTTCTATAAGGTAGTTCTTCCCTTTGCTGAGTTACATTGTTGTTTTTCATTTCCTCCTCATGGAAAAGTTTTTTGAGAACATTCTGTCGTGCAGGCTTTCTATTTGTAAATTCCTTTAACTTTTGTTTCTCATGGAAGAATTTTATTTCATCTTCATATCTGAAGGTTAGTTTTGCTTTGTATAGAATTCTTGGTTGGCAAACATGTTCTTTCAGAGCTTGAAATATGTTGGTCCATGCCCTTCTAGCTTTTAGAGTCTGGGCTGAGAAGTCTGCTGCTATCCGTATTGTTCTTCCCCTAAATGTAATCTGATGCTTTCCTCCTGGGGCCTTCAAAATCCTATCTTAATTTTGAATGTTAGGCATTTTCATTGTAATGTGCCTTGATGTGGATCTGTTGTGATTCTGTGCATTTGATGTTCTGCAAGCCTCTTGTATTTGATTTTCCATTTCATTCTTCAGGTATGGGAAATTTTCTGATATTATTTCATTGAATAAGTTGTTCATTGTTTTGGTTTGTATCTCTGTGCCGTCCTCAATCCCAATAATTCTTAAATTTGGTCTTTTCATGATGTCCCATATTTCTTGGAAATTCTGTTCATGATTTCTTACCATATTCTCTTTTGGGGTGACTTTATTTTCAAGATTAAATATTTTATCTTTATTGTCTGATGTTCTGCCTTCCAAGTGATGTAGCCTGTTGGTGATGCTCTCCATTGAGTTTTTATTTGGTTTATTGTCTCCTTCATGCCTTCATTTCAAGGATTTCATTTTTGTTTTCCCAATGGAGTAACAGCATACCATTTGCATATTAATAAATTTACATTAAGTAATGATGTTTGATTCATTCCTTTATTTTTTCTTCCCCCTCCACTCCCAAATCTCTTTTCCTTGTATACAGTCCCTCCTTCCTCCATTCTTGTCCCACCCCCAACCCCAAATAAGTGTCATCATCTGCTTATAAGTGAGATCATTCCTCTTTTGTATTTTTGAGATTGGCTTATCTCACTTAACATGATATTCTCCAGTTTCATCCATTTGCCCGCAAATGCCATAATTTTATTATTCTTTATAGCTGAGTAATATTTCATTGTATACATATATATATATATATATATATATATATATGGATATATATCACAGTTTCTTTATCCATTCATCAATTGAAGGACATCTAGGTTGGTTCTATAATCAGGCTATTGTCAATTGAGCCGGTGTGAACACAGATGTGGCTGTATCTCTGTAGTGTCCTGATTTTAAGTCCTTTGGGTATAGGCCGAGGAGTGGGATAGATGGGTAAAATGATGCAGAAAAAGGATTTGACAAATACAGGAATATATAACACCCCTTCATGCTGAAGACACTAGAAAAAATAGGGATATTAGGAACATACCTGAACATAGTAAAGGCTACTTATGCTAAGCCCATGGCCAACATCATTCTTATTGGAGAAAAACTGTAACCATTCCCTTTAAAAATGGGAACAAGACAGGGATGTCCTCTTTCGCCACTTCTATTCAACATTGTCCTCAAAACTCTAGCCTGAGCAATTAGGCAGACTAAAGAAATTAAGTAATACAAATAGGAAAAGAGGAACTTAAGCTGTCACTATTTGCTGATGACATGATTCTATATTTAGAGGATCTGAAAACCTCCAGAAAACTGCTAGACCTCATCAATGAATTTAGAAAAATAGCAGGCTATAAAACCAAAACGCATAAATCTACAGCATGTTTATACGCAAGCGATGAAACAGCTGAAAGGGAAATGAGAAAAACAACTCCATTTGCAAAAGCCTCAAAAAAAAAAAAAAAACTTGGGTATCAATGTAGCCAAAGAAGTAAAAGAACTCTACAATGAAAACTACAAAACACTGAAGAAAGAAATTAAGGAAGACCTTAGAAGATGGAAAGATCTCCCATGTTCTTGGATAGGCAGAATTAATATTGTCAAAATGGTCATACTACCAAAAGTGCTATACAGATTCAATGCAATTCCAATTAAAATACCAATGACGGACCTCACAGAAATAGAGCAAGCAATCATGAAATTCATCTGGAAGAATAAGAAACCCAGAATAGCCAAAGGAATCCTTAGCAGGAAGAATGAAACAGGGGGTATTGCAATACCAGAACTTCCACTATATTACAAAGCAATAGTAACAAAAACAGCATGGTATTGGCACCAAAATAGACAGGAAGATCAATGGTACAGAATAGAGGACAAGGACACAAACCCAAATAAATACAATGTTCTAATCCTAGACAAAGGTGCCAAAAATATGCAATGGAGAAAAGACAGCCTCTTCAACAAATGGTGCTGGGAAAACTGGAAATCCATAAGCAACAGAATGAAACTAAACCCCTATCTCTCACCCTGCACAAAACTCAACTCAAAATGGATCAAGGACCTTGAAATCAGACAAGAGACCTTGCATCTTATAGAAGAAAAAGTAGTTCCAAATCTTCACCTTCTTGGCTTAGGATCACACTTCCTTAACAGGACTCCCCTAGCACAAGAAATAAAAGCAAGAATCAATAGTTGAGATAGTTTCAAACTAAATAGCTTTCTCTCAGCAAAGGAAACTATCAGTAATGTGAAGAGAGAGCCTACGGAGTGGGAGAATATCTTTGCTTCTCATACTTCAGATAGAGCACTAATTTCCAGAATATATAAAGAATACAAAATACTCTACTCCAGGAATACAAATAACCCAATCAACAAATGGGCTAAGGAAATGAACAGACACTTCACAGAGGAAGATGTTCAAGCAATCAACAGATATATGAAAAAATGTTCACCATCTTTAGTAATAAGAGAAATGCAAATCATAACTACACTAAGATTCCATCTCAGCCCTTTTAGAATGGTGATTATCAAGAACACAAGCAATAATAGGTGTTGGAGAGGATGTGGGATAAAAGGTACACTCATACATTGCTGGTGGGACTGCAAATTAGTGCAGCCATTCTGAATAGAAGTGTGGAGATTCCTTAGAAAACTTGGAATGGACCTACCATTTGACTCAGCTATCCCACTCCTCGGCCTATACCCAAAGGGCTTAAAATCAGCACACTACAGAGATACAGCCACATCAATGTTCATAGTGGCTCAATTGACAATAGCCAGATTATAGAACCAACCTAGATGCCCTTCAATTGATGAATGGATAAAGAAACTGTGGTATATATATACATTGGAATATTACTCAGCTATAAAGAAAATAAAATTATGGAATTTGCAGTGAAATGGATGAAGTTGGAGAATATCATGTTAAGTGAGATAAGCCAATCCCAAAAATCCAAAAGAGGAATGATTTCACTGATAAGCGGATGATGACACTTAATGGGGGGTGGGAGTGGGACAAGAATGGAGGAAGGAGGGACTGTATACAGGGAAAAGAGAGGTGGGAGGGTTGAGGGGAAGGAAAAAAGTAATGGAATGAATCAAACATCATTACTCTATGTAAATTTATGAATATGTCAATGGTATGCTGTTACTCCATGTACAAACAGAAACAACATGTATCCCATTTGTTTACAATAAAAATAAATTTAAAAATAAAAGAAGCCAAGGTAACAAAAAAAAAAGAACGAAGGAAATCAAATTCCCAATATTATAGCTGTCTACTGTTCTGGCATTACAGAAATGAGGGGCATCCCACCAGAGTTGCTATGATATTAATACCTAACCCACTGAGCTGCAGTGCATGCTCCCCTGCCCTACGATGCCAATAGTCAACATTCTTTGTGACTGGTAGGGCCCTACTTCAGATTCCTGACTGCAAAATCCTGGATGAGCTCAGTCCTGGAGGAGTGGGTTTAGAAGGCAATGCAGTACAGAATGATGATAAATTTGGTTTCCCGTGGGTACTTTCACTCCCATTCATCTCCCCCCCCACAGGCCACTAGAATTTGTGGAGAATAATTGATTGCAACAAGATGATGGTGGCTGACAGTCATGATGCCTGTTTCAGTCAAATGAGGACCTCGACATTTAACAGGTCTGGAGGATAATGCAGGCTGTCAGTCTTCAGCAGACTCCTTTCTCTAGGATGGAGCTGGTTAGATGAAAAACCCGTGGGGCCTCACCCCCAACACATCCTGGTACTGTGCTCCTGTGCAAAGATGTTAGGAAAGCATTTCTTGAAATGAGCAGGCCCTTATGGCTTGCTCCCTTCATCTTCTCTCTTACAATCACAACTGAACAGGTGCTTCTTTTGAAGCTTGATTTGAAACTGCAAGGACCTGAAGCCTCTCTAATTGCCATGGGAATTGTGATGACCTTGAGTTCTCTTTCCACCTCTCTTTCCACATCAGATGGAATCTCCAGCTCCTCCAGGACCTCAGGGAACCCATTGGTAGAAACTCATATTTTCCTAACTCTAGGGAGAGAAACAAATAGTATTTTCCTACTGGAGCCTGGAACATCTGTGCCCTTCAAATCCAAAATCCTGGATGCCTATCTCTTCCATTTTGAATACTGTTGTTCTAGTGTCTTTTGCTCAACCTTCACAGGAGCACTGCTATAAAAATAGGTATTGACTTACAGAAGATCACAAATGGGTAGAAAGAATTTGAATGGAAATAAATGAATGAGAGTTCATTGAATATGATTTTGTGCAACTAATCATAGTGTCATGAATCTTGACAGGACTTGCTGCAAGCATAACTATAGGCGGGTTGAAAATTGAAAGAGGTTTTTCTTATTTTTTCTTTTCTTTTCCTGACAACAAATACTGTGCCCAGGATCACTGACTCCATGAGCCATATCCTCTTCCCTTTGTCTATTTTTATTTAAAGAGTTTTGCTATGTTGCTTGGGCATACCCTGATTTAGGGAAACTGACTTTGCCCTTGAGAAAAACACTTCTTAGCCTTCCCCATACCTGAAGAAGCTGACAAATTCCAGCACCTCCACTAGGCTGTATATTTTTCCCAGATATTTGATGGTTAGAATATTTCAAATGAAAATGCCAAGCAAAATAGAAAAAGTGAGAATGGAACGAATAGACTGTGATTGTTCTCCCCAAGGTCTTGGGCCTTTATGGGAGAAATCCTGATTTTAGAGAAGAGTACAATAAGGGTAAGAAACAAGTCCTCATTCTAACATCACCCATCTTGCTTACTAGGACTCTAGAGCATAGATTTGTCTGAATTCTCTGAATTTTAAACTATTTTGTAATCTATATGACTAGAAAAATCCAATCAGTTGTTGCTTCTGTAAGAAAGGTGAGGAAAGGGGGAGGAATTACAAAGGGACACCAGAAATATTTTGGGTATGATATCATCAATGTTCACTATCTAGATTGTGGTGAAGACTTCATGGATAAACATACACAGCAAACAACAAAGTATACATTGAATATATATAATTGATCATACATTGGCATGACCTGAACAAATATTTTAAAAATATGAATGAAAAATTGGAAGACACCCCTCAATAAGATATACACATGACACAGAAGCAAAGAAGAATTTTCTCAATATCATATCACAGAGAACTGCTAAATAAGCCCACATATAAGAATGGACAAAATTCAAACCTGCCAACACCAAGTGATGACAAGAATGAGGAGCAACAGAAACTCTCACATTCCTAGTAGACTCACAAAATATTTTGGTGATCTTAAAAAAACTGAACACAGGCTTACCTCTGTCACAAAGATCACATTCCTAGTGGTTATCCAAAGTCATCAAAAGCTATGTCCACAGAAACTCTAATACAATAGCCTTAGTTTCTTCTTTCTCAATAGCCAAATCAGAGAGCAATCAACTTATTCATTCACGAGCACTTTCCTGTTATTAATAAAAAAAAAAAAAAATCCCTGATATATTCATATAATGGAGTATTGTTTGGCAATAAAAAAGGCTAAAAAGGAAGCACCTTATAAAGGAAAGCAGTTGATGTAAAATGCCAATTTGGAGGATTCCATCTCTATGATTTTCTGAAAAAGGCAAAACAAAAGATGATAAAAGTATTAGTGGTGGAACAACGGGTATCTTTGGTATAGTGAATCTGTTCTGTAAGATTCTGTAATGGTGGATATTGAGAATTATGTTTTTGTCATAACTAACACAATTGCACAACTAGTTAAGAATTGTATCAGTATGGACAACCTTATATAAGTGTGGCAATGGTAACAAATTTATCACAGATATGCAAGATATAAATAACAGGGGAAACTATGCAGGAAGACCTATGAGAAATTGGTAGTATATGCTATTATTTTCTGTAAAATTAAAACTATACTAAAAAAAATGTTAATTACAGCAAGCAGACCATACTTAGAGGTTGCAAGCTCAGTCATGACCTAAGCCATGACCAGTCCTCACCCAATGAGCGATCACTTTGTGGTGAGAAGGAAAGTTTCACAACTTTCATGTCTTTAACATATTTCATTTGGAGGTTTCTGTGGTCCTTGTCTAACAATACTTAAACCAAAATCATTTTTAAGATTTTTACTGTCTGGGCATGGTTACACATGACTGTAATCCCAGGGTATCAAGAGGCTGAGGTGGAAGGATCAAAATTATGAGGTAAGCCTCATCTATTTAGCAAGGCCCTAAGCAACTTAGCAAAATATTGTGTCTAAATAAAAAGTAAAAAGTGCTGGGGATATTGCTCAGCTTAAACATCACTGCATTCCATCTCTGGTGTGAATGTTATATCTATATGTAACAGCAACAAATCCCCAAGGAAGTTAAGAAACCCTCCCATCAAACAATAGTGACCACTTATTTCTCTGTTTCAAAATTAGTGATTTCTTAGCTCATAAGGAAAACTTGATCCAATGGGATTTCACTGCACCCTTTCTTGAGGAGAAAATGATCTGAGATGTTTTCTTAAATATCCAACTTCAGTTTCAGCACAGTATATTATGATGGAAATATTGTACACTTGCTTATCTGACAAAGCTTGAGTAGGAATTTAGCAATAACTTTGACATAGAGGGATGCAGAGGTGCACACTCAAGGAAAAATAAAGTGGGACTGATATTATGATGGGACATAGGTTTCCTGATACAAGAAGTATTTGGCAAGCCATAGTTAGCAGGAAAGATTTTCTTTATAGATGTAAGCAAGGAAGGAAGGAGGGAGGCCTGGTTCAAATGCATCCAAACTTTACCCATCAAGTCTTATGGATGAGCTGTAATGGACACAAAATGGAGAAATTATCTCCCAGTCCTGGAATGGGACATGTAGGTTCTTTACTCTGATGTCACATAATGAGCACAGATCCACTCAATATTAAAGCCTGACTCAAGAGTTTTTAATGCTTTTAGCTTTGAATATAACCCTTGCTGCTCTGTCATTACAATTTATTTTTTAGCTGGACATGCTTCTTTCTCTTCCTTCTCCCTGCTGCTCCTTAATTTCTCCTCCTCCCTAATATCAGGGAAAACAGGAATACTTATATTCCTCATTTGAGGAAGAGTTATCTGTCCTTGAGCACACACCCATCATAGGAACAAAGTAACCCAGACAATGGGGATGGTACCAAAAGATCTTAGAAATGACTATCTCACAAATGAACAAGTAAATTACAACAGTAGACAGAAAACACATGAAATGTAGACTTGGAGTCAAGTTTTAAAAGCCCTTTGTTTCTGCTATTGAGAGAATCACAAGTTTTGGGACATAAGTCCCCTGTGCTTCTCATTTGCTAGCAAAACAGTAAAATTTTTTTCACTTTTTCTCAAAACCATGTCTGCATTATAGGATTTGCACAGGGACAATGATTGAGTTTTAAGCATCGAGAAGGAGATGTGGAGGCCACTGACATGGAGGACCAGTTGGGGAATCAGAATTTCTAAGGGAAGAAATAAATCACTTCATAAAGTGAAGAGTGGCCCAATCAGGAAGGAGGCCCTTTCAACCTGCCTGAAAGTCCATGGGAAATGATCCCACTAGTCATTGAATTACTTCTTTTTAAATTTTCTTTTCTTTCTCCTTCTTTCCTACAACCCTCATTTATTCCCTCCTTCTAGTCCTTCTTTCCTTTGCAAAACAGTTGTCCCAGTTCACATTCCATATTTTATTATCGCAACCAAGGTATTTATATGTTTTGGTAGCAAGTAACAAACCCAGTGGTGCTTAAACACTGAGCCACATTTCTAACACTTTTTTGAATTTTATTTGGAGACAGGGTCTCCCTGAGTTGCTTAAGGCCTAATAAGTTTCTGAGGCTGACTTTGAACTTGGGAAGCTTATACTTCAACCTCCCAAGTCACTGGGATTATGGGCTCAACCAAGGTATTTAGAAATCAAATTTAACTAAGAGGAAAATTTATGAATATATGAATGAGATTAACAGGAGATGTTTTCAGCAGACACATCTAATAGATCTGTTCAATTTATATTATTCATATATAACTATATTTTATAATTTATTCTTTTATGCCAATCAGTATCCATTTTGATCACTATTACTGGGCTAAGATCTGCTTCCTATGATAGGGACCCACAAAATTCAAAATCATGTGCTGTAGAAAATGTAAGCTACCAAACACACAATTTTTATTTAGATGCTTCTTGTGTACCATTGTCTGAGAATGGAAGTTGATTTATTTTCCTTTGAGTACATCCTCCCTACCTACAGAAAAATTTTAGATACAACATGAAAATTACTATTACTCTCAGATTTCAGATACAACACCAAAGTTACCAGGCATCTGAGAGATAAGATGAAGTTGTCTGTCTCATATAAACTCATCTTGGGATGGTTCACCTCAAAATCTGATTGGAAGTGTTGCCAGAGGATTCTCTTAGGTAGTTGCTGGAAGATAACTTTCTGAAGTCTGTCTTTTTTACATCATAACACCGAGACAGGTATTTATTTCTTATGAGGTACTGTACATCGTTAAATTTAAGTAGAGTAGTTATGTTGATGAAATATGTAGGATTTTATTTTTATTGTTTGAATATTTATAAGTATAGTCTTACATAAGTGATTTTGAAGTATAAGGACTCCTGATGAATAATAACTCAAAGGTCAGCATTTTTTGTTTTTAAATTTCTAGAACTTAAAATGTTTCAAATCCTAATTTATCAGTTCTTTATCTCAAAGATACACCTAAAACTTCCATGTAATATGATCTTACTTTTACTAATAAGTTTAAATACAATATATAGTATATTTACATAAAACTGAACGTATTTCATTGTTTTAAATAATGTTTCTAGGTAGACTATACCACAATTACTTTATCATCATGAGTACAAAATAGATTTTTTTAAATTTTATATTTAGGCACATTTAGCCATCTTCAAAAATACACCAAGGTCAAGGAGTATGATAGAGGTATATCATCCCAACTCTGAGAGTAAGGCAGGGGAACTACAAGTTTGAGGCCCATCTCAGCAATAAGTTAGGCTCTAAGCAATTTAGTGACACTTTGCCTCAAAATAGGAAACAAAAAGGAACTGCAGATGAAATTCAGAGGCAATGTGCCTCTGAGCTAAATCCTGCTACCAAAACATACAAAATGAAAACCAGGAATGTAGAAGGAGAAAATAAAATATTAGAATAAAGTAAATTTGGAATCAAGTAAACCATACAATTAATTTTAAATTCTTTTTTAAAATATATAGATTTTTAGTTGCAAGTGAACACAACACATTTATTTTATTTTTATGTGGATCAAACCTAGGGCCACATGTGTACTTGGTGAGCATGCCACCACTGAGCCACAACCCCAGCCCCATGCAACTTTTTTATGGCTGTCAGAATGACATTATTATAGCGAACCACACACCTACCTATCTGGTCAGTTTTTACCTTCTTTTGTGAGAAAACATTGTTCCTTAATGTTTGATAAATATCTGGAATTTTCATCTTCCCTCAACTGGTCTTTTAACTTTAGGTTAATTTTTACTAATGAATAATAACTGAAAAGGTTAAAAATTTTAACTCCAGGATTTTGTGTACCTAGCATTTCTTTAAAAGGCAAATAGTATGTGATTTATGTAAAAATTCTAAAACTTTTAGAAATAAAAGCATAAATTCCTTTGCTATAATGTCACTGACATTAACAAATATGAACAATACATAATAATATAGAAAATAGTATTTTTTCCATGAGCAGTATTTATCTTGTAAAGGATTTTTTACAGATCCTTCTCAAATATTCAAAATAATGATATTCTGAAATGAAAACTTACTTCACAAAAATATCTTTCAAGTACATTTTCTAGTCAATTGTGGGTGGATCACAGTCTTCCTAGTTGGGTGTTGATAGAAGGTAAGTCAAACATCATGTCCAGGAATTTGTGTGGTCTTTGAAGGAAAAGAAAGTGGTAACTGGATTATCTCAATTGGAGGTGTTTCTCAATCTGGTTCCCAAATATCTGAATTCAGCTTGGGAAACAGTGACAGTTTTCCTGAAGGAAACTCAAAGATCTGGGTGATTATTTCTGAGCACTCAGATGTCTTTCTGCAACTGTGTTAATATGTTTTAAGATGTGTCAGAGGTAGCAGTATTACAGCATCATCTAAAGATTAGTAATGTGTCTGAGAATACTTCCAGTTCTTTTAAACCTTATTCATGGGGGAGAGTATTTTTTCCTCCTTGGTTATGGATGTTCCAACTGCAGAGTTGATCTTCACAAATCTTTCTATCAAAGCCTAGATTATAGATTTTCCTTGAAATAAAAAGTTTCATTGCATTTATTAAGAGCATATGTGGGACCTTATTTGCTTCAACTATCTAGTCAGAGGCATTCAAACTGATGAACTCCTAGTTTAAAGTCCCATTCTGCTGCTTTCTACAAAAACATGCCAATATTCCATATATGGGTAGTATGTAAACAGAAAAAAAAGAATGTTTGTTGACTTCTAATAGGATTCAGCCACTAATCCAACACAAACTGTTAAATTAAAATACTTAACTAACAATTAAAGATAAATGTCTTCAGTTCTTTACCCTGTTCATGTGTTATTTAGAACGTCCTTTCACAAAAGGGCTCTGGAAATGCCCTTGACTGATACTACTCTGTTTCTCTGTATTTCTTTCCAAAACTTTTCCCCTGTTTTTGTGAGATTCTGTCAAGAATACAGGCTCTTACTCTATATATACTAAGTAAGTGGCAGTTGTCACAGTTAGGATATTAGATGAGTGTCAATGGAAACAATGAAGATATTACTTGATTGTCAGAGGCTATAGTAATGGAATTTTGTGTTTTAGTGGCCAGAGTGAGGATATTATATTAATGTCAGATGCCACAGTGAGAATATTATGTGATTGTTAGATACTACAGTGAGAGTATTATGGGAGTTTCGGCACACAGGGTACTACTGAGTGTTGGGCAGAGGTTACAGTGAGGGTATACTGTGAGTGTAAGAGGACAAAGTGAGGGCATTAGGGTCAGAGGTCAAAGTAATTGTATTATTTGTATTTCAGTAGTCAGAGTAAGGATATTACGTGAATGTCAGAGACCACAGTGACAGTTTCTTTGTCATAAGACAAGGTAGGATATTATGTAAGTGTCAAAGGCCATGTAGGGAAATTATTTGCATGTCAGAGGCCACAGTGAGGGTATTATATGGTACAACCAGTCTGGAAAGTGTTACGTAGATTCCACAGAAACTTGGAATGGAATCATCATTGACCCAGTTAACCTTTTCCTTGGCATAAATATAGAAATCTTAAAATCAGCATACTGTAGTGACACAGCTACATCAATGTTTACAGCTTTTCAAATCACAATAGCTAGGCTATAGAACCAACATAAGTGCCCTTCAACAAATGAATGGATAAAGAAAATGTGGTACATATGCAAAATGGAATATTACTCAGGCATAAAGAAGAATAAAATTATGGCACTTGCCAATTAATGAATGTATCTGGAGGCTATAATGCTACGTAAAATAAACCAATGATCTCTCTGATATGTGGATGCAGACTCACACTAGATGGGAGAGATCAGGAGATTTGCCAGATTTCATAGGGATGAGTGGGGAGAAAAGAGAAGAGATGGGAATGAGAAAGACTGAACAATTGAATAGAATTTTCCTATGTTCATATATGAATATATAATTAGTGTAACTTCATATCAGTTACAACCACAAAAATGGGTATTTGTACTCCATGCTTTATGATATTTCAAAATATATTCTACTGTCATGTATAACTAAAAGGAACAAATTAAAAATTTAAAAGAATAAAGAAGCCACATTGAAGTTATATGAATGTCAGAGAGCAAATGTTGATATATGTGATTGTAAAAGGAAAGAGTGAGAAAATTATGTGAGTGCTAGTGGCAATAGTTAGGGTATTATATTAATGTCAGAGGACACAGTGAGGATATTATGAGAAGATTATAGCTCACAGTGTGGTTATTATGTATCATTGATACTATGATCCAGGCATTATGTCATTGTCAGAGTCCAGAATGAGGGTATTATGTAAGTGTAAGAGGTCATACTGCATATGCTATGTGAGTATAAGAGGCCACTGTGGGGAGATTAGGTGAGGGTCAGAGGTAATAGCAAGAGTATTATGTGTCAGAGGCCACAGTGGGTGTATTGTATGATGTTAGAAGTCATATTGAGGGTATTATTTTAATGACACAGGCCAAAAAGTATACTATGTAAGTGTCAGGGGTTCCATTGAGGGTATTTTACAATGGAGAGATCATTTTGAGAATTATTTTTAGCGTCAGAGGCAAAAGTTGGGTATCATGTGAGTATCAGATGTCACAATGAGCATATTATGTGAGTGTCAGAAGTTACAGTGAAGGTATTATGTAAGTGTCAAAAACCAAAATGAGGGTATCTTGTGAGCATCAGAAGCCACAGCAAAGATAATATTTGTGTTAGAGATCACCCTGAGGGTATTGTGTGTCAGACATGAGAGTGAAGTTATATTGTGAGGATCAGAGGTGAATCGAGAATATTGTATGAATGTCAGAAGTCACAGTTATGGCATTATGTGAGTGTCAGAGTACATAATGTGGGTATTATTTGAGTGTCTCATGTTATGCTGATGGATTTATGTAGATGGCAGATGGCAAAAGTCACAGTGAGTGTAATACATAAATGTTAGAAATTATTTTGAGAATATTATGTGAGTATAGAAGGTCAGAATGAGGACATTATGTTTTTGTCAGAGGTCACAATGCAGATGTCCTCTCATTTTCAGAGGCCAAGTGAGAGTATTGTATCAGTTCCAGAGGGAATAAAGAGGTGGTATGTGTCAGAGATGTCAGTGAGTGTATGATTTTAGTGTCACAGGTCATAGTGAGTATACTATGTGACTTTTAGAGGCACAGTGAGGATATTATGTAAATTTCAGAGGTAAAAGTGAGGCTATTATGTGAGTTTCTTAAGAAAGAGTGAGGATATTTTATGTTAGAGAAAACAGTGAGGATATTATTTGACTTTCAGACATCACAGTGAGGGCATTATATGAGTATGAGAGGATAGAGTGAGGGTATTTTGAGTGAAAGTGGTCAAAGGCAGTGTATTATATGAGTGTCAGAGTGTGTGTATTATATGAATGTCAGTTTGTAAGAAGGATATTTTGTCATTGTCAGAGACCACAATGATGGTATTATGTGTGTCAGAGGTCAAAGGGATGATATCCTATTACTGTCAGAGACCACAATGAGAATATTATGAGTTCACTGTTCACAGTGAGGATTTTATGTGAGTGTCAGAGCCAACTATGAGGGTATTATATCACTTTCAGAGGACAAAATGGGTATATATAATTTGAATATAATGTATCAGAGGCCACATTGAGGGTATTATGTCAGTGTTAGAAGTCACATTGAACATATAATGTGAGTTCCAGAGGTCACAGTGAGGTTATTATGAAATTGATAGGCTAAGTGAGGATGTTTTGTATATGTCAGAGGTCACAATGAGGGTATTAGGTGAGTAACAGCAGCCAGAGTGAAGGTATACATTGTGAGTGTTAGAGATCATAGTGAGGTTATTATTTGAGTGTCAGAGAAAAACTGAGGATACAATGTGACTGTCAGAGTTACAGCAAGGATATTATTTGATTGTCCTATACTGTAATGAGGTATTAGGTGAGTGTAGGATCCCCTAGTGAGGATGCTATATGAGTTTCAGAGGCAACATTGAGGGTATCTTGAGTTTTAGAAGCCACCCTGAGGGTATTGTGTTAGAGGCAGAGACAAAGTGAAGATATTGTGTGTGCCAGAAGTTACAGTGATGGCATTATTTGAGGGTCAGAGGCCACATTGTTCATATTATATGAATGCCTCAGCTCATAATTAGGGACATATGTAGGTTACAGATGTCAGAGACTACTTCGAGAGGTCATAATGAAGATATTTTGTTATTGTCAGAGGTCACAGTGTGGATATCATCTCATTGTCAGAGGCCAGAAGATGGAATTGTGTGTCAAAGGTAATAGAGAGGGTATTTGTATCAGAGATGACAACAAATATATGATTTCAGTGTCAGAGGTAATAGTGTTGTCATTATGGGAATTTCAGAGGCCACACTGAGGATTATGTGAATATTGAAGTCAAAGTTAGGCCACTATGTAAGTTTCTGTAGATGCAGAGAAGATATTTTATTTTGTGAGAGGAACAGTGAGGATATTATGTGAGTTTCAGACATCATGGTGAGGGTATTATATGAGTGTCAGAGGCCATAGGCAGAATATTATGTGACTGTTGATGGCCACAGTCAAGTTATTAAGTTAGGATATTATGTGAATGTCAGAGGACACATTGGGGCTACTATTTGTGTGTAGAAGACCCCAGTGAGGGTATTATATGTCAAAGGCCACAGTGAGGGTGTTATGCGAGTATCTGAAGATACAACACAGAGGCCACAATGATGACATTATGTGATTATCAAAGGTCACAGTGAGAGTATTCTACTTCATCTACTGTGATTACATTGTTACAGATATCTGCAGGTGCTTGAAGCCTTCACGGTGAAATGTCCAAAAGCAGAGCTGCTATGAGTCAACCTGCAAAAAAGAAGATATTCAGATGGCAAATAATTCTAAGAAAACATCCTAACACTCATATATTATTACCGTATTTCATTTTAAACACTCCTATATGAGTGGGCAAAATCTGAAATCTGACAATATCAAGTGCTGAGAAAGAGAACAGGGACTCTCTCATACATTTCCAGAGGGACACTGCAAAAGAAAATTTGCAACTTCTTTGCAAGGCCAAATATGTTGCACATATAATCTTCAATCGCATTCCTGGCTGCTTATCCATTGTAGTAAAAAGCTTATGTCTACAAAATGACTAGCATAAAAAAGTTCACAGCTTCTTCATTCATAATTGCTATGAACAGGAAGCAAACAAGATAAACTTCAGTAAGTAGTAACATATGAGACTAATCCACTAATACAAATAAAGTGTCACTTGACAACAAAACAAGAAATGAGCTAACAAGACAAAATGACTGTTGCTAAGGAAAACAGTTGATCCAAAATGACACACCTTTGTGATTCATACTGCATGACTTTCTGGATGATGTGGAGAAAAAAAAAACGATTCATGGGGAATTTGGGGGAATAGAAGGGAATGAAGAGATATAGAATGGGGACTTTGGGGGTACTGAGCCTATTTCCTAGTATACCATAATGGTGGATATTCAAGACTGGTTTTCTCAATTCTTATGCAGCTATACAACTAGTTTAAAATGTTGTATCAACATTGGAAATATTGCATTGGTTTGGAAATTTTAATGGATACACCACAGGGATGCAGGATATGAATAACAGGAGACACACGGTCTGGGGGCAGCCTCAGGCTTATTCTAAGGAATGAATTAACTTCACTAACTGAACATGATGATAGTGTACTGACAAAGACCCTAAACCACTCTGTCTTTTCTTTAGTGTATTTCCCTTTGAGATTTTGGTGGTCATTTTGTGCCAGTATGTCTACCAAATTCATCCTTAAAATTTTCACTCCATTCATGGGGAATAGTGAGCAAAGGGAGAAAAACGAGGATGTTAACCCTCACCTGTTGTGCCGTGTGGCTCAAGACCCCACAAAGACCACCAGAAACCACAATCAATGCAAGCAACAAAGAGTCATTTATTAGCAAGCTCGAGCCTGGTCCTCCATGCACTCGGTAACCAGTGATGCTAAGAGGCCCTGAGCCTTTGTTCAACAGGCCTTTTTATAATGAAAGGCAAACAGTTTTACAGTGTTCTTTTTAACTGGTTAACATAAAATTGTATACAATGTTATTTTAAGTTCTGGATCTCCAAGAGGAGGGTTATCATTATCTTTTAAGTTTGCTTTTGTGCCAGCAAGGTCAGCCACCTGGCCTTTACAGATAAGAGGTGAAGATTCTTTGCAGCTTTTATGAGGGGTTGAGGACAATTAGGGAAGAGCTTCATATTTACACAGGCCATGGCTTTTATGAGGGGCTGAGGGCAGTTTGGGAAGAGCCTCATATTTGTATTTACACAGCTGTGGGCTCTTTCTATCTTTACATTTCCCCCTTTCCAAGAACATTTAGAGAGCCAATCTTGGGTCTCTATAGTTTTAACCCTTGCTGTTTCACGGGCTGATATTGGGCCCTCAGCACCATTAACTGTACCATATTTATTCTATCTTTAACAAAAGCAATTAACTTATTGATTATAAAGTTCCTATAGTTACAGCTAGCAGCAACAATATTAGGGATCCCACTATAGCGAACACCAGAGTAGTTAACCACGGGGAAAAATTGAACCAGGATTTAAACCAGCTCTGACTAACTTCCCATTTTTTCTTTCTGTTTGCTAGTCCTTCTCTGACTTTTGTCATATTATCCTTGATTATCCCAGAGTGACCTATATAAAAATAACATTTTTCTCCTAGGGCTGCACATAGAACTCCTTGCTTACAGCCCTTAAAGGCAGGTAAATTTGGTAATCAATGAGCTTTGGAGCCCCTTAACATTTTATTCTCCCAGGGGCAGTCTCCAACTTCCAGAGGCAGATGGGTTTCATGGCCTTCATTTCCTCGATTTGACCCGATCCCCTATTAATACACTAAATACCTGTTCTTAATACTGGCTTTATTTCTCCCTCTAATCTTAGAAACTCCATGCTGCTGGGGAAGGGGGTCGATGACCACTCTGGCTTCTTCAGCTGGAAGTGGGTGGTGTGGGGCAAGCAGTTTGGAGTTCCTTTTTTTAAAAAATTGGGTCAATCAAGGAGTCCAAGGTAGAAGTCTGGCTGGGGAAGAGCAGGTTGTAAAGTCATCTGGGGGTGGGTGCTTCTATGAGAGAAGAACAAAAAGACATGAGTACTGAAAAGACATTAGTACAAAGTAAATGTCCAGCATCTGAAACATGCCACTGAGTATCATGAAAATGATGGAAGTCAATCTTTCACCAGGAGGTGGAAGAACTGAGAAATTGTTCCCATAACTAGGCCTAGCAAAGGCTGGAGAGGACAAGGCCTTTATTTGGGGACTTTAACATTGTCCAGGCTATCAGGAATGTAAACACATTTAACTTTTAATGTCATAGATGTTCCCAGAGAGTATACTTAAGCTACTTAATGTCATCTGATTTTTGTAAAATATCCTTTATTGCTATAACCTGTGTTTAGTAGAGATCTCTATACTTCTGTTACTTAGGACTAGGTAATCATACTAGCAAACATAGATTAAGTCTACCTGTGTAACTTAGGAAGGTCTTAAACTGACTAAATCTTCTGAATCTGGCAGTTTCTCTTGATAGTTATCAGGAACATTTGCTGAAGAATCTTTTTTTTTTTTTTCATTTGTAGCTTCCAGTTTTTATTCTAGTGGGCTAATACAAGTGTACATCTTAAGTTACATTTAATTATTATTTCTTTAAAATGCCCAAGAATGGCTGTATTTTGGGTTTTAACTGTTTTGCTGGGTGTTTAAGATCAAGCTGGTCAAATTGACCTGGTTCCTGTCTTGTTAAAGAGTCAGCTGAGTTCCCACAGGGGTCACTTGTAGAGATCTTAAGAGCAGCTTCTTAGCTCCACCAGTGCCATTGGTTAGGCAGGGTCTTTTTGATGACGTGGCTTTCCTTGAAAGCATCAGGGATGTCTCCCTTTTTCCATGACTTTTCTCTGCAGCAGATGCACTGAGTGATTTTTCATCCTCTAGTCTCAACAATCTCCTTGATCAGGAGGTTGTGTGACCCAGAGTTGCAGCACTCCTTAAAGAAGTCCCCTTATTCCCTGGGTTCAGGCTGACTTTGAGGGCAAGATACTGTTTTTTTCTTGGCC
Source organism: Sciurus vulgaris (assembly GCF_902686455.1). Lineage (NCBI taxonomy): Eukaryota > Metazoa > Chordata > Mammalia > Rodentia > Sciuridae > Sciurus > Sciurus vulgaris. The sequence goes on from NW_027632409.1 coordinate 2,366,859, forward strand.
TCTGTATTTAATTCCAATTTCTAAGTTTGATCTTTATTATTCAGCAAGCCAGTCTCACCAGTCATAAAGTAAGAGTACTGGGCTTTAACTTCAATGTCTATAATTTTACATTTATTTACCCTTTTATCTAACTGGAGTCTGTATTAGTACTGGAAGTTACCACTATCTGTTTTATAGGTGATGGCTTATTATCACAAGTTACCTAGGTTGTATGTTCTGGAAGCAGCTACTTCTGCAAAACAGTAACAGGCAACAGTTTTAGAAAGTAAAATTAGCAAGAGAAAAAACATATTCAGCTTGTATAATAGCTATCTTGAATTTTGACTGAGAACCACATTATATCCCCTATTTGAGATCATACTAATTTTACAACAAAAAACATCTTTTGACTATAACTTTAAATAAGCTGTAGTCTGACTTATTTTGGAGTCACTCTAACATGCAGCAGGGTGAGGCAGAGCCTTATCTCAGGTAAGGCCGGGCTCTTCACAAATCTTAAGTAAAATGTTCTAATCCTGAATCTAATTTTTTCCCCTTTTGCCATGACCAGCATGACCAAATTTTCAAGTTCAGTGAGGGGCAAAGGAGTATTAGAAAATAAAGGTTTATAAACACAGATTTTGAAGATTAAGCTGAGATCAGATGGAACTCTGTTCTCTGACGTAGATGCAGATCTAAAGAGTTATGTTAGCAATCTTTATACATGTTTTATTATTAGGTTAAAGACCATGTAAGCATTATTCTTTGTTTTCAGGAGAGTTACAGAGACTAGAAGATCTTTGTAACTTTTTCCACAACTGTAAAGTGCAATGTTAGGAACTCTGTGTAGCTCTCTAAGAAGTCCACTGTCCAAAGTTAATGTAAGGTGGGCAGGAACTAGAGAAGGGAGCTGATGAAACACTGATTATCTAGCAAAACAATTTTTTTTCTTCTCTGCCCAAGAGCTGTGTGCCTGAGATCAATGTAAGACCTGATAGGACACCTCTACAGAGCCTCCCCAGGGAGGGTACTGCCACAGCATTTAGGCATCTTGTGCCCCTACACAGGAACACTTTAAGGCACCAGGCATGCTATAGTCGTGTGGTCAAAGACCCCAATCTCAGTTATTGTTGTCCCATTTTTGCTATTGCGTATCACACTCTTTATTAAATGTCATTTTAAGAAGTTTACATATATTGATTCCTGAGTCTATATGAACATTAGTTAACACAGTCTAACATTATATCCAAAACAGGAATCAATCAAAGAAAGGCTGAGAGAGCTTTTAAGTTTTCTTTTGTGTAGCAAAATGCTTTTACCTTCTACTATATGAACCTTTAAACAAATCAGGCTGTCACTAACTCTTAGATATACATTTACATTTAAGTTTTTATCTCAGTGAAACAAGTAACCAATTTTGCATATATCTTATTGATAATAGGTCCCATAATAGAACATTAAATGATAAAAAAAAATGCCCAATAAAATGTACTCCTTAAGTTTAAGATTACCATTACAGACAAATTTATTCTGGAGAATAGCAGCAATTGATAAATTCCCTGCTTTAAAAACTTGTGTACCTGGAAAATATGAACACATTTAATATACAAAGAGTGACCATTTTACAATTACCTTGATACTTTTATATTTTACCAAATTTAGCTTTTAAAGAAAAATGTAGACTCTGTAACACAGTATAATACTCTTAACAGTTGTTTAACCATAAATGTATAAACCTCAATTTTTAAGACTAATTGTTCTAAAGAATAAAACTTAATAGACACAAAGTTAAGAGTAAATTAGTGTTTCAAATCCTTGTCATTTTACCATATAGATTAGACTTCGTTATATCAGAACATTAGTATTTCACCTTAGGAAAAACCTTAAGAAGCTTTCCTGATTGTCTCACATACTTGTAAACAACTTAGTTTCATGCTAACTTGTTGACATTTGCTCTTTACTTACAGACAGATTTTTTTAGCACTTACTTAGACCTTCATGTATTTCATCACATAAACACTTTCTTACCCAGAAACATTTCCTTTTCCCTTTTACTAAATATATTTCCATACCCAGAACCTTTTATTTTCTTTTTCCTTTCTGTTGACACCTTTTTGTTCACATTCTGAAACAACTCTCATGAAATTTCTGAATTTAGATAAATAACTCTATTTTAACAAGATAAAATACTTTGTTGTTTATAGTACTCTAACTGAAACACAGTGAGAGGGAAGATAGTAACTCTACATCTAAATCTAAGAGCTCTTTTGAGCTTTGCAGAACTGGAGGGGGAGTGGAGGAAGTGGTAAGAAAGCATATGGAATGCTCACCCTCTGGGTTGGGGTTTTACCTGTTAGGACATAACTCTTAATAACCTTGTTTTTAGTAATGACACAAAGTAATTTTAAACACTTTTTAATTTACTAAACTATGAAAACGCCAATAATGTTTAAGTATGATACCCCATGGAATTTAAGGTCTTATGAGTACTTAACGTTATTTAACAATTAGCATTTTAACTTTGCAAATTAATCAGATGTCTTTATAAACACATTTGTGTAGTCCTATACATGTTAAATTTAATTCAGTTATTCTGCAAAAACCAAGATATCAGACAAGTGTCCTGAACAGTATTTGTTGTCTCTTTCCTGCTGAAGAAAAGTCCTAGAAACAATTGATATTAGACATTGTTTAACATCAACATTTCATTAGTTTGACCACCTAGAGACTTGCAAGGTATTTCTAAAGACATTTCACTTTTATTAGTTTACCCAATTTAAATTGAACCTTTTAAAATCACGCGAATAAAAGTATTTGGATCTATTTTTAAATTTCAACTTTAGGAGCGCTCAGTTTTGATAGACAAACATGACATCAGACATAAAAACAAATAACACAAAATCAAAGGCCTTGTAACTTTATAGGTGAATCTCCATTGCAATGTAACAGATGTTTAAAAATTCTACTTGAATAAAAAATAGAACTGATCAAAAAAATCATGAGCTCAAAAAATATAGAATTACAAAAAACAAAAGTCCTGGAAAAATGATATGTCCATTAATTACTTTAGAAAAGCACCATAAAATTTACTTTTGCTGGAGTTCAGATAAGACTCTTTTTACCTTTATTTTTTCTTTTTTTCCCTGGGTTTGAGACCGGTCACCTACTGAGCTTTTAGGCTTCATTTATTTAACATTTCAATGTAAACCTTGACTGAGATCTGGAAGGATCTAACAGGTTTTAACAGAAACCTTGTGCCTAGGGCATTTTAGCCATCTCATCAGGACAGGTTGGATGTTAAAAAAAAAATTATGAGACCTTATTTTCCATTACTTTTGGGAATAAAGCTACTTTGCTAAGTTCCTCACTGAGATATGCCATTGGTTATTGAGCTGCCTATGGTGCTTATCCAGGATTTCTTTTCCCCTTTGTGACAAACAGGTTAAATCTTGCTTCATAGGTAAGCTGAGGACAAGAGCTTGAAGTAAGTCCCCTTCTTGATATTCCTAGTGCAGAATATTGTCCTATAGTGGCTATTTTCTGTAGTATTGAACCTGTTGATGACATAATTAAGCTTTATTTTCTTGATCTTTTAATTCTTATTAGCTAAGAAGTTTAGAAGTTCTGCAATGGCCTTTTGATATTCCTCCTGGGTGGTGGTACATAAAATATGTACTTTACTTACTGGAGAAAAATCACAGATGTTTAAAAATAACTCTAGAGTTGAATAAAAATAGAACTGATCAAAAAAATCATTAACCTAGGTATGTAGGATCAAAATTATGAGCTCAGAAATATAGCATTAAAGGAAAACGAAACAAAACAAGAATCCTAGAAAATGAATTCTGTGTAGCAGTCCAGGATTTGAAATGAACACTTTTTTTTCTCTCAGGTTACTCTCCTCTCTCCCGCTGAGACTGCTACAGTTTACATTCCAATGCAGGCTTCAACAAGGCCAGACAGGGGGGAGGGAGGGATTACCCAGGACTTTTTAACTTTTTTTTTCCTGGTTGAGAAATCAGGTTAGGTTTGAATGCAGAAAATCTTGAAACATTTTTTCCCACTACTTTTGGGGAATGGAGCTGCTGAGCTCTCCGCCTAACGGGATTGGAGTAAGCAAATCTCTTAGGAACAAGGAGAAGGAATGTAAAGTACCCTGCAATAAGTATCCCTAAGCCTAAGAATAGGGGACCTGAGGGAGGACAAAGGGAGCCCATCCTCTAACAAACAAAGAGGTGCTTAGGACAGACTAGTGACGGGTAACTATGCGAACAAAGGGAACATGGGCATTTCCATACTAATTGTCCCAGGTCTTATTTCTACAGTTTGGATTCCTATGTCTGACCAGCAAGGGAAGGGGAGTATCCAGGAGGGAGTGGATGTGTGGAAGTGTTGTGCAGCCCATTTTACTCTCCAAAAATGAAGAGACAGAAAGCTGCACCGCAAACAGATGTGGGGTGCATGGAGAGAGAAGCTTACTTTTCTCACTTGGTGTAGATCTTGGTGAAGATTGGCTACTCTGTGGAGCAGAGTGCAGCAAACCCACCCTCCTGTAGGTGGTCCACGCCAAAGTTCTCTCCTCTGGCACAGACCTCTGAAAAGTGACTCAGGAGGAAAGTCTTAGGAGTCACCTGAGCCTGTTCCCTGTATAATTCCAAAAGGATGAAATGAATTTGACCATTGATTAGTATTTCTCCTTTCTATCAGGAGATTCATAGACCTGTTTTCCTCCAGATTGGAGATGAGAAATTTAAGAATGAGAAATGGTGAGAATAGTAGCGAACTAACACAATGAAGAATTCAATAGGAGGCAAGAGTAAAGACCATACGATACAATACACAAACAGATAGACATATAGCGCGCTGCATCAAAATTGGCTAGTTGATATTTTGTCGACAAAAACAAAAGCCCAGATGCGACAGAGTTGCCCAGATGCAGCACAAAGGCTGCCCAGATGGGTTCAGGGGATGTCTCTCAAGACCCTGCTGGAGTCCTATAGCACATCTGCCAGGACTTTGCCAGCCCAGAACCAGAACCTGCAGGCAATCCAGACAGAAATACGGCAATGCCTTACTCACCGGCCAATGATGTCACTTATGACTCTATGATCAGGTGTCTGGGTGGGCTTGGGGTATCCCGGGCAAGCCACCATATGTCGTGCCCAGTGGCTCAAGACCCCACAAAGACCACCAGAGACCACAATCAATGCAAGCAACAAAGAGTCATTTATTAGCAAGCTTGAGCCTGGTCCTCCATGCACTCAGTAACCAGTGATGCTAAGAGGCCCTGAGCCTTTGTTCAACAGGCCTTTTTATAATGAAAGGCAAACAGTTTTACAGTGTTCTTTTTAATTGGTTAACATAAAATTGTATACAATATTATTTTAAGTTCTGGGTCTCCGAGAGGAGGGTTATCATTATCTTTTAAGTTTGCTTTTGTGCCGGCAAGGTCAGCCACCTGGCCTTTACAAATAAGAGGTGAAGATTCTTTGCAGCTTTTTGAGGGGTTGAGGGCAATTAGGGAAGAGATTCGTATTTACACAGGCCATGGCTTTTATGAGGGGCTGAGGGCAGTTTGGGAAGAGCCTCATATTTGTATTTACACAGGTGCGGGCTCTTTTTATATTTACACACCTATTTACTACAACCTCTATTAATCCCTCTTTTACATAACTGGGGATTCCTTGGATAGAAATAAAAACTTTCTACAATGGAATTTGACTCCACTTATACTTGAGGAGAAAATTATTTCAGATGGTTTTTTTAATAGCCCACCTCACTTCCCAACAAGTTATCTATTAAATGTTCATACTTTACTTGACAAAGCATGGCTAGAAATTCAGCAAGAAAATTCATGTATTATGTGGTATACATTATAGGACAAGTAAAGTGTGGCTCACGTTATCATGAAACAGAATTCTTAGTCGCAGGAGTATAAGATATTTGGCAAGCCAAAATGAACAGGAAAGACATTCATTTCTACTGTCACTAAGGTGGGAAGGAGACAGTCCTGATTGAAAGACATCCCAAGTTCTCACGCCATTTGTTTTGGCTAAGGCATAATCTACACTACCTGGAGAAATTATCACCAAATTCAGGTGTGGTCCTCCTAGATTCCATCAGAGTTCCTTTCTTTAATAATTAGAACAGATTCACTCGACATCCAAGCATGACTCAAGTGAGAGGTGGTGGAAGAGAATCACATGGGGACTAGTGGAGGAATCAGGGTGATTGTCTGAAATAAGGAACACCACAATGATGAAAGGATTCTGATAAGTGCTAAAAATAAGGTACCCCAACACCCTGAGCCAGATGATTTAAATATGCCACTTCAAGTGGCTTTCAGACTGTATGTGGAAAGCTCAAGTGACTAAATTGATTTAACCTGAATTAAAAGAAAAGTAGTATTTCACAGAATACTTAGCATTCTCATTCACTATTCTCATTAGATGACAAAATATATCAATTTCAAGTGATTTTTTAAAAAAAATCATTATATATTTTACCTTGCCTGAACTAAATGCACTAAAATTGGCATATGTCTTTCACATATATGCACTTGGACATCACAGAATAGCACTGAGGGTTGTGTGCTAATGAATGAGTATGACCCCATAAAATACAAGGACAGGTGAACCTTTGCTGATTATTTTTCTATTTTACAAGTTTTATCATTGAAGCACAACCAAATATGCTGAATGTTTAAATGAAGAAATATATCACCTGATTTGATCAATATTTTGGAAAATGTCAAATGTCTGTAATGCTACTCTACAATTAGTAATTTTAAAAATCTACAGTTTCGCTCCGGTGGGAAGCACCTTTCCAGGCTAGCTTCTTGGAGCAGACCGCCCAATGAGAACCTTTCCACACAGAGCCAGCCACAAATCCCCAAGCCAGTGGTGAACTCCGGCCCACAAGCAGCCTCTGGGACCAGGGCAAGGCAGTCAGAGAACTCTCCAGGTGGACCTGTCCCCTGGCCCCACAGCTGCAGGCTGCAGGGGCACCTGGCTCTACTTGCGGTGCTTGACAGAGTTCCACTCAAGGATGGTTGCAGAGACTCATCCTAAAAGGATTGTAGCCAGATGTATGCCTCCCTAGCTTGGATGTTATTCTGTGGAGTTTTCCTAATAATGTATTACTCACTTCAGTCTGAGGATCTTGCTAGAGGTGATGGGAATAATTCTACAAACTTCCAGAAAAACATCACGGAGACAAAACACATGTTGAAACCCTGTGATGTTAACCTCACTACAGGAGAATATTTTTATTATGTTAAAAATCAAACACTGCAATCACTGCATATCCAGAACCTGCTGGGGCACAGAAATTTATATATAACAATGTTTCCCCAAGTTCTAAGCAAAAAGCACCTCCCATAGTAGCTACTAGATATGGACTAGCATATTTTTTCTATTGCAAGCCCTGGTACCCCCCTAAAGGCAAGCCCTTAGAGAAGGTAGATATAGATCTCCCCCTGCCTCCTACAGGGTGGTTTAATCCAGATGATGGTTTTGTTTATGTGTGGTGGTAAGGTAAAAAAAATAAGGTTACATAACATTCCTTCCTTCCTATAAAAATATGTCACCCCTATAATAAACATTGGTACACAATAACCATTGGGACCGCTGCCCTCCTGTAACCCTTAACTCAGCAATTTAGATATTAACCAGAAGGACCTAGTAGAGATGTTCACATGACATTATTTGTCTATCGTTTTACCGCAAAAATAATAAATATAGTCTTAGGTCATATAGAGTTTAGATAATAAGAAAATAAACATTGTATTAGCTCATTTACATAGTTAGATATTTTTAAAATAATTGTGATTTAGTAAAGATAATCTGTAAGGTTACTGTTTTCTCATAATCTTTTGGTAAAAACAATTTCTGCCTATGCTTTGGAAACTTCTTTGATTTTATTAATCATAAGCCTGTCATCATAGACTGAAGAAAAGTGTATATAAACCCAGTCTTCCCCAGAATAAAGTGGGATTGATTGCACCAGAACTAGAGTCTGTGTCTTTCATTCTCCATCCATCGCTGACGCTGTCTCCCCACGCCCTGTTTACAAGTGTGGAACCCATGGACGCCTGCTAGGGCTGGACCTCGGCAGCAGGCTTTTTCCACGGGGTGATCCAAGATGGTGGACTAGAGGGTGACTGCATCTCCACTCGCTCCAGAACCCAGGATTCAAGGGGAGGCATTGAGAGACTCGGACTAAAATAGATTCTTGGTGTGAGTCTCCCCCACCCGGTGAAGCGCTGCCCGGGTGGCAGGCCCAGATTTGGGTGGCCTATTAGAGTAGGGTAGGGCAGCGAGAGTCTTCCCCAGGTGGCTCTGCACACTCCGATGGTGGGCTCCTCCCACAGGGCCAGATTCTTCAGCATCTCAGAGTAGGCCCACAGTGAGAGCCTTTCTGCACAGAACCAAGCTTCAAGTCCCTGAACCAGGGCGGCAAGTTTTTGCCTGCAGGTTGCTTCAAGGACCAGGACAGGGCAGCCAGGGATTTCCCCAAGCAGCCCGCAGCCTGGCCCCCTCTGGTTCGAAGCGCTTTTCCAAGCTAGCTTCTCAAAGCAGACTCTCCAGTGAGAGTCTTCCCACACAGAGCCAGCCCCAAGTCCTGGAACAAGTAGCAGGCTACGGGCAGCTTTCTTTAGAAGCACTGCATTATCAACTTACTCCAAGACTTCAGGCTACTGAAGGCAGAAAGGTGATACACTGGAAATCTACAGGGACACTATAAGCCAACAGAAGAATTCTGCAATATCACAAAGTCCCACTGACATCTGACCAATATGAGAAAACAAGGGAAGAAAATGTCCTAAACAAACATAGATACTATATCAATAAAACCCAATGACAGCACAGCAGAAGAAATGTCAGAAAGGGAGTTCAGAAGGTACATAATTAAATCAATCAGGGAAGCAAACAAGGAGATGAAAGAGCAAATGCAGGCATTGAAGGAGGACATGAAAGAACAAATGCAGGCATTAAATTATTGCACCAATCAACAGTTAAAGAGCAAATACAGGAAGCAAGAGATCATTTCAATAAAGAGTTGAAGATATCGAAAAAAAGCCAAACAGAAATCCTTGAAATTAAGGAAACAATAAACCAAGTTAAAAACTCCATAGAAAGCATAACCAATAGGATAGAACACCTGGAATACAGAACAGCAGATATTGAAGACAAAATATTCAATCTTGAAAACAAAGTTGACCAAACAGAAAAGATGGTAAGAAATCATGAACAGAATCAACAAGAATTATGGGATATCATGAAAAGGCCAAATTTAAGAATTATTGGGATTGAGGAAGACTTAGAGAAACAAACCAAAGAAATGAACAATCTATTCAATGAAATAATATCAGAAAATTTCCCAAATTTGAAGAATGAAATAGAAAACCAAGTACAAGAGGCTTATAGGACTCCAAATATACAAAATTACAACAGACCCACACCAAGGTGCTGGGGTCCAGCCCTAGCAGGAGTCCAGGGGTTCCACACTGGTAAACAGGGTGTGGGCAGACAGTGTCAGCGATGGATGTAGAATGAAAGACACAGACTCTAGTTCTGGTGCAATCAATCCCACTTTATTCTGGGGAAGACTGGGTTTATATACATTTTTCTTCAGGCTATGATGACAGGCTTATGATTAATAAAATCAAAGAAGTTTCCAAAGCATAGGCAGAAATTGTTTTTACTGAAAGATTATGAGAAAACAGTAACTGTACAGATTATCCTTACTAAATCACAATTATTTTAAGAATATCTAACTATATCAATGAGCTAATTCAATGTTTATTTCCTTAATGTCTAAACTCCATATGACCTAAGACTATTCTTATTACTTTTTGCAGTAAAGTGATAGACAAATAATGTCATGTGACCATCTCTAATAGGTCCATCTGGATAATATCTAAATTGTTGAATTAAGGGTTACAGGAGGACAGCGGTCACAGTGGTTCTTGTGGCCAAGTTGTTTTTACTGAATAAATTACTTTGTCTTATGCAGCTCATTTTCCCAGAACAAGGCATTGTGTACCAATGTTTATTATAGGGGTAAACTATTCTTTTTTGGAAGGAAGGAATGTTATGTAACCTTATCCTTCTACCTTACCACCACACATAAACAAAACCATCATCTGGATTAAACCACCGTAGAAGAGAGGGGAGATCTATATCTACCTTCTCTAAGGGCTTGCCTTTAGGGGGGTACCAGGGCTTGCAATAGAAAAAATAAGCTAGTCCATATCTAGTAGCTACTATGGGAGGTGCTTTTTGCTTAGAACTTGGGGAAACATTGTTATATATAAATTTTTGTGCTCCAACAGGTTCTGGATGTGCAGTGATTGCAGTGTTTGATTTTTAACATAATAAAAATATTCTCCTGTAGTGAGGTTAACATCACAGGGTTTCAACATGTGTTTTGTCTCCGTGATGTTTTTCTGGAAGTTTGTAGAATTATTCCCATCACCTCTAGCAAGATCCTCAGACTGAAGTGAGTAATACATTATTAGGAAAACTCCACAGAGTAACATCCAAGCTAGGGAGGCATACATCTGGCTACAATCCTTTTAGGATGAGTCTCTGCAATCATTCTTCAGTGGAACTCTGTCTAGCACTGCAAGAAGAGCCAGGCACCCCCACACCAAGGCACATTATTATGAAAATACCTAACATACAAAATAAAGACAGACTTTTACAGGCTGCAAGAGAAAAGAATAGAATTACATTCAGGAGGAAACCAATAAGAATATCAGCATATTTTTCAATCCAGACCCTAAAAGCTAGGAGGGCCTGGAACAACATTTACCAAGCCCTAAAGGAAAATGGATGCCAACCAATAATCTTATACCCAGCAAAATTTACTTTCAGAATTGACGATGAAATAAGATCCTTCAATGATAAACAAAAGCGAAAGGAATTTACAAAAAGAAAGCCAGCATTGCAGAACATTCTCAGCAAAATATTCCATGAGGAAGAGATGAAAAACAACCATGCAAATCAGCAACGGGAGGAACTAACCTAAAGGAATAGTCAAATAAAGGGGAAACCAAATCATGTCAAAATACAAAAATGAGTCAAATGACTGGGAATACAAATCATATCACAATAATAACCGTGAATGTTAATGGCCTGAATTCATCAATCAAAAGACATAGACTGGCAGAATGGATTAAAAAGAAAAGTCCAACAATTTGCTGCCTGCAAGAGACTCATCTCATAGAAAGAGATACTCATAGACTAAAGGTGAAAGGATGGGAAAAAACACACCTTGCACACGGACACAGCAAAATGCTGGAGTATCCATCCTCATTTCAGATAATGTGGACTTCAATCCAAAACTAGTCAGTAGGGATAAAGAAGGAGATTACATACTGCTTAAGGGAAGAATAAATCAGCAAGACATACAATCATAAATATCTATGCCCCGAACATTGGCTCATCCATGTACTTCAAACAAATCCTTCTCAATTCCAGAAATCAAACAGACCACAACAGAATAATAGTAGGCGATTTTAACACAAGTCTCTCACCGCTGGATAGATCGTCCAAACAAAAATTGAGTAAAGAAACCATAGATCTCAATAACACAAGGAACAATTTAGACTTAACCGACTTATATAGAATATACCATCCAACAAAGAATGAATATACTTTCTTCTCAGCAGCACATGGATCCTTCTCTAAAATAGACCATGTCTTATGCCACAAAGCTACTGTTAGCAAATACAAGAAGATAGAGATACTACCTTGTACTCTATAAGATCATAATGGATTGAAATTAGAAATAAATGACAGAATAAAAAACAGAAACTACTCCAACACCTGGAGATTAAATAATACACTATTATAAAATTAATGGATAATAGAAGACATCAGGAGGGAAATAAAAAAAAATTTTAAGTGTAAACAAGAACAAAGACACATCATATCAAAATCTCTGGGACATTATGAAAGCTGTACTTAGAGGAAGATTTATTTCATGGGGCACATTCAACAAAAGAAGTAGAAATCAACAAATAAATGACTTAATAACTACAGCTAAAAGCCCTAGAAAAAGAAGAGCAGACCAACATCAAAAGTAGTAGAAGATAGGAAATAGTAAAAATCAGTGCCGAAATCAACAAAATTGAAACAAAAGAAACAATCGGAAAAATTAACAAAATAAATAGTTGGTTCTTTGAAAAAATAAACAAAATTGATAAACCCTTAGCCACACTAACAAAAAGAAAGAGGTAGAAAACTCAAATTATTAAAATTTGGAATGAACAAGGAAATATCTTAACAGACAGGAGTGAAATACAAAACATAATTAGAAGCTATTTTGAAAATCTACACTCCAACAAAACAGAAAACCTCGAAGATATCAAAAAGTTTCTAGAGACATATGAATTACCTAAACTCAACCAGGAGGACATACACAACTTAAATAAATCAATTTCAAGCAATGAAATAGAAGAGGTCATCAAAAGCCTAACAACAAAGAAAAGTCCGGGACCAGATGGATTCTCAGCCGAGTTCTACAAAACCTTTAAAGAAGAGCTCATTCCAATACTTCTCAAAGTATTCCATAAAATAGAAGAGGAGGGAACCTTCCCAAACTCGTTCTATAAAGCCAATATCACCCTGATACCTAAAACAGACAGAGGCACAACAAGGAAAGAAAATTTCAGACCAATTTTGTTAATGAACATCGATGCAAATATTCTCAACAAAATATTAGCTAATCACATACAAAAACATATTAAAAAGATAGTGCACCACGAACAAGTGGGTTTTATCCCAGGGATGCAAGGTTGATGATCTGGAAATCAATAAATGTCATTCACCATATCAACAGACTAAAAGTGAAGAATCACATGATTATTTCAATAGATGCAGAAAAAGCATTTGATAAAATACAGCATCCATTCATGCTCAAAACACTAGAGAAAATTGGGGAAGTGGGAACATTCCTTAAAATTGTAAAGGCCATCTATGCTAATCCCATGGCCAATATCATTCTAAATAGTGAAAAACTGAAAGCATTCCCCCTAAAAACTGGAACAAGACAGGGAAGCCCTCTTTCACCACTTCTATTCAATATCGCTCTTGAGACTTTATCCAGAGCAATTAGACAAACCAAAGAAATTAAAGGGATATGAATTGGAAAAGAGGAACTCAAACTATCCCTGTTCGCTGATGACATGATTAAATATTTAGAGGAACCTGGAAATTCCACCAGAAAGCTCTTAGAACTCATAAGTGAATTCAGTAAAGTAGCAGGTTACAAGATCAATGCCCATAAATCCAATGCATTTTTATACGTAAGTGATGAATCTTCAGAAAGAGAAATTAGGAAAACTACCCCATTCACAATAGCATTGAAAAAAATAAAATACTTGGGAATCAATCTCACAAAAGAGGTGAAAGACCTCTACAATGAGAACTACAAAACACTAAAGAAAGAAATTAAAGAAAACTTAGAAGATGGAAAGATCTCCCATGTTCTTGGATAGGCCGAATTAATATTGTCAAAATGGCCATACTACCAAAAGTGCTATACAGATTCAATGCAATTCCATTTAAAATCCCAATGGTGAACCTTACTGAAATAGAGCAAGCAATCATGAAATTCATCTGAAAGAGTAAGAAACTCAGAATAGCTAAAGCAATTCTCAGTAGAAAGAGTGAAGCAGGCGGCATAGCAATACCAAATCTTCAACTCTATTTCAAAACAATAGTAACAAAAATGACATGGGATTGGTACCAAAATAGACAGGTAGTTCAATGGTACAGAATAGAGGACATGGACACAAACCTAAATAAATACAATTTTCTCATACTATTCAAAGGTGCCAAAAATATGCAATGGAGAAAAGATATCCTCTTCAACAAATGGTGCTGGGAAAACTGGAAAACCTTATGCAACAGAATGAAACTAAATCCCTCTCTCTCACCCTGCACAAAACTCAACTCTAAATGGATCAAGGACCTTGAAATCAGACCAGAGACCCTGTATTGTATAGAAGAAAAATAAGTCCAAACTTTCAACTTGTTGGCTTAGGATCAGACTTCCTTAACAGGACTCCCATAGCCCAAGAAATAAAAGCTAGAATCAACAACTGGGATAGATTCAAACTAAAAAGCTTTCTCTCAGCAAAGGAAATTATCAGTAATGTGAAGAGAGTGCCTTCAGAGTGGGAGAATATCTTTGCCACTCATACTTCAGATAGATCACTAATTTCCAGGATCTATAAAGAACTCAAATAACTCTACACCAAGAATACAAATAATCCAATCAATAAATGGGCTAAGGAAATGGACACTTCACAGAACAAGATGTACAAGCAATCAACAGATATATGAAAAAATGTTCAACATCTCTAGTAATAAGAGAAATGCAAATCACAACTACCCTAAGATTCCATCTCACCCCAATTAGAATGGCAATTATCAAAAACACAAGCGACAATTGGTGTTGGCGAGAATGTGGGGAAAAAGGCACATGCATACATTGCTCTTGGGGTTGCAAATTAGTGCAGCCACTCTGAAAAGCAATATGGAGATTCCTCAGAAAGCTTGGAATGGAACCAACATTTGACCCCGCTATTCCACTCCTTGGCCTATACCCAAAGGACTTAAAATCAGCATACTACAGAGATACAGCCACATCATTGTTCATAGCTGCTCAATTCACTATAGCCAGATTGTGGAACCAACCTAGATGCCCTTCAGTTGATGAATGGATAAAGAAACTGTGGCATATATATATATATATATATATATATATATATATATATATATATATATATATATATACAATGGAATATTACTCCACCATGAAGAATGATAACATTATGGCATTTGCAGACAAATGGATGAAATTGGAGGATTTCATGCTAAGTGAGATAAGCCAGTCACAAAAACCTAAAGGATGAATGATCTCACTGATAAGCGGATGAGGACACATAAGGGGGGGTAGGAGGGGTTAGGTTTAGGGTTAGGGATAAGGAGAGTGGAAAAAATGGAGGAAGGAAGGACTGTATAGAGGGAAATGAGGGGTGGGAGGGGTGGGGATGAAGGGAAAAAATAATGGAATGAATCAAACAAGATTGCTCTATGTAAATTTATGATTTTTAATTAAAATAAATTTAAAAAAGAATGTAAAAAAAGAACTCTCACACACTGTTAATGTGAATGTACATTAATTACAGTCACTATGAAAATCAATATTGTGATTTCTCAAAAAACTCAGAATACACTTCACAGAAGAAGAAATACAATTGATCAACAAATATACAAAAATTGTTCAACATATCTAGAAATTATAGAAATGCAAATCAAAACTGTACTGAGCCACGTACAGTGGTACACACCTATAATCCCAGTAACTGGGGATGCTGAGGTAAGAGGATCACAATTTCAAACCCAGCCTCAGCCAAAAGTGAGGTGCTAAGCAACTCAGTGAGACCCTGTCTCTAAATAAAATACAAAATAGGACTAGGGATGTGGCTCAGTGGTTAAGTGCCCTGAGTTCAATTCCCAATGCCCCTCCCCCCCAAAAAATTATACAGTTTCCAATATCTTAAACAAGTATATTACACAACTGAATTTTAAGTAATATTTTCTGTTCATGAATTTTTAACATTTATATTTTTCTTTGTATAGGACAACATGGTCCAAAGAAACAAAAATAATTAATACTTACTTTTTTACAGGAAATTGTTTTTGAACATGTGACTGGAAATATTTTATGATGCTATGTATCTCATATTTATAAAGTATAAATTAATTTTTGCTTTTTACAAAGAGGTACATAAAAAAGAATTTTGTACTGGGGATTGAATCCAAAGGTACCTAACCACTGGGCAATATCCCCAGTCATTTTTATTTTTTTATCATCTTCTACAAAATGGCAATAAATAGTCTGGGTAGTGAATATAAAAACTGGGAAATAATCCATCCTTAAAACTAAGAATTTTTGGGGAAAAATACTTGCTGCTTGCAAAACAAGTACTGAAGTGCTTTCTATTTCTAAAATTTCCATTAACCAGGCTAGTGGACAGGTAGGTATATATAAAGTCTTAACTACAGTTCTGCCACTATCTTGTGTAGAAAAAGGAGTTAGAATTTCTTACAAGAAAATACCCACATCAAGCAGAGTGGTATGTAGTGGTGGGGTGAGAGAAGTGGCCTTGAAATTGTGGGGAAGGATGGGGAGGAGGAAGTAGAGAAGTAGGCCATGGCCAGCTCTTGAAGGAGGGCTTTATCACACAGTTAGAAAAGGACTGGGGGCAGCTAAGTGACATGATGAGGGGTGTGTTTTAGAATAATTGAGGAGTTTAAACTTTGTCAAGGATAATTCATTAGATCAGATGCCCAAAGGTGTTAGTAAAGCAAGTATCAAAGATAGTCCTTGTAGATAGGTAATAAGGTCATAATATGAAAATGGAGGCTGATTTGTGTCTGGGAACTGGAAGGTCAACACTGGGTGATTGAAATGTTAATGCCTACAGAACCCTTCCCACCCTTAGCAAGTTAACCTGCTCTTGTTCCACCTGTTGCATAGATAACATGTCCAGGAATGATTCCTCCCTGCATGGAGTGTTAGAAGTTGTTAATTAATGCCTCCTGGGCTGCCACCTGCCTGGATTACTCCACCTTGGCCCTTAAAGCCCACCTGCTTTTCAGCATTTCACCATCACACCCGCATCTCCTGAGACAACACAGGAAGGAAAAAGAAAAGGGGGAATAGGGAAGGAGAACAAAGAAAACCTGAAATGTATGAAAGTGGAAAAGTGTTCTCTCTTCTTGGCATACCAGGTCTCCAGTCTTATGTTACTATTATTTAAATAAAACTTGCTTTTTATACTTCCTTCAGTGAATCTATCTAATGTTCAAACTTCAGCATTTGAGGAAACAGAATTTGTCACTGATAACCGGGATTTTATCAGTGCTCCTTGTCTGTTTAGTGCCTGAACTCTTGGGCTACATCAGTGGACAGCAGCACTCACTAGAATGGAAGCAGGGATTCCTGGTTGCTTTGTTCACATTTATATCCTCTCTGCCAGGACAAAGTCTGGTACATACTACTATTATTTTAAATACAAGGGAGATATGTTTTCATATAAAAAAGTAAATGATCACACTGTCAAACCCAGATCTCCTACCACATTCCTGCCAAACTATGTTTTAGATAGGGGCATGACCTTATGCCAGCCTGAGAGGCAGGCATCACTCCTTGTCCTGCTTTACAGAGGCAGTGATATCCCAAGGTTTCCCATGAAAAGAGTCAAGAACACCTTCCCCAACTATGCTTATTTCACTGTCCAGGCACCAGAAAGCCCCTTCCCATGGGGGAGTAAAGTGGACTGTGGCATTCAAACCAGGCTCCAGCAAGTGACAGCAGTACCATGTGTGTACCCTCCAGGTTACACATCTACACAACAACACCAGGAGAAATATCTGTGCACATGCCTGGGGCAATGGTTTCTCACCAAAACAAAGTTTCTATAAAGGCACTCCCCAAAACCCCTCACAGAAAAGGGATGCCAACCCACCTGAAAACATGGAAATTCCAGAACATCCTGTGAGAGGGAGGGACTAAGGATGTCTGTGGCATGGTTTCTTCAGCCTCCTTCCATTGTCTAGCTGTAAAAGTAGGAAGCTGAGTCTTCAAAAGAAAAGACTTTGAGCTCACATCTAGGGCAAGGGGATCCCAAGTTTCCTGTTTTTATATTTGTCCAACAGCAACTTTGGACAGGATTTTCAAAACTTACAAGCTTCTCTGGGCTCCCTTCACCTGGGGCTACATACCAACCTTGCTAACCTGCAGGGCTACTGCTTCCCATGCTGATCTCACCTGAGAATCCCTGGGCCAGGTGCTCCTCCACATTTTCCTTGAGGCCCTGCCCAGCAAGCTGCTGCTAAGGGTTGGACTTCACCTGCTCCTTTCAGCTCTGCTCTGCCAGCTCTAACCATTTGCTGGGCTCCACTTGGCTCTAGTCAACTCAAATGGACTCTCATTGCCCACTTCTTCTGCTCCACTCAATTTTGTCTCTTAGGTTCTTCCCAGCATTTGGACTCCACTTGGCTATGCCCTGCAGCACCACACCCAATCCATCCACTTGCTCCACTGCATTCTGGCCACTTTGGGCCTCCTCTTCTGGCCTATTTTATGATTCTTCTGTAGTCTTTAAAACTTTTGTGGTCTGGTTTAGACCAGTTCCTCCCACATCCACTATCATCCCAAGTGACTGAGCTCATGTTGTTGATGCAATGTTGTATTTTGTTAAACAGTATATATAATACTCATATTTTAGATACGGTGGTGTTTTGTGTTAAAAAGTATATAAAAACTTGGTAAAATTATATTTTAAAAGGAGGCAAAGATTAGCTTCTGAAATAAAACACCTTGAGGTTTGTCAAGAGCCCCACCTTGCCTGAATTAAGACTCTATCTCTTACCTTACTCCATGTTAGTATATCTCCAAAGTTGCCTAGGCTCAAGCTCATTTAAAGACTTGTTCAAAGAATAAAATTTTATTGTAAAGTTTACTGTGATCTCAAAATAAACAGGAGATATACAAATAGGTAAGGTTTGATATTCTAAAAATTATTTTCTTGGATTTTAGTAATTATATAAACTAAATATGTTGCTACTGTCAATTTTATTTTATATTTTCCTTTTAACTTTATAACTGCTCCCTGTTAGTGATTTAAAGAGGTACAACAGGATAGAACTTCTAAGAGAACAACCTGAGTTAATTTGAGATAATAAGCCATCACCTGCAGGACAGACAGAATATAAGACTAACTTCCAGTGCTAATAAATGCAAGGGGTAAGTATAAGTAAAACCTACACCTCTATGCAGACTAGATTAGAGCACAGTACTCCATTAAAAGCTTGTAAAACTAGTCTCTTGAATGTTTAAAACCAAAAATATGGAGACTAAAGTCAAGGAAGTAAAAGGGCCATGGAAAAAATAGCCAACATTTGGCCCTTATCACCTAAGGTGAGCAAGATCCAGAAAAGGATGGGACCCCTATAAGTGGCTTGCAACTCCAGTGAGTCAATATATCTGATGATCAGGGAGATTGAGAGGATCCTACAGGACAGAAAGGTAACAAGGGCACATTCTGCAAAGAGAAAAGTCACTGGAGAGGGAAATTTCCTTGATGCTTCTGAGAATCCACATATGGTCAGTAAAATCCTGACCCATCGTGGCAGATGGCACCACTGGTACAGGTTAGCTACAGGACTCAAGAGGCTTCACACATCTTTCCAAGAATGATTCTGAGAATTATCAGTGGATATTTAAAAACAGATGAGAACAAGAATAAGATTAGCTTTGAACAATTTCTTCTCAAACACCTGGCAGAAGAGGATAGCCAAAGCATAGTTCTGCATGAATATTTAAATAAAAACACTGATTTTTAAACTGTAGCTTATGATTAAAGTTGTGACAGCTCTACCAAATGTAACTGAAGCTGGAGGCTATAATGGGAGGATTCTTGTGGGAGTGCTTCATATTTAACTATTACAAAGAACTTTGGAGAAATAAGTGTGTCATGCATTTCAGAAA
Organism: Sciurus vulgaris; assembly: GCF_902686455.1. Lineage (NCBI taxonomy): Eukaryota > Metazoa > Chordata > Mammalia > Rodentia > Sciuridae > Sciurus > Sciurus vulgaris. The sequence continues at coordinate 2,386,413 of NW_027632409.1, forward strand.
AAGACTGAAATATTTATTGCTTTTATATTGTTTACAAAAATGTAAACCTTTGCTGTCTTATTCATTGTTGTTTAAGTATGATTCTTGCCCTGTGTCATCACCTGTCAACAGCCATTATGGACCTCTGGACAGTTGTGATATTCATTACTCTTAAAAGTCCATGACCCACTGTAGAGAAAGCAGGGACTTTGAGATTTTAACTCCCAAATTCACCCTCTTTCAGCTGCAAGCAGCATGGAGATGTCCTCACCCATTTTACCATAGAAATGAAATGTAGAAATGAAATTGGGGAATTGTAACTGTGGACCACTTTACCTTTTGAATATAGCCCTTCCTCCATATTTTAAAAGGGACATGATTTATTTTCTTTTCTCCCTCTCCCCCTTCCTAACCTGAGTCCAGAAAATAAAATTCTCTTGAGTTATCTGTTCTCCACAGAAAAGAGATGTCACCAGAAGCTCTAGGAAGTGACTGTCTCCCAAATTAACAAGTGAATTTCAACATACCATCAGGTTGCACCTGCCCCCCACCCCCCACCAGCACACACTTGGAAAGAGACTTTTAAAATTCCTCCATTTCCCATGTTGGACAGAACCACAGCCTCTGGGAATGGAGTTCTTTGTGTGTCCTCCTTTGATAGCAAAGCAATAAACCTTCTTTTTCCTTTTTCTAATAACCGTGTCTTCATTAAATTGTCATGAATTTGCATTATGGAGAAGAACCAAGTTTTTGGTAACAGGATGTCTCTATCTAAAGTATGCCTACCAGGGAAGATGTAAAAGTAAAGTTTTCCATTAAGTAAGGTAACTTATGGTATAACAGAATGCAGATGGGGTACTACTGGCTTAGTGGGTAGTGTCTAATAATGGCAACTCAGATCGTACTGATGTACAAGTTCATAATTTAGAGGAATGACTGATGCTGAAAAAATTTCATTTACTTATTTACTGCAATTCCTGGAATGAGATCAGTGTTTCTTGTGCACTCTACCAGCACTTTACTACCAGTGCTCTACCACTAGCCTTGACCCAGCCCTTGAATTGACACTGCAATGGGGAATCAGAACCATTTATGTAGAAATATTTGACTAAAATGGTGTTTCTAGGGATTGAAAAGGGTGAGATAAAGATAGGAAACATGCCAATAAAAATATTACTGCTCTCAAACACTTCTGTTTTTCCTTATAGAAGCACATCTTTTGCTTAAACATGCCAGTGAGGATGAACAAAGATGCCATAGATATTGCCCTAAGAAATGACTTCTATCCCCATGCATGCATTGGGATCTCAGCAAACACCTTTCTTCTTTGCCTCCATATTACCTCTGTCTTTGTGGTCCTCTAGTCCATGATCACTGTCCCCCTGATCACTCACTTGGCTCTAACACACATCTTTATGTTCCTCACCTCAGGACTGTTGGTACTCATGTAATTTGGGGAAGCACAGTTAATTCCAGGTGACTTCAAATGTAAAATGCTTGTCTTTCTGTAAGAGGTTATGAGGGGACTCTGAATCTGCACTACCTGTGTCCTGAGTATACTTCAGGCCATTACCATTAGCCCCAGTGTCTCCTAGTTGACCAACTTCAAAGTTAAACCCACAGATTTCATTCTGTGGTTAATTGTTTTCTTGTGAATCCTCTCCATGTCCACCTATAGCAACATGCTTTTTTATACTATAGCCATAACCAAGAAGACCCTGCCTGGTCCCCTGTTTGTCAATGATCACTGTTCCTTTCTGCCCATGAGCTACATCAACAGGGGCCTTTTTTTAATATGATGTTGTTTAGAGATGTTTTCTTTGTGAGTCTCATGGTTCTTTCTAGTGGATATATGACAATTCTCTTGTAGAGACATAAAAAATGGGCCATGCCTCTTCAGAGCTCCAGGTATTCTTCTAGAAGCTCTGTAGAACAAAAGGCCATTCATACCATTCTGCTGCTCATCAGGTGTTTTGCTGTCCTATACTATGCACACTACATCATGTTGGTGTTCATAAGCATGATATATAGAAATGACACCATCCTGGTGTGCATCCACAACACTGTGGGCAATGGCTATGGGAAGGTAAGTCCTTGCTCATCAGTGCAGCAATCAAATGATAACAATTATGCAAATGAAATGCAGAAACAAGGTCAGCTTATGAAAAAATATCTATGACAGCTTTACAACTCTTGTTAAATATTTACTCTTTTACAGAATTTTGCCTCTGAGAAAATATTTATTAAGTAATACATCCAATTTTTTTTAATAAAAGTAATCTACATCACTAAGAACATGTACATAATTTTATCATATAACTACATGAATGTTTTGATTTACAGCTATTTGTTTTTACAGTTTTGTGATTTTGAATCTCATTTATAATACTTATAATTTTTTCCTACATCTTATTTCTTAAAATTATCTTAATTACATTTTACTTGAGGTATATTATTCCTTTTATTATAAAAATAACTGTGCTATAATCATCCAAATTCTATTGTAGCAACCAGGCATGTGGAGCACATCTGTAAGCCAAGTTACTCAGTGGGACCATGTCCCAAAAAAAAGAAACAGAAATGACTGAAGATGTAGCTCAGTTTTTAACCCTCCCTGATTCATTTTCTAGTGCAATAAATAAACAAAACCAAGTACAAATAAAGCCAAAATGTGAAAGAGAAAAACAGATATAGATAGATAGATAAATAGATAGATAGATAAACAAAAATGAGAAACATCTTCATACTCACTAGGGTGACTAAAATTTTCAAAAAGGTAAAAAGCAAGAGTGGATATCTGTGGATCTGTGAGTTCCTACAGGCATAGAAGTTGCTGCTTTGTAGTGTGTTACGGTTTTCCCTGATTCTGTCCCCATTCCTGCTGCTGCCCTCCTGTAATGTGGAGCCACCATTCTCTCCATGGTGCCCAGGACACAATGAGGACATTATGTATGCCAATGGTCAGAGTGTGGATACTATGTAAGTGTCAGAGGCCACAATGAGTATATTGTGAGTATCAGAGGACACAGTGAGAATGAGTTTCAGTGGTCATTTTGAGGTTTTTACATGAGTGTGAGTGATCAGAGTAGGATATTTTGTGAGATTCAGATGTCAGTGCAGGTATTATGTGAATGTTAAAAAGTCATATTCAGTTTCTTAAATGAAAGTCATAGGTCATGTGAGGATACTATGTTAGTGTTAGAGGCCAAGTGAGGATATTATGTGAGTTTCAAAGGGAATAGTGAGGATATTATATGACTGCCAGAGACCTCAGTGAGGACATTATTTGATTTTTAGAGGTCACATGAGGATATTATGTGACTATCAGAAGTCAATATGATAATAATATATGAGTGTCAGAGGCCAGTTAGTATATTTTGTCAATCTCAGGAGCCATAGTGAGTATATTATGAGAGAATTAGAGGGCACAGTGAGGATATTCTGTGAGTTTCACAGAGTGTCAATATCAAGAACCATAGTGAGAATAGTGTGTGAGTAGATCACAATGAGGGTATTATGAGTGTCAGAAGCCACAGTAAGAATATTATGTTACTGTTAGGGGTCACATTTAGTATATTATGTGAGTGACAGAGGTCACAACAAGGATATTTTTTGAGTGTCAGAGTTCACAGTGAGGGTAATATGACAGTTTCAGTGTTTTTGCTCACAGTGAGGGAATTATGTGAGTGTCAGGGGTCATATTGATGGCATTATGTGAATGTCAGCAGCTATGTAAATGTATTTTGGGAGTTTCAGAGGACAAAGTCAGGGTATTATGTGAGTGTAAAAAATCACAGTGATGGTATTAAGTGAGTATCAGAGGTATGGTGGGGATATTATGTGAGTTTGAGTGGTCAGAGTAGTATATTATGTGAGTGTCAAAAGTTGCAGTGAAGTTATTATGTGTCAGAGGCCACATTGATGTCATTATGTGAACATCAAGGACCACAGTGAGTTTATTATTAATGTCAAAGGCCTGAGAAGATATTAAGGAAGCATCAGTGTTCATGTGAGGATATGTTTTGAGTGTGAGAGGTCATGGTGTGGGCATTATATGAATGTCAGAGGCTACAGAGAATATATTTTGTCATTGTTATGCCCAGAGTGAGTATAGTACATGAGTGCTAGAGGTCACAAGATAATTATTACATGAATGTCAGAGATCAAGTGAGGAGATGATGTGAGTATCAGATGTAACAGTGAGGGTATTATGTGAGTTTCAGAGACCAAGTAAGTGTATTATATTACTTTCAGAGACCACATGGAAAATATTATGTCAGGGACCACTATCAGTGTCAGAGGTTATAATGTAGATATTGTGTGTCAGAATTCAAACTGAGTTTATTTATGTGAGTGTCAGATATCAGTGAGGGTAGTATGTCAGTTTCAGGGGTCACAGGATATTATGAGTTTCAGAGGCCACAGTGAGGGCATTATGAGAGTTTCAGAGACCATACCAAATTTATTATATAAATTTCAGAGACCCAGTGAGGATATTATATGAGTTTCAGAGGACATAGTGAGAGCATTATGCCAGGTACAGAGGCCAAATTGGGAATACAGTGTTAGTGTCTTAATTCATAGTGCAGGTATTATGTGATTTACAGAGATTACAGTGAGCATAATGAGTGCCAGAGTCCACTATGATAGTATTATGTTAGTGTCAGAGGCCATAGGGTCCTTTGTGAGTGTCAAAGGACATAAAGAGGATATTATGTGATTGTCAGAAATCACAGTGAAGATATTATGTGTCAATACCAGAGTGAGGAGAGTATGTGAAAGTCAGTGTTCACAGTGAGGGTATTATGTGTGAGTAGGTGATTATCAGAGGTCACAATGAGGTTATGAAGTGTCAAAAGTCTTCGTGAAAATATTTAGTGAAAGACAGTTGTCATAGTCAGGATATTATGTGAATGTCAGTGGTAAAAGTGATGATATATGATTGTCAAAGACTACAGTGAGGGAACTATATCATGCTAAGTGAAATAAGCCCATCCCCCAAAACAAGAGGACAAATGGTTTCTCTGATATTTGTTTTCAGACTCACAACATGTGGGGATGAGTTTTGCCAGGTTAGACAGAGTTGAGGGGATGAAAGGGAGAAGGAATTGTAATAGAAAAGAGAATGACATAGACATAAATTTTTATGTTCACATATGAACACATGACCAGTGTAATGCCACATCATGTGCAACCACAAATATGTGTAGTTATTCTTCATGTTTTGTTATATGACTAAATGCATTCTACTGTCTAATACAACTAAAAAGAACAAATTTAAAAAATTAAAAGTATAATGATGGCACATTGGGGTTATTATATAAATGTCAGAAGTCCCATAAGGATGTATGTGATTGACAGAGGTCACAGTTAGAAAATTAACAGTGTGTCAGTGGCAAAAGTGAGCATATTATATTAATATCAGAGGCCTCAGTGAGGATATTATGTGAGTGTTGTAGGCCACAGTGAGGATATTATGAAAAAAATCAGAGTTCCCAGTGAGGGTACTATATAAGTATCCTTGACATTGTGAACTAGAAATTATATGAGTGTCAGAAACCAAAATGACAGTATTATGTAAGTGTAAGTATTCACATTGTATATATTACATGAATGTAAGGGGCCACTGTGAGTATATTAGGTGAGTGTCATAGGACACAGTGAGGATATTATGTGAGTTCAAATGTCAAAATGAGGACTCTTATATGTCAGAGGCCAAATTAGGACAGTTTGTTAATTACACATGCACACTGAGGATATTATGTGAGTGTGAGAAACCACAGTAATGATATTTTGTCAATGTCAGGGGCCAGAGGGAGGATATTAAGTGAGTGTCACCAGTCACACTGAGGTTATTATTAGAATGTCAGAAACCAAATTGAGGTTAGTATGTGAATGTCAGAGGTCACAACTACAATATTATGTGATTGAGATGACATTGAATTTATTATATAAATATCTGAGATTAAATGAGGAAAGACTATCAGAGGCCACAGTGTGGGCATTATGTGTCAGTGGTCACAAAGTGTATATCATGTTAGTGTAAGAGGACACAATGAGGTTATTACATCAGTGTCAAAGGTCACAGTGAAAGTATTATTTGAGTGTCAGTGGCCAGAGTGGGGATATTTTGTGATGGTAGAGGTCACACTGAGGGTATTATGTGAGTGATACAAGCCAAATCAGTATATTATGTAAGAATAAAAGGTCACACTGAGGATATAATGTGATTGAAAAGTCATTTTCAGAATACTTTTTTCAGTGTCAGAGACCAGAATACAGTATGTGATGTCAGAGGAAAAAATATGGGTATTATGTGAGTGTCAGAAGTGAGAGGATGGTATTATGTTAGTGTCTGATGTTACAATCAGATTATTACATCATTGGCAGACATCGTATTGAGCATAATATGTGTTAGTAACCAAAGAGAGGATATTATATGAATGTCAGAGACTACAATTAAGAAATTTTGTCAATATCAGGGAATATAATGAGTATATTATATAAAAATCAGAGGTAAAATTTAGGATATTTTGTTAACATCCAGACCACAGTGAAGACATGATTTGAATGCCAGAGTCCACACTGTGGATATTATGTGAATGTCAGGGTCTACAGTGACATTATGATATGAGTGACAAAGTACACACTGAAAATATAAAGTGAGTGCCACATATCACAGTGAGGGTACTTGTGAGTGTCAGAAGGCAAAATGAGGATATTAGGTGAGTTACATGGTTACAGTGATAATATGATAAAAATGTCAAAAGCCACATTGATGTTTATGAATGTAAGAGCCTAAGTGATTATATAATGTGAGTGTTGGGGTGATTGTTATGTGAGTTTCAGAGGCAACAGTGAGGGTATTATGTGAGTGTCAGAGGCCAGGTGAGGATACTCAGTGAGTATTGCATGCCACAGTGAGGACATAGTGTCAGAGGCCTCATTCATAAAATTTTGTCAGTGTGAGGGGCCATGGTGTTGGTATTATTTGTGTCAGAATCTATAGTGAGGAATTTATGTGAGTGTCAATGGTCAGGTGAGGAAAATATGTGAATGATATTATCCACAGCAAGGATAGTGAGTGTCAGATGTCAGAGTAAGGATATTATGTGAACGTCAGAAGCCATGGTAGGGATACTGAGTTCCAGAGGCCACAGTAGTGAGAATATTATGTGAGGGTTAGAGGATATTATGTGAGTTTCAGAGGGCACAGTGAGGTTATTATGTGAATCTCAGAGGCCAAATTGAGGAAATTATATAAATATCAGGAGAAGATGAGGATATTATTTGACAGCCAGAGGTTCAGTGAAAATATGTGAAGGTCGGAGGTCACAGTTAAGGTATCTATACATTTATTAAAGGGTATCTCAGTTGGTTCCATAGCTTAGCTATTTTGAACTGAGCTGCTATATATATTGATGTGGCTGCATCACTGTAATGTGCTGATTTTAAAGCTTCTGTGTATATGTCAAAGAATGGGTTAATGTGGTCAAATGGTGATTCCATTCCAAGTTTTTTGTAAAATCTCACTGTTTTCTAGAGTAGTTGCAACAAATAATACCCTTACTGAGGACTCTTACAATCACATATTAACCTCACATCGCCTTTGAAACTAATATAATATCCTAACTTGACTTCTGAAACTCATATAATATTGTCATTCTGGCCTCTGAATCATACCCATATTGTAACTGCTAAAATTTATATAATACACTTACTTTGAACTCTGACCCTCAGATAATATGATCACTATGGCCTCTGTCACTAAAATTCCTGAAACCTCTGACACTTGCATAATACCCTCACTTTGGACTCATATACTCATATCTCCTTGTGTTCATATCATCTAGAGAGCAGTTATGGTATTGCCAGATGTTCATTGGCACAGGTTAGGGAACTTATGCACCACAGAATAACCACATATTTCCTGTTCTCATAACACAGATTTCAATCAGTTAATGATATGTTTTACAGTGCTGATGAAGACCCAAGGGCTGATTGTGACAGCCATTGGCCACAAAACACTGGGCATTATTAAAAATTAGTTAAACTTTTCACCTAATTCCTTGACTGTAGCTTCTGACACTGACATATCTCACTATGGCTTGTGACACTCTCATAATACTCTCACTGTGAACACTTACACTCATAATATTCACACTGTGACCTCTGTCTGACACTAAATGTTCTCAATGTGACCTTGGACCCTCACAAACTTCCATCACAGTTACCCATGACATTCATATAATATAATCACTGTGGCCTCTGACATTCACTTAATATACTCACTGTGGTCTCTGAATTTGTATATTATCATTACTTTGCCTCTAACACTCATATATAGCCCCAGTTTGGTTCATGGCATTGAAAGTCTCACTGTACCTCTGGACATTGACAAAATATTCCAACTGGAGCACCTGACTGTCATCTAGGACCCTAAATATGTTCTCTACAACTCACATAATATCCTTACTTGGCTTATGATGATTATACAATTAAATTTTAGTGATATGAGCCAAAGCAATGATAAATATATACCTAAGTATATATCACTTCATGTAAAATGAGCTTCTTGTGTAAGAGTACTCTCAGGTTTTGTAAAAAAGTTTAGAGATCTAGGTTTAGGGTTAGGGAATGAATAGGTTTATTAGGAAACAAGAATATTCATAAGAATATATGCTTGAAAACATAAAAGAAAATATGTGGTGTGCATTACTACCATGTGGATTGTTTTGATGTTTGTTGTACAAGTGTGATATTTTTTACATAAGAAGAATGCACTGATAACTGACATGTATGCATACTTAAAAATATTTTATTGAAATACATCATTGAAATTTAGGTACATAATCATAACAGTAATAAACATTCACCTAATTATGTATGGTTACATGTAAAATAAGCTTCATGTGTAGAGTTCCATTGCATATTAGGAACAAATTTTAATTAGTTCTGTGATTAGTGGGAGAAACAATAGGTATTTCAGTAAACAAAAATATTGTTAAAATCTCAGAAGTGAAAATATGTGGGAAATTATATAGGAGTGTGCACTTTTTGTCATAGTGATTGGATTATTGTTAGTTGTATGAATATGGTTTTCACCTACGGGGAAGAACAGTTAAATGACATACATGCCTATATAATAATATGTTAAAATTTACAATATTAACTTTTAGGTATGTAAGCCAAAACCACTAAAAACAATTAAGTATACATGCATATTTTTATGTAAAATGAGCTTCAGTTCTATTAGTCTACTTAGGTTTGGACCCAAATTATATATATATCTAGGGTAAGAGTAAAGAAATAATTAGGTATATCAGGAAACAGGAATAGAATTCAGGCAAGAAAACATGTGAAAAAACCATTAACATCCATTAATACCCATGGGGATTTTTGTAATGTTAGTCATACAAGCACATGTTATTACCTATGAATGATGCATAGTTAAATAATACATATATATAATATTTGTATAAATTAACCATTGCTTAATTGTTAGGTATGTGAGCCTTATGTCTACAATGTTCTTCTGAGTGTAGGTTTCCTTTAAAATTTGTTTTAGGTGTAGTTGTAACTTTTGTGTTGGTACCAAATTTTTCGTGGGACTAGGGTTAGGATTAAGAAAAGAATTATTCAATAATTCTGAATAGTCATAAAAATTCACACATGAAAGATTACAGGAAACTTTTAAATGCACAAATCTTTGGGAGATTAGTTCAATATTCATCCAATGAGTAAAGAGTTTTACATATGAGACATGCACATGTAAATGACATACATGCATATTCTAAAATATATTAATGATTGCATAGTTAAATTTCAGGTACCGAAGCCAAAAGACCTCTAAATATTTATCTAATTATGTATGGTTTGATATTAAAATAACTTTATACTAAGGGATACAACTAGAGTTCCCACCATATTTTGGGAGTGGCTAGGGTTAAGGTTAGAGAAGGAATAAGTATATAAGGCAACATGGTTCTTCACTAGAATGTGTGCATAAACACAGGAAAATATGTATGATTGTGTACTTTTGCTGTGGAGATTGGTTTAAAGTTCATAGTACTAATGTTTCTGTACATATATTTGCACAGGTAAATTTCATATATGCAAATATTTGAATAAATTTATGATTATTCTGTTAAATTTTAGATAGGTACTCCAAAATGTCCATTAACATTTACCTCAGTACTTAGGGTTTCATGTTAAAATAACTTTAGTTGTAGGGTTACAGTTAGGTTTCCTATGAAATTTTGAATGGGGATAGGTTTAGGGTTAGGCAATAAATACAGATATCAGGAAAAATAAATAACCATACAAAGTGTGTGCAAATGCAATAGTAAAATATGCATGAATGTACAGATTTTAACATATGTATTGTTTAATATAATATTAGTCACACAAGTATGATTTTATCCATGAGTGTGTGCACAGGTAAATCACATATATACATATATAAGATTATTTTAATGATTACACCATTAAATGTCATATACATTAACAATAATGTGTGTAAACATTCACCTCAGCATACTTGGTTTCATGTAAAATGAGTTTGAGTTGAATGTGTACATATAGGGTTAGTATCAAATTTTACATGGAGCAAGGAATATGTTAGAAAATTAATAGAAATACCAGAAAGCATCCATATTTATAAGAATGAACATGTGAAAATATGAAGGAAAACTCATGAATGTACTTTTTTTGCACATGGAATCATTTTAATGAGTCATACAAAGAATGTTTTACTTATGAGGGATTCACAAGTGGCCTGGATGCATATATGTAAATGTGATAATGATTACATCATTATATTTCAATGATGTTGGCCAAAACAATGATGAATATACACCCATATATGAATCAGTTCATGTAAAATGAGCTTAAGTTGTCAGGGTGCATTGAGGGTACAAAATTCCAGGTGGACCTAGGGTTAGGATTAGGGAACTAGTAGGTATATCAGTAAACATGAATATTCAGGAGAATGTACACATGAATGAATGTAGAAAAATATGTACCATTGTACAGTTTTTACTTTGGAGATTGATTCAATGTTAGATGTACTAATAATTTTTTACCTATGAGAGGCTCAGGTAAATGATATATAAGCAGATATTTGAGTATATTAATGATTACTCCATTAAGTACAAGTGTATGACAAAATACCTGTAAACATTCACCTAAGTATGTATGGTTTCATGATTTCATGTCAATTTAACTTCAGTTGTAGGAGTATATTTAGGGTTCATACCAAATTTTGTTTGATTCTAGGATTAGGGAATGAATATTAATATCAGGAAACATGAATATTCATAAGAATGTATGCATATAAGCTTGTAGAAAGACATGAATTAATATTATTTTGCTTACAGATTGGTTCAATATTAGTCATAGGAATATGTTTTGAACCCAAAATGGTTGCTCAGGTAAATGACATGTACGCATATACGTGAATCTGTTAATTAATACCTCATTAAATTTCAGGTTCATAAACCAAAGAACCAACAAATATTTAACTAACAATGTATGGTTTCATGTAAAATGACCTTGAAGTGTAGAGAATGGTTAGGATTTTTACAAAATTTTGGGTGGGCTAGAGTTAGTTTTAGGGAATTAATAGATGTATGAGGAAACATTAATATTCATAAGAATGGACAAATGAAATCATGCAGAATATATAAAGTCACATTTTTTTATGTGTATTTGGTTTGAGGTTAGTTAAAAAATTAATTTTTTCCTATAAGGGTCACACAAGTAAATGACATTTTTAACACATATGAATACATTAATGATTACTCATATCAAGGTACATCAGGTAAAATACTCAAAAACATTTAGGTTCATATATATATTTCATATCAAATTTACTTCAGGTTTTGTGAATTGTAAGGATTAGTCCCAAATTTGGAGTGGGTTTAGTAATATGTTTAGAAAATAAAATGGTGTAATTGAATACATGTATAAACATAAAAATGAATGCAAAAAAATGTTTAAATCACATATGAATTACATTAATTTCTCTGGAAATTTGTTCTGTTAACTCATTTTCTATGTTTTTTAACCTATAAGAGATGTACAGAAAATGACAGGTGTAAACATATATGAGTAGTAATATTTACACTGTTAAATTACAGGTATGTTAGCAAAATTTCCTGTAAGGATTACCTAGGTATGTATGTTTTCATGTCAAATTAATTCCAAGTGTAAGGGATGGTTAGAATTACTACCAAAATTTGGTGGGGTCAGAGTTAGAATTAGGCACTTTGGGGCATATACTGAAACAAGAATATTTATGAGAATGGATATATGAAAACTTGTAGTATATATGAATATCCATTTTTTGTTGTGAGAAATTTTTTTTAATGTTAATCATTAAGAGTATAATTTTTAGATACAGTCTATGAACAGGTAAATGACAATTTTGCACTTATTTGAAAATGTCAATGATTATTCCATTAAATTTCAGGTACTTAATATAGTACAATAATAAAAATTCAGCTGAGTATTTCTATTTTATGAAAAGTGAGCTTAGGGTGTAGGACAAATTTAGGGTAATACCAGTTTTTGGGTGGGGCTATGTTTCAGTGTACAAAAATCTTTATTAAGAGACATAGATATCCATAAGATTAAATGCAGAAAAATATGTAGAAAACACATGAATGAGGGCTGAGGAAATAGCTCAGTTGGCAGAGTTCTTGCCTTGCAAGCACAAGGACCTGGGTTCAATCTCTAGCACTGCAAAAAAAAAAAAAAAAAAAAAAGAAAGCACATGAGTGTACATTTTTGCCATATTTGTTTAATATAAGTCATAAAAGTAATTTTTTTTACCTCTGAGTCAATTGCACAGGGAAATCATGTATATACATCTAGCACATATACACCTGTACATACATACATGATTAGATGTATACATATGATTTACCTATAAGAATGTCTTAATGATTACACTTTCAAATTTCAGAAACACTAGCCAAAATGCCAGTAAACATTCACCTCAGCATATTTGGTTTCAAAAATAAATTTCGGCTGTAGTTTTATGGTGAGGGTTGGTACCAATTTTTATGTGGAATTAGGGTTTTTAGAGAATGCATATTGATAATAATGTATATTTGAAAACATGAAGAAAAATATATAAAAGTACATTTTTACATTAGGGTTGTTTAAATGTCAGTTTTATTCATTCTTTACATATGAAGGATTCACAAGTAAATGGCATATATGAATATACATGAATGTGTTAATTATTACACCTTTCAATTTTAGTAGATGAGTCAAAGCAATGATAAACATACACTTAAATATTTATCACTCCATGTAAAGTTAGCTTCATGAGAAAGGGTAATTTGGGGGTTTGTACACAATTTTGGGGAGCTAGAATTAGGGTTAGCAAATAAAGTGTTATATTGGGAAACATGCATACTCATAAGGATATAAGTATGAGAACATGGAGGAAAACCTATCTTAGTGTACCTTTTTACCATGGAGTTGTTTTAATGTTAGTCTATAAAGTATGTTGCATTTTTGTAAGTATGAGGGGTGCATTGATAACTGACATATATGCATTTATTCAAGTATTTTACTAATTACTCCATTGGATTTCATGTACAAAAGCTATAAAAACCATAAACATTTACCTAATTATGAATGGTTTCATGTAAAAAGAGCTTCAGGTGTTGGGGTCTAGTGAGAGTTAACAACTAATTTTTGTTAGTGGTGAGACAATTAGGTATATCAGGAAAGAAGAACATGGATAAGAATTTACAAGTGAAAATATGTAGAAAATCACATATGTTTGTAGATTTTTTGCCATGGAGATTGGTTTGTTTTCAGTTTTGTGAATATATTTTTCACCTATGAGAGAATCACAGTCTAACAAAATCTATGAATGTGTAAAAATGTTAAATATTACACCACTAAATTTTAGGGGTTTAAGCCAAATCCTCAAAAACAATAATGTAAGTATGTATGTTTTTATGTAAAATGAGTTTCAGTTGTAGGTTTCTGTATAGGTTTAGTCCCAAATTTTATGCTGGACTAGGGTTAGTGTTAGGTATTAAAAAGTTATATCAAGTAATATAAATAGAATATATGTGTGAAAACCTATAAGACAACATATATGAACATATATTTTGCCATTGAGATTTGTTAAATATTAGTCTTACAAATGTATTTTAATATCTATGTACATACATGTTATATATGAGGGATAAATGCTTAAATGATACATATACTTATATTTGTATATGTTAATCATTACCCAATTTAATAATGTTAGGTGTGTAAAACAAATACCTGTTAATGTGTATTTCAGCAAATGATTACCTTTAGTTAGCATAAGGTGTAGGTGTAAGTTTAGATTTTGTACTACATTTAGGGTGGGGTGAGGGTTTTAATGAATACATTTTTCAGAGAGCATTAATATTTCTAAGAGTGTATGCATGAAAATATGTAGAAAATCTTATTTAGATGTACATTTCTTGTGCAAATTGTTTTAATATTCATCACAAGAATGCAGGATTTCCATATGAAGTATGCCCAAGAAAATTATTTATATATGTATACCACTAAATAAATTAATGACCACAGTTAATTTTTGTTATATTCCAATAGACCCATAAACTTTCACCTAAATGTATATTTTTTAATGTTTAAAAAAACTTCATCATAGGGATACAGTTAGTATTCTATCACTTTTTGGGAGTGCCTAAGTTTAGGGTTAGGGAATGAATAAGTATATCAGGAAACATGAGTATTCATGAGAATGGCTGCATGAATACCTGTAGGAAATTGTACAGTTTTTGCTGCGCAGATTAGTTTAATGTTAGTCATACTAGTTCTTTTTTCACATATTAGGTAGCACAGGTGAATTGCTGATATGCATGTATTCAAATATTCTAATGATTACTCCATTAAACTTCAGGTTGTGATGCCAAACTATGTGCCAAACTATCTGTAAAAATTCACCTAAGTATGTATGGTTTTAGGATGTATGGTTTCAGGTCTGATTAGTCTAAATTTAATAAGTGACCCACTTCAACTCTATGACCTGATAAACCTTCATGATATGAATAGCCTATGATCTCGGTAGTCCCAATGTCAGTGAAGTATCCATGACCTAAGTAGCTTCTATCACCTTAATAATCTAAAATATTTTAGAAGTTTTTATGACCTGAATAACCTATATAACCAAAGTTGCCTGTATGACAGGCCAAGCCTATATGATCTTCATTGCCTCTTTGGTCTGAGTAGCCTCTGACTATTGAAACCTCTAAGATTAGTGTATTTGATAATATCCAGTTAGCTTATGTGACCTGCTTGACTCTATGATCCAAGTACCTTGTGGTACCAGGGTATCCTCTAAGACCTGTGATGACTTTTTGGCCCAAGTTGCCTCTATATCCTGTGATCAATGTATAAATTGAATACTCTTTTGATCTAAGCAATAATATTTATAAAACTAATTAAATTTATTAAAAACTGCAAATACACAAACTATTTTACTGACTTATCTGGGGAAGTCAGAGATCTTCTCTTATAATTAGCCTGATCAAAATTTTAGAAATCATACTGAAAAAGGAAAAAAGAAAAAAGACTAACTTAATTTGTATACTAATAATCAATTTAATGTCTTAAAATATTTCAAACAGCCTAGAGCAGTGGCACACACCAGTTACTAAGGAGATGCAAGAGGATCATAGATTCAAGGCCAGTCTTAGCAATTTAGCAAGGCCATAAGCAACTTAGTGAGACCCTGTCTCAAAATAAGAAATAAAGAGAGCTAGGATGTGGTACAGTGGTAAAGCATCCCAAGGTCCAATTCCTAGTTCAAAAGAAAAGAATAGAAAAAATATTTTCCCACAAATTATATGTTAATTATAAAAGTAATATTTGGGTTGGTGTTCTGTTATCCCACTGGCTGGGGAGGCTAAGGCAGGAGGATCCCAAGTTCAAAGACAGCTGCAGCAAAAGCAGAAACTAAGCAACTTGGTGAGATCCTGTCTCTAAATAAAATACAATGGGGCTGGGGATGTGGCTCAGTGGCTAAGTGCCCCCAAGTTCAATCCCTGGTACACTCCCCCACATGTGTGTATGTGTATGTGTGTGTGTGTGAGTGTGTACATATATATATATATATATATATATATATATATATATATATGTAAATTATAAAGTTAAAGTGGAGAAATCTAATAGACACCACCCTAAGTGATCCAAGTTACTATCACCACAGAACAAACCAAAGTAATTTACCTCTTGATACATCAGAGCAGCCCACCACATCAGTCATGTCCAATTCTTCCCAGAAATGTATAATGGGAAGCTAATCAGGAGGTATACAACAGACATATTCAAAACAGAGGGACATTCTAATAAACTATGGTCTTAAACTTTTCAAAAGCATCAATGTTATGTAAAGCAAAAACTGGGAACCTGTTCCCTGTGAAGAGAGTAACCACTATGAAATGCCATGTTCATTCTTTGGCTCTGCCCCAAGGGAAAAATTCTTCTGCAAAAGACAGAACAAATAAAAAAATAAATTAGATAATGAAATTTGAATATGAACTACAGATTATACACTATTATTGTAGCAATGCTAAATTTTCTGAAAATACTACTAGGAGTTATAAAAAAGGAATGTCTTCTGGGTTTAGGTTGTAGCTCAGTGGTAAAGCACTTGCCTAGCATGTGTGAGGCTCTGGATTCAATCCTCAGCACCACAAAAAAATAAAAAAGTCAAATAAATTTATTGTGTCCATCCACAACTAAAAGAAAAAAGAATGCCTTCATGCACAGGAAAAAACAAACTATATTTAGGGGCAAAGGAACATGATACCAGCAAATTACCGTCAAATAGCTCCTGGGGGAAAATGTGTATGTGAGGAGGCACAGAGTAGAAGAGAGGAGAGGAGAGAGAATGATAAAGCAAATGGGGAAAAATGTTAATGGCTAAATTCAAATGAAGGCCACAAGAATGCTTTGCATCACTCTTGCAAATATTTTTTGTAAATTTGAAAATGCTTCAAAATAAGAAGTCTTCAAAAAATTGTGTATCCCTGTTTCACTCACATCACTGCAAACAAATTTCAACAATGCTTTCAATGAGCTTTGTAGAATATAAACCTTGCAAAAGCTATGGTGACTTTTTTTTTTTTTTTTTTTGTTAAGGAAAACCTTCTCTCTCTGGTGTGTGACTGGCCCCAGGGTCCTTGAACAAGTCCGCCCTCCTCAGGGTGGGAGGAGGCCTGGAACAGAGCACCTTGGTACCCTTATCCTTCCCTCGCAGAGGCCTGTACTCTGGCAAATCACAGGTGGTTCTGGGCTGCGGCTTCACAGCAGTCCAGTAGTGGACAGAGGGAAGGTGCCCTCACCTGACTGAAGTAACCTCCTATGAGTACTTATCAGCTTTTGAGAAGCTCTACTATAAAGTCCTGCCCTAGTGGCTTCATGACCCAGGGCTCCATGGTGCGCAGAGGCCTCAGTGGTCTCATGGAAACACACTCAAACCTGTAGCCCAGCACAGGGGCGGAGCTTGAGGGCTGCACGTGTGCCCTGATGCACAAGCCCTGCCCCTGGGGCACACTAGGTGGCAAGGTGGGGTGCTTACACAGGGTTGGAGGGTGAAGGCTGTGTAGCACTGGTGTCTTAAAGCATCTTGGTCCTGCAAGAGGCTGCACCCCACCCAGTTATTCTTGCACCACAAATGTGTAATTTTCTGAGGTTAAGTTTATGAGTAGTAAGTAGTGTTGTATCTGCCCTTGTGAATTGTCCTGGTTAAGAGGACAAATTGCTCCCCCTTGCCACATGGGGCCCTCTAGGCACCATGCCATGGCCCTGGTGCTGGAGACTTGAAACACAACTGCACAGGCCTCTAGTCCGTAAGCACATTTGGTGTGTATTTCCACTTTCATGGAAAGTGATGTTTGCTGTCGAACAGAAGAAAATCACCAATACAGTGGAGAGGTAGGCAGAATCCTCTTGGTTTCCCTCCCTGTGTTCTGCATATGGGAAAACAGTATATCAAAAAATTTTAAATGTAATCTCCAGGAAAACATGTACTACTAAAAACACAAAACCAAACCAGCTTTCCCTTGTACATACAATAGTGTGTAGCATTTCACTGGTGCTTAATGATATGTCAATCTAAAAACATTATTAAACACTGACTGACTGAGGGGAATGGTTGTTTGAACATTTCTTTCATAATCTCTTTTATTTTTAATGTATTTTTTTATTGTAAGCAAATGGGATACATGTTGTTTCTCTTTTTGTACATAGCATAAAGGCATACCATTTGTGTAATCATAAATTTACATAGAGTAATGTTGTTTGATTCATTCTATTTTTCCCTTCCCCCCAACCCTCCCACCCCTCTTTTCCCTCTATACAGTACTTCCTTCCTCCATACTTGCCCCCCTCCCTAACCCTAACTTTAACCCTAACACTAACCCTTTCCTACCCCCATTATGTGTCATCATCCACTTATTAGCGATATCATTCATCCTTTGGCTTTTTGAGATTGGCTTATCTCACTTAGCATGATATTCTACAATTTCATCCATTTGCCTGCAAAAGCCATAATTTTATCATTCTTTATGGCAGAGTAATATTTAATATTCCATTGTATATATATATCACAGGTTCTTTATCGATTCATCAATTGAAGGACATCTAGGTTGGTTCTACAGTCTGACTATTGTGAATTGAGCAGCTATGAACATTGATGTGGCTGTATCTCTGTAGTATGCTGATTTTAAGTCCTTTGGGTATAGGCCAAGCAGAGGGATAGCTGGGTCAAATGGTGGATCCACTCCAAGTTTTCTAAGGAATCTCCACACTGCTTTCCAGAGTGGCTGCACCAACTTGCAGCCCCACCAGCAATGTATGAATGTACCTTTCTCCCCAGATCCTCGCCAACACCTGTTGTTGCTTATATTCTTGATAATCGCCATTCTAATTGGGGTGACATGGAATATTAGGGTGGTTTTGATTTTCATTTCTCTTATTACTAGAGATGTTGAACATTTTTCCATATGTTTGTTGATTGCTTGTAGATATTCTTCTGTGAAGTGTCTATTCATTTCCTTAGACCATTTGTCGACTGGATTACTTGTATTCTTGGAGTAGAGTATTTTGAGTTCTTTATAGATTCTGGAGATTAGTGCTATATCTGAAGAATGAGTGGCAAAGATATTCTCCCACTCTGTAGGCTCTCTCTTCACATTGCTGATAGTTTCCTTTGCTGGGAGAAAGCTATTTAGTTTGAATCTATCCCAGTTATTGATTCTTGCTTTTATTTCTTGTGCTATGGGAGTCCTACTAAGGAAGTCTGGTCCTAAGCTGACATGTTGAAGATCTGGACCTACTTTTTCTTCTATAATCTGCAGGGTCTCTGGTCTGATTCCAAGGCCCTTAATCTAATTTGAGTTTAGTTTTGTGCATGGTGAGAGATATGGGTTTAGTTTCATTCTGTTGCATATGGATTTCCAATTCTCCCAGCATCATTTGTTGAAGAGGCTATCTTTTCTCCATTGCATATTTTTGGCCCCTTTGTCTAGTATGAGAAAATTGTAATTATTTGGGTTTGTGTCTGTGCCCTCTATTCTGTATCATTGATCTACCTTTCTATTTTGATACCAATACCATGCCATTTTTGTTACTATTGCTTTGTAGTAGAGTTGAAGATCTGGTATTGCAATACCCCCTGTTTCACTCTTCCTGCTAAGGATTGCTTTAGCTATTCTGGGTTTCTTATTTTTCCAGATAAATTTCATAATTGATTGCTCTCTTTCTGTAAGATACGTCATTCGGATTTTAATTGGAATTGCATTGAATTTGTATAGCACTTTAGGTAGTATGGCCATTTTGACAATATTAATTCTTCCTATCCAAGAACAGGGAAGATCTTTCCATCTTCTAAGGTGTTCTTTAATTTCTTTCTTTAGTGTTCTATAGTTCTCATCGTAGA
Source organism: Sciurus vulgaris (assembly GCF_902686455.1). Lineage (NCBI taxonomy): Eukaryota > Metazoa > Chordata > Mammalia > Rodentia > Sciuridae > Sciurus > Sciurus vulgaris. The sequence goes on from NW_027632409.1 coordinate 2,406,364, forward strand.
GGTCTTTCACCTCTTTTGTGAGATTGATTCCCAAGTACTTTATTTTTTTCAAGGCTATTGTGAATGGGGTAGTTTTCCTAATTTTTCTTTCTGAAGATTCATCACTTATGTATAAAAATGCGCTGGATTTATGAGCATTGATCTTGTTACCTCCTACTTTACTGAATTCACTTATGGGTTCTAAGAGTTTTCTGGTGGAATTTCCAGGCTCCTCTAAATATATAATCATGTCATCAGCTAACAGGGTTAGTTTGAGTTCTTCTTTTCCAATTCATATCCCTTTAATTTCTTTGATTTGTCTAATTGCTCTGGCTAGAGTCTCAAGAATGATGTTGAATAGAAGTGGTGAAAGAGGGCATCCCTGCCTTGTTCCAGTTTTTAGGGGGAATGCTTTCAGTTTTTCACCATTTAGAATGATATTAGCCATGGGCTTAGCATAAATGGCCTTTACAATGTTAAGGAATGTTCCCACTCTTCCTATTTTTTCTAGTGTTTTGAACATGAAGGGGTGCTGTATTTTATCAAATGCTATTTCTGCATCTATTGAAATAATCATGTAATTCTTGACTTTAAGTCTATTGATATGGTGAATTACATTTATTGATTTCCTGATGTTGAACCAACCTTGCATCCCTGGGATGAAACCCACTTGATCATGGTGCACTATCTTTTTAATATGTTTTTGTATGTGATTTGCTAAAATTTTGTTGAGAATTTTTGCATCAATGTTCATTAAGGATATTGGTCTCAAATTTTCTTTCCTTGATGAGTCTCTGTCTGGTTTAGGTATCAATGTGATATTGGCTTCATAGAATGAGTTTGGGAGGGTTCCCTCCTCTTCTATTTTTTGGAATACTTTGAGAAGTATTGGAATGAGCTCTTCTATAAAGGTTTTGTAGAACTCGGCTGAGAACCCATCAGGTCCCAGACTTTTCTTTGTTGGTTGGTTTTTGATGACTTCTTCTATTTCAGTACTTGAAATTGGTCTATTTAAATTGTGTGTGTCCTCCTCGTTCAGTTTAGGCAATTCATATGTCTCTAGAAACCTGTTCATGTCTTTGAAATTTTCTATTTTGTTGGAGTATAGATTTTCAAAATAGCTTCTAATGATGTTTTGTATTTCAATCCTGTCTGTTGTGATGTTTCCTTGTTCATTCTGAATTTTAGTGATTTGGGTTTTCTCTCATCTTCTCTTTGTTAGTGTGGCTAAAGGTTTATCAATTTTGTTTATTTTTTCGAAGAACCAACTATTTATTTTGTCAATTTTTTGTATTGTTTCTTTTGTTTCAAATTCAGTGATTCAGCTCTGAGTTTAACTATTTCCTGTCTTCTATGACTTTTGGTGCTGGTCTTTTCTTCTTTTTCTAGGGCTTTGAGCTATAGTGTTAGGTCGTTTATTTGTTGAGTTTTACTTCTTTTATTAAATGTATTCCATGAAATAAAATTCCCTCTAAATACTGCTTTCATAGTGTCCCAGAGATTTTGATATGATGTTTCTTTGTTCTCATTTACCTCTAAGAATTTTTTAATTTCCTTCCTAATAGCTTCTGTAATCCATTCCTTATATAATAGCATATTGTTTAATCTCCAGATGTTGGAATAGTTTCTGTGTTTTACTCTTTCATTTATTTCTAACTTCAATCCATTATGATCTGATATAATACAAGGTAGTGTCTCTATCTTCTTGTATTTGCTAAAATTAGCTTTGTGGCATAATATATGCTCTATTTTAGAGAATTATCCATGTGCTGCTAAGAAGAAAGTGTATTCGCTCTTGGTTGGATGGTATATTCTATAAATGTCCGTTAAGTCTAAATTATTGATTGTGTTATTGAGATCTATGGTTTCTTTGTTCAATTTTTTCCTGGAAGATCTGTCCAGTGGTGAGAGAGGCGTGTTAAAATCACCTAGTATTATTATCTTATGTTCTATTTGGTTTCTGAAATTGAGAAGGATTTGTTTGTCATACATGGATGAGTCACTGTTTGGGGCATAGAAGTTTATGACTGTTTTATCTTGCTGATTTATGCTTCCTTTAAGCAGTATGAAATGACCTTCTTTATCCCTTCTGAATAACTTTGGATTGAAGTCCACATTATCTGAAATGAGGATGGATACTCCAGCTTTTTTGCTGAGTCCATGTGCATGGTATGTTTTTCCCCATCCTTTCACCTTTAGTCTATGGGTATCTGTTTCTATGAGGTGAGTCTCTTGTAGGCAACATATTGTTGGATCCTTTTTTTAAATCCATTCTGCAAATCTATGTCTTTGATTGATGAATTCAGGCCATTAACATTCAGGGTTATTTTTGAGATATGATTTGTTTTCCCGGTCATATGGTTCATTTTTTAAATTTTATTTATTTATTTATTTGACACTACTTGGTTCCTCCTTGATTTGACAATTCCTTTAGGATAATTCCTCCCTTTGCTGATTTGCTTCTTTGTTTTTCATCTCTTCCTCATGGAATATTTTGCTGAGAATGTTCTGTAATGCTGGTTTTCTTTTTGTAAATTCTTTTAGCTTTTGTTTATCATGTAAGAATTTTATTTCATCATCAAATTTGAAGGTAAGTTTTGCTGGGTATAAGATTCTTGGTTGGCATCCATTTTCTTTCAGGGCTTGAAAAATGTTGTTCCAGGACCTTCTAGCTTTTACGGTCTGGATTGAAAAATCTGCTGATGTCCGTATTTGTTTCCCCCTGAATGTAATTTGGTTCTTTTGTCTCACAGCCTTTAAAATTCTGTCTTTATTTTGTATGTTAGATATTTTCATTATAATGTGCCTTGGTGTGGGTCTGTTGTAATTTTGTGTATTTGGAGTCCTATAAGCCTCTTGAACTTGATTTTCTATTTCATTCTTCAGATTTGGGAAATTTTCTGATATTATTTCATTGAATAGATTGTTCATTCCTTTGGTTTGTTTCTCTAGGCCTTCCCCAATCCCAATAATTCTTAAATTTGGCCTTTTCATGATATGCCATAATTTTTGTAGATTCTGTTCATGATTTCTTACCATCTTCTCTGTTTGTTCAACTTTGTTTTCAAGGTTAAATATTTTGTCTTCAATTTCTGAGGTTCTGTCTTCCAGGTGTTCTATCCTACTGGATATGCTTTCTATGGAGTCCTTAATTTGGTTGATTGTTTCCTTCATTTCAAGGATTTCTGTTTGTTTTTTTTTTTAATATCTCTAATTCTATTGAAATGATCTTTTGCTTTCTGTATTTGCTCTTTTAACTGTCTATTGGTGCGATCATTCAATGTCTGCATTTGCTCTTTCATCTCATCATTCAGTGCCTGCATTTGCTCCTTCATCTCATCGTTTGCTTCCCTGATCATATTAATTATGTACATTCTGAACTCCTTTTCTGTCATTTCTTCTACCATGCTGTCTTTGGGTTTTATTAATGTAACATCTAGATTTGTTTGTGACATTTTCTTTCCTTGTTTTCTCATATTGTTCAGGTATCAGTGGACCACTGAGATATTGCAGATTTCCTCTATTGACTTACAATGACCTTGAAGATTTCTATATATATCCCTTCTTAGCCTTCAGTAGGCTGAAATCTTGGAGGAAGTTAATAATGCGGTGCTCCACAAGGAAGCTGCCTCTCTAGGAGTGGTGGCCTTCAGGTGGGGTATATTCCCTGCTAGAGGGCAGAGGTGCCTCCACTTGTTGACCAATGGTCATCCAAAGGGGAACTAGGCTGTGGGCTGAGGCAAGGCCTGTTTGGGCCTGTGTCTCTGGTTTTACTGTCCTTGTGGGGAAACCTCACCCGGCAGTGAAGATTCACCTGGTGGGGAGGTCTCGCTTGTCAGTTCCCCTCATAGAGGTTCCCCTCAATTTACAGCTACCGCCTGGGCTGGGCTGCCTTCCTCTGCAAAATTCCCAGGGGCCCGGCCCTACCTCCTGGGCCTGGGAGCTGCACCCTTCACAGATGAATCTCCTTAGACTGCCCTTCCTCAGAGAATCTGCCCGCAGTCCTGGAACCTTTGCTCCACCCCTAAGCATGTCTCTCTGGGGCTCTTCCACCAATAAGCTTCCTAGATCCTGGGACCCTGCTCTGCACCTAATCGCCTGGCTATGTGGCCCCTCCTTTGAGCAGCCACCTGGGGTCCTGTACAATCACTCTGAGTCCCAGAGACCCACCGCACTCCTCTTCCTCCAGACAGCCATCCAGTATTCCGGTGTGGTCACTAGGAGTCCAAGCAACTCACTGCATGCCTCCTCCTCCCACCAACTGCCGGTAGCCCTGGGCAATCACTCCGAGTCGAAGTGACCCACCCCGTTCCTCCTCCTCCTCCAGGTAACCCCCCGGGTGTTCAGGAGCACTCGCTCTGAGTAGCTCTGAATCCACATGACCCGCTGCATGCCTCCTCTGGGCAGCTGCCCGGAGCTCTGGTGCGGCCACTGGAGACCAAGAGACCCACCATGTTCCTCCTCCAGGCAGCCCCCCTGTGTTCAGGAGTGGTCGCTTTAATTCCAAACAACTCACCAATCGCCTCTTCCTCTGAGCAGCTGCCTGGAGCTCTAATGCAGTCACTGCAAGTCCAAACGACCCGCTGTGCTCCTCCTCCTCCTCCTCCTACTCCTCAGGGCAGGCCCCGGTGTTCAGAAGTGGTCTGAGTCCAAAAGCTCACCACACAGCTCCTCCTCTGGCAACCACCTGTAGCTCTAGTGCAGTCACTCCGAATCCAAGTGGCCATGCTCCTCCTCATCCTCCTCAGGGCAGGCCCCGGTGTTCTGAGTCCACAGAGCTCTCCTCACCGCTCCTCTCCTGGGCAGCCACCGGAGCCCCAGTGGTTGCTCTGAGTCCCAGCGCTGTGCTGAGCGGCCTCCTCTATGACACTCCCAGTTGTCTGAGTTCACTGCTCCAGCAGGGGAGGGGAGTCTCGCCGGGCAGCTCTACTTCACAAAGTTCCCTGGGTCCGGGACTACCGTCCCATCCGGGATGCCACGCCAACAGGAGAGACTCACCTGGCTGCTTTGAGTTGGTCCCAAGTCTCTCAATATCTCCTCTTTTGAATCCTGAGTCCTGGAGCAACATGAAATGCAGCCACCCTCTAGACCGCCATCTTGAAATGCCGACTCATAATCCCTTTTCTAAACTGATTTTCAACTACATATCTGGACTAATAACTAAATACTCTGGATTAGATTTCTCAATTGCCAAAATTTTATAACAGCAATAGTTTAACAAAGCAATTCCTATCCAAATAAACTAAACCAGTACTCAATTTTGCATAAAGTATTGCTTAAATGCATAAATAGTGGAATTACTTTATTTTTAAGCAGATTTTAATGAGACAATATAAAATCTACAAATTTGAAGAAAATAGATTGGATTTAATACCTTGTTACAATTTCAATAACAGAAATCACAAAGTTCTTTCCTGAAATGTAACTCAAAGACAGTTCTTGTAAATGCCTCAAGCCACTTTTAAGTGTCTGAGGAAGGGCAATACTGCAAAAATCAGCTTACATGTCATTTAATCAAGTTTTTTGGTCAAAATCTTTGAAGGTTTTAATTTTAACGCTTTAGGACTGCATGAAAATCTACTTAAAATTCTTTAAAAGCACTTGCATTTACTTCGAATTCATTCAAAAACCATGACAGCATTAACTGTCTCAGCTAAAAATTACAACACATTTTTAAATCAATATCAGTAGGTTTCCAAAGGAGCCAGTTCTAAATATTAAGTGCACATATATGTAGTCTACAGTTTCCTTGAAGGTTCAAGTATTTCAATTGATAGATTTGGAGTAGGTGTATTTTAGGTATCTGGCTTTGTGACCAAATAGATTTAGTCATGGATATGATGGTGTTCCATCACTCATTACACAAACCACACAGCACATCCCTGCCGCCATCTCTGACAGACAGTTTCAAAGGAAATCACTTTAAGATACCTTATTTTTACATTGCCATACAACAGGGAAGAAACCTGTCTTTCCTCACTAAAAATGAGGTATGTTCACTGAGAAGAACACAGAAGAAGGGAGTCAATATTCACATTGCAATATATAAAATTTTGTGCTCTAATGAAATTCTTTGTAGTTCTACCAAGAGTAAGTCAATAAAAGTATCTTTCTTTAGCAGTTTGGTTACACTTTCTTTGACATAAACCATTTATGTTGCATATCAAATTGATGAAAATTGTGTGGCAGTTTATAGTACAGATTTTCTTTACTTATCCTCCTTACATCTACCACTAAAATGAATAGACAACTAGAAGCACAAGTAATGAATGTTTAAAATGTCATGGCTATTATCAATTGTCACTTTATTTCTGCTACAAAATTCAGCAGAAAATATACTGCAACAATCTAGTGTAAAACAAATCTTATCTTTAACAAAATAACATGGTACAGGACTTTTGAAAATATTCATAATTTATCACAACAGTGACAAAGAAAAATTCAATTCTATCATCAGGTCCAAACTGAAGTTTTTGAGGTAGTAGAGACAGATGACACAAACGTTTAAAATAAAAAAAAAAAAATCCTAAGGAAATATAATCAATTTGTTTCAAACATAAAAATCAATACCTTTTGAAAAGGGCACAGGAAAGCTACATATTTTAAGAAAAGAAGGAGCTCTAAAATTTACTTTGTGACTATACAGGAGGTGTAAAGATTATAGAAGAGCACTTTGGTTAATTATTTTCTGTGGCTCTATCCATTCATAAATGAGTCTCTATGCATAAAGAAGCTCACTGAGAGTAAAGATTACCAAATATATTTCAGATCTAAAATAAAATTATCCAAGTTGTGGTCCTTTTATTCAAATGGTAAATACATCCATCCAACAAGTACAAATATCTTTTTTTAAAATTTATTTTTATTGTAAACAAATGGGATACATGATGTTTCAGTTTGTACATGGGGTAACAGCATACCATTTGCATATTCATATATTTACACAGAGTAATGATGTTTGATTCATTCTGTTATTTTTTTCCTTCCCCCCTACCCCTCCCACCTCTCTATTCCCTCTATAGAGTCCCTCTTTCTTCCATTCTTGTACCGCTCCCACCCCCCATTAAGTGTCATCATCCGCTTATCAGTGAGATCATCCCTCTTTTGGATTTTTGAGATTGGCTTATCTCACTTAACATGATATTCTACAATTTCATCCATTTCCCCGCAAATTCCATAATTTTATTATTCTTTATAGCTGAATAATATTCCATTGTATATATATACCACTGTTTCTTTATGGATTCATCAATTGAAGGACATCTAGGTTGGTTCCATAGTCTGGCTATTGTGAATTGAGCCGCTATGAACATTGATGTGACTGTATCTCTGTATTGTGTTGATTTTAAGCCCTTTGGGTATAGGCCAAGGAGTGGGATAGCTGGGTCAAATGGTAGGTCCATTCCAAGTTTTCTAAGGAATCTCCACATTACTTTCCAGAGTGGCTGCACTAATTTGCAGTCCCACAAGCAATGTATAAGTGTACCTTTTTCCCCACATCCTCTCCAACACTTATTGTTGCTTGTATTCTTGATAAATTCCATTCTAATTGGGGTGAGATGGAATCTTAGTGTAGTTTTGATTTGCATTTCTCTTATTACTAAAGATGTTGAACATTTCTTCATATGTTTGTTGATTGCTTGTACATCTTCTTCAGTGTCTGTTCATTTCCTTAGCCCATTTGTTGATTGGGTTATTTGTATTCTTGGTGTAGAGTTTTTTGAGGTCTTTATAGATTCTGGAACTTAGTGCTCTATCTGAAGAATGAGTGGCAAAGAATTTCTCCCACTCTTTAGGCTCTCTCTTCCCGTTGCTGATAGTTTCCTTTGCTGGGAGAAAGCTATTTAGTTTGAATCTATCCCAGTTATTGATTCTTGCTTTTATTTCTTGTGCTATGGGAGTCCTGTTAAGGAAGTCTGATCCTAAGCCAACAAGGTGAAAATTTGGACCTACTTTTTCTTCTATAAGACACAGGGTCTCTGGTCTGATTCTGAGGTCCTTGATCCATTGTGAGTTGAGTTTTGTGCATGGTGAGAGATAGGGGTTTAGTTTTATTCTGTTGCACATGGATTTCCAGTTTTCCCAGCACCATTTGTTGAAGAGGCTATCTTTTCTCCATTGCATATTTTTGGCACCTTTGTTTAGTATTAGAAAATTGTATTTATTTAGGTTTGTGTCCATGTCCTCTATTCTGTACCATTGATCTTCTGTCTATTTTGGTGCCAATACCATGCTGTTTTTGTTACTATTGTTTTGTAGTAAGTTGAAGTACTGGTATTGCTATACCCCCTGTTTCATTCTTCCTGCTAAGGATTGCTTTAGCTATTCTGGGTTTCTTATTTGTCCAGATGAATTTCATTATTGCTTGCTCTATTTCTGTGAGGTCCGTCAATGGGATTTTAATTGGAATTGCATTGAATCTGTATAGCACTTTTGGTAGTATGGCCATTTTGACAATATTAATTCTGCCTATCCATGAACATGGGAGATCTTTCCATCTTCTAACGTCTCCCTTAATTTCTTTCATCAATGTTTTGTAGTTTTCATTGTAGAGATCTTTTACCTCTTTGGTTAGATTGATTCCCAAGTATTTTATTTTTCTTGAGGATATTGCAAATGGAGTGTTTTCTACATTTCCCTTTCTTCTGTTTCATCGCTTGCGTATAAAAATGCTATAGATTTATGCGTGTTGATTTTATAGCGTGCTATTTTGCTGAATTCATTGATGAGGTCTAGAAGTTTTCTGGAGAAGGATCCTCTAAATATGGAATCATGTCACCCGCAAATAGTGACAGCTTAAGTTTCTCTTTTCCTATTCGTATCCCTTTAATTTCTTTAGTCTGCCTAATTGCTCTCGGGAGACTTTGGGGAAAATATTGAATAGAAGTGGTGAAAGAGGGCATCCCTGTCTTGTTCCCATTTTTAAAGGGAATTGTTTCAGTTTTTCTCCATTAAGAATGATGTTGGACATGGGCTTAGCATAAATAGCCTTGATAATGTTCAGATATGTTCCTGCTATCCCTATTTTTTTTCTAGTGTTTTCAGCATGAAGGGGTGTTGTATATTGTCAAATGCTTTTCCTGTGTCAATTGAAATAATCATATGATTCTTATCCTTAAGTCTATTGATATGATGGGTTACATTTATTGATTTACAAATGTTGAACAATCCTTGCTTTCCAGGAATGAACCCCACTTGATCGTGGTGCACAATTTTCTTAATATGTTTTTGGATATGGTTTGCCAATATTTTGTGAAGGTTCTGTGCATGTGTATTGATCAAGGATATTGGTCTAAAATTTTCTTTCCTTGATGTATCTTTTCCTGGTTTGTGTATGAGGGTGATATTAGCTTCATAGAATGAATTCAGTAGGATACCCTCCTTTTCAATTTTCAGAAATACTTTGAGAAGTATTGGAATGAGTTCTTCTTTGAAGGTCTTGTAGAACTAAGCTGAGAATACATCTGGTCCTGGGCTTTTTTGGATGGTAGATTTTTAATGGCTTCTTCTATGTCATTGCTTGATATTGATCTGTTTAAATCATGTATGTCCTCCTGGTTCAGTTTGGGAGAGCATATGTCTCTAGAAATTTGTCAATGTCTTTGGTACTTTATATTTTGTTGGAATACAGATTTTCAAAGTAGCTTCTCATTATGTTCTGTATCACAGTGGTGTCTGTTGTGATATTTCCTTTTGCATCATGTATTTTAGTAATTTGAGTCTTCTCTCTCCTTCTCTTTGTTAGTGTGTCTAAGGGTTTATTTTGTTTACTTTCTTAAAGAACCAACTTTTTTTTATGTCATTTTTTTGAATAGTTTCTTTTGTTTCAGTTTCACTGATTTCAGCTCTGATTTTAATTATTTCCTGCCTTCTACTACTTTTGCTGTTATTCTGTTCTTATTTTTCTAGGGCTTTGAGCTGTAATGTTAGGTCATTTAATTGTTGACTTTTTATTCTTTTCTGGAATGCGCTCCATGCAATGAATTTTCCTCTTAGTACCGCTTTCATAGTGTCCCAGAGATTTTGATATGTTGTATCATCATTCTCATTGACCTCTAAGAAACTTTCATCTCCTCCCTGATGTTTTTTGTTATCCATACTTCATTCAATAGCGTATTATTTAGTCTCCAAGTCTTGGAGTAATTTCCTTTTTTTACTGTGTAATTGACTTCTACTCTCAGTCCATTACGATCTGATAGAACACAAGGCAGTATTTCTATTTTTTTGCATTTCCTAAGGGCTGCTTTGTGGTATAACATATGGCCTATTTTCGAGAAGATTCCATGTGCTGCTGAGAAGAAAGTGTATCCGCTCGTTCCTGGATGGAATATTCTATATATGTCTATTAAGTCTAGGTTATTGATTGTGTTATTGAGTTCTATGGTTTCTTTGGTTGGATTTTGTTTGCAAGATCTATCTAGTGGTGGCAGCAGTGTGTTAAAGTCGCCCAGAATTATTGTGTTTGGTCTATGTGATTCTTGAAAGTGAGAAGGATTTGTTTGATGTACAGAGATGCACCATTGTTTGGGGTATAATTATTTACTATCGTTATGTCTTCCTGATTTATGGTTCCCTTAAACAGTATGTCCTTCTTTATCCCTTCTGACTAACTTTGGCTTGAAATCCACTTTACCTGATATAAGGATGAAAACTCCATTTTTTTTACTGAGTCCATGTGTAGGGTAGGTTTTTTCCCATTCTTTCACCTTTAGTCTGTGGATGTCTTTTTCGATGAGATGAGTCTCTTGCAGGCAGCATTTTGTTGGGTCTTACTTTTTAATCCATTCTGCCAGTCTATGTTTTTTGATTGATGAGTTTAGGCCATTAGCATTCAGGGTTATTTTAAGAAATGATTCATATTCCCAGTCATTTGGCTTATTTTTGGTTTTTAAGTTGGCTTGGTTTCTCCTTTGATTGGTTTTTCTCTAAGATAGTTCCTCCGTTTGCTGACCTCCATTGTTGTTTTTCATTTCCTCCTCATGGAATATTTTGTAGAGAACATTCTGTAGTGCAGGCTTTCTATTTGTAAATTCTTTTAACTTTTGTTTATCATGGAAGCATTTTATTTCATCTTCAAATCTGAATGTTAGTTTTGCTGGGTATAGGATTCTTGGTTGGCAACCATGTTCTTTCAGGGCTTGAAATATGTTGGTCCAGGCCCTTCTAGCTTTTAGAGTCTGGGTTGAGAAGTCTGCTGCTATCCGAATTGGTCTCCCCCTATTTATAATCTGATGCTTTTGTCTCGCGGCATTCAAAATCCTATGTTTATTTTGAATGTAAGGCATTTTCATTATAATGTGCCTTAGTGTGGATCTGTTGTGATTCTGTGCATTTGGTGTTCTGCAAGCCTCTTGTATTTGTTTTTCCATTTCATTCTTCAGGTTTGGAAAATTTTCTGATATTATTTCATTAAATAGATTGTTCATTTCTTTGGTTTGTATCTCTGTGCCTTCCTCAATCCCAATAATTCTTAAATTCAGTCTTTTCATGATGTCCCATAGTTCTTGGAGATTCTGTTCATGATTTCTTGCCATCTTCTCTGTTTGGGTGACTACATTTTCAAGATTAAATATTTTTTCTTCATTGTTGAGGTTCTGTCTTCCAAGTGATCTTGTTTGTTGGTGATGCTTTCCATTGAGTTTTTTATTTGGTTTATTGTCTCTTTCATTTCAGGATTTCCATTTGTTTTTTTTTTTGTTTGTTTGTTTGTTTGTTTGTTTTTTTGAGAATCTCTATCTCTTTGTTGAAATGATCTTTTGCTTCCTGGAGGTGCTCTTTCAGCTCATTGGTATTATCATTCATTGCCTGCATTTGCTCTCTTATCTCATCCTTTGCTTCCTGAATCAACTTAATCATGTATACTCTGAAGTCCTTTTCTGGCATTTCTTCTAATATACTGTCATTAGATTCTATTACTATAGAACCTAGATTTGTTTGGATCATTTTCTTCCCTTGTTTTTTCATGTTGCTCATGTATCTTCCCCTCTAGTGCTGCAGATCTGGGGTATTGCAGATTTTCTCCTATAGGCTTATAGTGGCCCTATAGGTTTCCAAAACCCTTTCTTTAAGGGGAGATCAGTATTAGCAGTTGCCAAATCAGACACTATGCAATCCTAGACCAAATAGCCCCTATGGGGACAATAACAATATCGTCATAATAAACAAAATGTTTTCAAATGTTATCTTCGGTACAACAAACAGGTTTACAATAATGTCTCCAGTTTCTAATGGAGGACAAAGACGATGCAGAGGGATGAAAAATATGGCTGTTAATGGGATAATAAAGGAATATACAGAAGTTCTAGAAAATAGAAAGGGTAAGAGTGTAATCAAAAGAAATCAGATGTTAGCATGTAAATACGGGAGAAAGCATCTCTGAGGGAACAGGTAAACAGAAGGAAAAAAAGCAAGAAAAGTAAAGAAATTAAAATATAAATATTTTTTTAAAAAGGAGAAAAAAGAAAATCTACTGCGCAACAGTTATATACTAAAGAAAACTCCCAGTGTTCAGTAGCCTGATGTATGAGAGTTACCTGACAATGAGCTTCAAGCCTCCAGCAGGTGTATCAGGATGGGATTTGCCCCACCCAAAGATGGGAGCTATGGCTTTCAGGATTATCCAAGATGGCTGCTCTGGCTTTCAAATGTGTTGGCAAATGGGGAGCTGCATCTCAGGGGTGGATGTGGTCAGCTGGAGGTCCCAGAGACAGGATGCAGTTGGTCCGGCAGTGGTCCTGGAGGTTGGGTGTGTTTGGTGTGGTTGTGGGATACAGGAGGCTGGGTGCAATCAGTTGGTTTGGGTTCCAGTTGATAGGGCACAGTCAGTTGGTCTGGGGGTCCTGGCAGCAGGGAGCAGTCAGTTGATTTGAGGGCCCCAGATGCAGGGAGTGATTGGTTGGGCTGAGGGATCCTGGAGATGGGACTCAGTCAGTCTGGCCAGGGATCCTACAGGGCCTGGCTGTTGTCTCAAAATGGCAGCAGCCATGTGTAATCAAACCTGCAGGTACTGTAACAGTGAACTTCCAGGCAGCAGCAGGCAGCTGGTTCTCCACTGGTCATCTTTGTTCAGTCTACTGGCAGCTGTCGGAGGATCAGGAGGTGAACCTCAAGCGTTGGGTGATGGATAGGGGTAAGGCAGGTGATAGACAGGCGAGAGGCAGGCAAAAGGCTGATGATAGATGCCTGACAGTGAGCAATCTGCTCTCAAAAAAGCATCGATGTGCTTGCAGATTGCAGGTGATCACAGCAGACAAATGGGATAAAGAGCAGGGGATCGATAACCAGCAAAAACTGCCTCATCGAGAAACAGATATCCTCTGCTTGAATCTGGTGTTGCAGAGTGACAGGGAACACAGCCTCCCTCTAGACCGCCATCTTGGATCTCTCAAATATCTTTAAAGGGACCAAAATTAATGTGCATTTATCATATTCCTTCAATCGTTTGAGAAGGTCTATTGCTTATAACAAGATTAGTTATTATTCCATTTTAATACAGATATGTCAGGAGTATGTAAGCACAAGTACACCTGAAATACACCAGTGTTTAAAATTTTATTTCACACCATGCAAGGTCAATTACGATACTTTAAAGAATAACAAGAACTATAAGCTGCAATTTTACATTTATACATTG